>NC_090836.1:53168200-53471230 GCF_028021215.1 Eschrichtius robustus | reverse complement strand
TTACTTCTGAGCTCTCTATTCTGTTCCATTGATCCATGTCTGTTTTTGTGCCAGTACCATGCTGTTTTGATTACTGTAGCTTTGTAGTTTTGTCTGAAGTCTGGGAAGGTTATGCCTCCTACTTTGTTCTTTTTCCTCAGGATTGCTTTGGCAATTCTGGGGATGACTGTCTTTAGTGTTATGTTTGGATTGCCTTTTCTTTTTTGTGTGTGTATTATAGATTTTTGTTTTGTAGTTACCATCAGGTTTTTATTCAGCAGTCTATATATATGTGTGTATGATTGTTTAAAGTTGCTGATCTCTTAATTTCAAGTACATTAAAAAAAAACCTACATTTGTACTCTTCCCCTCATAATTACTGTTTTTGATATCATATTTTACAGCTAATTGTTTTGTGTATCCCTTTACTGTTTATTGTGGATGTAGGTGATTTTATTACTTTTGTCTTTTAACCTGACTACTAGCTTTGTGTGTGGATGATTTCCTACCTTTTTTGTATGTTTGCCTTTACTGGTGAACTTTTTCATAGTTTTCTTATTTCTAGTTGTGGTCTTTTTTTTTTCCACCTAGAGAGTTCCTTTAATATTTCTTGTAAATCTGGTTTTGTGCTGTTGAACTCTTTTAGCTTTTGCTTGTCTGTAAAGCTCTTCATTTCTCCATGAAATCTGAACAAGATCCTTACTGGGTAGACTATTCTTGGTTTAGATTTTTCCTTTTCATCATTTTTAAACAAAATTTATTTATTATTTATTTATTTATTTAGGCTGTGCCAGGTCTTAGTTGTGGCATGTGGGATCTTTAGTTGCAGCAATGCAGACTTCTTAGTTGCGGCATGCAGACTCTTAGTTGCAGCATGCATGTGGGATCTAGTTCCCTGACTAGGGATCAAACCCGGGCCCCCGCACTGGGAGTGTGGAGTCTTACCCACTGGACCACAAGTGAAGTCCCCTTTTCATAATTTTAAATATATCATGCCACTCCCTTCTGGCCTGCAGTGTTTCTGCTGAAAAATCATCTGATAGCCTTATGGGAGTCCCTTTTTATGTTATTTGTTGCTTTTCCCTTGCTGCTTTTAATATTCTCTCTTTATCTTTAATTTTTGTCATTTTAATTGCAATGCGTCTTTGTGTGTTCCTCTTTGAGTTCATACTGTATGGGACTCTCTGCACTTCACTATACTTGGGTGACTGTTTCTCTTTCCAGGTTAGGCAAGTTTTCAGCTATTATGTTTTCAAATATGTTCTCAATTCCTTTCTCTCTTCTCCTTCTGGGACCACGATAATGTGAATACAGTAAGTCCCCTACATACAAACAAGTTCCATTCCAAGAGCGCATTCATAAGTCCCATTTGTAAGTCCAACACAAAGTTAGCCTAGGTACTCAACTAACACAGTCAGTTATATAGTACTGTACTGTAATAGGTTTATAATACTTTTCACACAAATAATACATAAAAAACAAACACAAAAAATGAAGAAAATATATTTTTAATAATTTTTATTGGAGTGTAGTTGGTTTACAATGTTGTGTTAGTTTCTACTGTACAGCAAAGTGAATCAGCTATACATATATATCTCCCCTCATTTTTGGATTTCCTTCCCATTTAGGTCACTGCAGAGCATTGAGCAGAGTTCCCTGTGCAGTGGGTTCTCATTAGTTATTAAAGAAAACATTTTTAATCTTATAGAACAGTACCTTGAAGAGTACAGTAGTACAGTACAACAGCTGTCATACAGGGGCTGGCATTGAATGAACAGGCAAGAAGAATTACTGATTAGTGGAGGGAGAGAAGGTGGGAGATGGTAGAGCTGAAGGATCATCAGCAATAGGAAACAGGGCAAGCTGCAATTTCACTCACGCCTGACATTGATGGCACAGGTTCTGGTTCCTTGCTGGATTCAATTCTATCTACCCTCTTGAAAAATTGATTCTGTGATGTCTGGGTAGTAGCTCTTTTTTTCTTGTCATAGATGACATGGTAGCACTGGATTGCTACCACGCTGCTGCAACCTTCGTGTACCATTCTATGTTTGGGTCCTCTGCCTCAAAAACTAACAGTGCCCCCTCACATAAAGAAAATCCCCTTGCCATTTCCTGCATTGTGAATCTCTTTGGTTCTTCAGTTACTTCTTCTTTCTCTTGTCTTTGTTCATCCTTTCTCTGGGCCTCCAATTCCATCAGGTCTTCATGAGTTAAGTTCCTCGTGTTGCACAGCAAGGAGTTCACTGAAGTTGTCCTCTTGCAGATGTAGCTCCAGCTTCTTGCTGAGGGTCACTGAGCTGCTGAAGACCTCTTTGGACTCCTCATCCACCTTCTCAAATCCACGAAAATCGTGAACAAACTATATGGGCAAAGGTTCTTCCAAACCCCATTCGTGGTGGCTGCCGTAACCTCATGCGAAGCAAAGTCAATGTTTTTTATGGCCTTGTAGATGTTATAGTCCTTCCAAAATTGTTGCAAGGTTGTTCCTGGCTCATCGCTTGCCCTTACTGCCTGATGAAAAGTGTGACGTAAATAATATTTCTTGAAAGTCGCTATAACTCCCTGGTCTGTAGGTTGGATGAGCGATGTAGTATTCGGGGCAGATGCAGTACTTTGACGTTGGGATGAAAGTCGTCCATGAATGGAGGGTGGCCCGGAGCATTGTGGATCAGCGAAAGAATGTTAAATGGGATGTCCTTCTCGAAGCAATATTCTCTACCTCTGGGAAAAAGTGGTGGAAAAACCAGTCCTGGAAAGTGGCCTGTGTAACCCAGGCTTTGGGGTTACTCTTCCACATAACAGGAAGAGAGCCCTTGGTTATGTTTTTAAGGGCTTTTGGTTTCTCTGAATGATAAACTAAGAGAGGCTTCAGCTTCATATAGCCAGAAGCATTGCCACCAAACAACAGAGTCAGCCTATCTTGGCTACTTTATAGCCTGGCATCAACTTTTACTCCTTACTTATATAACTTTGGTCTGACATCCTCTTCCAGTACAGTCCTGTCTCATCCACATTAAAAACCTGCTTGGGTAAATATGCGCCTTCATCAATAATTTCTTGAAATACTTCAGGAAATTCCCAGGCAGCTACTGAATCTTCATTTGCTGCCTCGCCACTTCCTTTTAAGTTGTGAAAGCTGGCTGTAGCCTTGAACTGGTGAAACCAGCCATGGCTGGCATTAAAAGATGCGCCTCTGATTCTTTGCCATGTTTCTTCTTCAAGTATTCATAAAGGCTTTTAGCTTTCTCTTGAATCAGCATGAAGCTGAGCAGGACTCGTTGCTGATGCTGATACTGATCCTGCATCCACACACTGAGAAGTTTCTCCATCTCCTCCATCACTTTTCCATGCTTCTCTTTTAAATTTATTTTACTTATTTATTTATTCTTGGCTGCGCTGGGTCTTCGTTGCTGCACGCGGGCTTCCTCTAGTTGTGGCGAGCAGGGGCTACTCTTTGTTGCAGTTCGTGGGCTTCTCATTGCAGTGGCTTCTCTTACTGCAGAGCAGGGCTCTAGGCGCATGGGCTTCAGTAGTTACGGCATATAGGCTCAGTAGCTGTGGCTTGTGGGCTCTAGAGCGCAGGCTAAGTAGTTGTGGTGCATGGGCTTAGTTGTCCTGTGGCATGTGGGATCTTCCCGGACCAGGGCTCGAACCAGTGTCCCCTGCACTGGCAGGCAGATTCTTAACCACTGTGCCACGAGGGAAGCCCCCATGCTTCTTTAAAATTATTGTTGACATCATCAGCACAGCAGACTTCACATGTTCCATGATCTTGTCCTTATTCTTTAGACTTGTGCTGATGGTTGAACAATTCATGTTATAAGAAGGAGCGACGTCTACCATCTTTTTGCCTCACTCCACTCTCTCAATTATTTTCACTTTTGTTTCCATCGTTATCACTTGGTGCTTCTTAGCAGTACCAGCTACACCACTGCTGCTTTTACACTTGCTTCCGGACATCCTGGGCTTGAAATAAATATACTGTACTACTGTACTCTATACAGTACTGTACAGTAAAGTACACAAAAGCACAACCACTTGTAGAGGAGGCACACACGTGACAATGTACACCAGACATGTGAACTAACTTATGTGATTGGACATGCGAACGCACGTTTGCATCTTTGAAAGTTTGCAACTTGAAGGTTCATATGTAGGGGACTTACTATATTAGTATGCTTGATATTGTCTCAGAGGTCTCTTAAACTGTCCTCATTTCGTTTCATTCTTTTTTTCTTTTTTAATTCAAACAAAGTCACAAAAATTATAATCATCCTCATCAGTTCACTCAGTCCCATGTAATTAATTTTTTTTTCATCTTGATCTCTTGTTAGCACTTTTATGAGTTCATCAGTTTTCCATTAGAGTTCTGAAAATGCTTATTCATTCAGTTCAGCAGTATAGTCAGTTACCAGAAACCTGTACTTGTCAGAGTCTTTTCCATGAATTCCTTCAAGATGAAACCCTTTTATAGGAACATATTTGCAAAAGCATCAGAGTACACCCAGAACTGTCTGTAAGTGACAAAAGACTTAAAAATGACCATGGTTAAAGATTTGATGAAAGTTCATAATAATGCAATTGACAAGGAAATTTAGTTATTTCTGAGATATAATTTTAAAGTAATAACTAGAAATGACTTATAACATTATACCAGAACATATAAGATTTTTAGAAATTTCATGTAATGTCTGAAACATTTATATTAACATATTTCCATACAAATAACCCAATGAAAGTTTAGTATTAGTTGTTTTGTTTGTTTGTTTGTTTATACTGCAGTTTCTTATTAGTCATCAATTTTATACACATCAGTGTATACATGTCAATTCCAATCGCCCAATTTAGCACACCACCATCCCCACCCCACCGCAGTTTTCCCCCCTTGATGTCCATATGTCTGTTCTCTACATCTGTGTCTCAACTTCTGCCCTGCAAACCGGTTCATCTGTACCATTTTTCTAGGTTCCACATACATGCATTAATATACGATATTTGTCTTTCTCTTTCTGACTTACTTCACTCTGTATGACAGTCTCTAGATCCATCCATGTCTCAACAAATGACTCAATTTCGTTCCTTTTTATGGCTGAGTAATATTCCATTATATATATGTACCACAACTTCTGTATCCATTCATCTGTCGATGGACATTTAGGTTGCTTCCATGACCTGGCTATTGTAAATAGTGCTGCAATGAACATTGGGGTGCATGTGTTTTTTTTTTAAATTAATTAATTAATTTTTATTTTTGGCTGTGTTGGGTCTTCGTTTCTTTGCAAGGGCTTTCTCTAGTTGTGGCAGGCGGGGGCCACTCTTCATCGCGGTGTGTGGGCCTCTCACTATCATGGCCTCTCTTGTTGTGGAGCACAGGCTCCAGACGTGCAGGCTCAGTAGTTGTGGCTCACGGGCCTAGCTGCTCCACGGCATGTGGGATCTTCCCAGACCAGGGCTCGAACCCGTGTCCCCTGCATTGGCAGGCAGATTCTCAACAACTGCACCATCAGGGAAGCCCGCATGTGTCTTTTTGAATTATGGTTTTCTCTGGGTATATGCCCAGTAGTGGGATTGCTGGATCATATGGTAAATCTATTTTTAGTTTTTTAAGGAACCTCCCTACTGTTCTCCATAGTGGCTGTATCAATTTACATTCCCACCAACAGTGCAAGAGGGTTCCCTTTTCTCTGCACCCTCTCCAGCATTTGTTGTTTGTAGATTTTCTGATGATGCCCATTCTAACTGGTGTGAGATGATACCTCATTGTAGTTTTGATTTGCATTTCTCTAATAATTAGTGACGTTGAGCAGCTTTTCACGTGCTTCTTGGCCATTTGTATGTCTTCTTTGGAGAAATGTCTATTTACGTCTTCTGTCCATTTTTTGATTGGGTTGTTTCTTTAATATTGAGCTGCATGAGCTGTTTATATATTTTGGAGATTAATCCTTTGTCCGTTGATTCATTTGCAAATATTGTCTCCCATTTTGAGGGTTGTCTTTTCGTCTTGTTTATGGTTTCATTTGCTGTGCAAAAGCTTTGAAGTTTCATTAGGTCCCAATTGTTTATTTTTGTTTTTATTTCCATTACTCTAGGAGGTGGATCAAAAAAGATCTTGCTGTGATTTATGTCAAAGAGTGTTCTTCCTATGTTTTCCTCTAAGAGTTTTATAGTGTCTGGTCTTACCTTTAGCTCTCGAATCCATTTGGAGTTTATTTTTGGTATGGTGTTAGGGGGTGTTCTAATTTCATTCTTTTACATGTAGCTGTCCACTTTTCCCAGCACCACTTACTGAAGAGACTGTCTTTTCTCCATTGTATATCTTTGCCTCCTTTATCATAGATTAGTTGACCATAGGTGTGTGGGTTTATCTCTGGGCTTTCTATCTTGTTCCATTGATCTATGTTTCTGTTTTTGTGCCAGTACCATATTGTCTTGATTACTGTAGCTTTGTAGTATAGTCTGAAGTCAGGGAGTCTGATTCCTCCAGCTCCGTTTTTTTCCCTCAAGACTGCTTTGGCTATTCAGGGTCTTTTGTGTCTCCATACAAATTTTAACATTTTTTGTTCTAGTTCTGCAAAAAATGCCATTGGTAATTTGATAGGGATTGCATTGAATCTGTAGATTGCTTTGGGTAGTATGGTCATTTTCACAATATTGATTCTTCCAATCCAAGAACATGGTGTATCTCTTCATCTGTTGGTATCATCTTTAATTTCTTTCATCAGTGTCTTATAGTTTTCTGCATACAGGTCTTTTGTCTCCCTAGGTAGGTTTATTCCTAGGTATTTTCTTCTTTTTGTTGTAATGGTAAATGGGAGTGTTTCCATAATTTCTCTTTCAGATTTTTCATCATTAGTGTATAGGAATGCAAGAGATTTCTGTGCATTAATTTTGTATCCTGCAATTTTACCAAATTCATTGATTAGCTCTAGTAGTTTTCTGGTGGCATCTTCAGAATTCTCTATGTATAGTATCATGTCATCTGCAAACAGTGACAGTTTTACTTCTTCTTTTCCAATTTGTATTCCTTTTATTTCTTTTTCTTCTCTGATTGCCATGGCTAGGACTTCCAAAACTATGTTGAATAATAGTGGTGAGAGTGGACATCCTTGTCTCGTTCCTGATCTTAGAGGAAATGTTTTCAGTTTTTCACCATTGAGAATGATGTTTGCTGTGGGTTTGTCATATATGGCCTTTATAATGTTGAGGTAGGTTCCCTCTATGCCCACTTTCTGGCGAGTTTTTATCATAAATGGGTGTTGAATTTTGTCAAAAGCTTTTTCTGCATCTATTGAGATGATCATATGGTTTTTATTCTTCAATTTGTTAATATGGTGTATCACATTGATTGATTTGCATATATTGAAGAATCCTTGCATTTCTGGGATAAATCCCACTTGATCGTGGTGTATGATCCTTTTAATGTGTTGTTGGATTCTGTTTGCTAGTATTTTGTTGAGGATTTTTGCATCTATATTCATCAGTGATATTGGTCTGTAATTTTCTTTTTTTGTAGTATCTTTGTCTGGTTTTGGTATCAGGGTGATGGTGGTCTCATAGAATGAGTTTGGGAGTGTTCCTTCCTCTGCAATTTTTTGGAAGAGTTTGAGAAGGATGGGTGTTAGCTCTTCTCTAAATGTTTGCTAGAATTCACCTGTGAAGCATCTGGTCCTGGACTTTTGAGTGTTGGAAGATTTTTTTTTTTTAATTTTAGCAATTTCATGTATCTTTATTTATTTTATTTATTTATGGCTGTGTTGGGCCTTCGTTTCTGTGCACGGGCTTTCTCTAGTCGTGGCGAGTGGGGGCCACTCTTCATCGCGGTGCGCAGGCCTCTCACTATCGCGGCCTCTCTTGTTGCGGAGCACAGGCTCCAGACGCGCAGGCTCAGCAATTGTGGCACACGGGCCTAGTTGCTCCACGGCACGTGGGATCCTCCCAGACCAGGGCTCGAACCCGTGTCCCCTGCACTGGCAGGCACATTCCCAACCACTGCGCCACCAGGGAAGCCCCTGTTGGAAGATTTTAATCACAGTTTCAATTTCATTACTTGTGATTGGTCTATTCATATTTTCTGTTTCTTCCTGGTGCAGTCTTGGAAGGTTATACCATTCTAAGAATTTGTCCATTTCTTCCAGGTTGTCCATTTTATTGGCATAGAGTTGCTTGTAGTAGTCTCTTAGGATGCTTTGTATTTCTGCGGTGTCTGTTGTAACTTCTCCTTTTTCATTTCTGATTTTATTGATTTGAGTCCTCTCCCTCTTTTTCTTGATGAGTCTGGCTAATGGTTTATCAATTTTGTTTATCTTCTCAAAGAACAAGCTTTTAGTTTTATTGATCTTTGCTGTTGTTTTCTTTGTTTCTATTTCATTTATTTCTGCTCTGATCTTTATGATTTCTTTCCTTCTGCTAACTTTGGGTTTTGTTTGTTCTTCTTTCTCTAGTTGCTTTAGGTATAATGTTCGATTGTTTACTTGAGATCTTTCTTGTTTCTTGAGGTAGGCTTGTATAGCTATAAACTTTCTTCCTAGAACTGCTTTTGCTGCATCCCATAGGTTTTGGATCGTCGTGTTTTAATTGTCATTTGTCTCTAGGTATTTTTTGATTTCCTCTTTGATTTCTTCAGTGATCTCTTGGTTATTTAGTAACGTATTGTTTAGCCTCCATGTGTTTGTGTTTTTTACGTTTTTCCCCCTGTAATGGATTTCTAATCTCATAGCGTTGTGGTCTGAAAAGATGCTTGATATGATTTCATTTTTCTTAAATTTACTGAGGCTTGATTTGTGACCCAAGGTGTGATCTATCCTGGAGAATGTTCTGTGCGCACTTGAGAAGAAAGTGTAATCTGCTGTTTTTGGATGGAATGTCCTATAAATATCAATTAAATCTATCTGGTCTGTTGTGTCATTTAAAGCTTCTGTTTCCTTATTTATTTTCATTTTGGATGATTTGTCCATTGGTGTGAGGTGTTAAAGTCCCCCACTATTATTGTGTTACTGTTGATTTCCTCTTTTATAGCTGTTAGCATTTGCTTTATGTATTGAGGTGCTCCTATGTTGGGTGCATATATTTTTATAATTGTTGTATCTTCTGGATTGATCCCTTGATCATTATGTAGTGTCCTTCCTTGTCTCTTGTAACATTCTTTATTTTAAAGTCTATTTTATTTGATATGAATATAGCTACTCCAGCTTTCTTTTGATTTCCATTTGCATGGAATATCTTTTTCCATCCCCTCACTTTCAGTCTGTATGTGTCCCTAGGTCTGAAGTGGGTCTCTTGTAGACAGCATATATATGGGTCTTGTTTTTGTATCCATTCAGCAAGCCTGTGTCTTTTGGTTGGAGCATTTAATCCATTCACATTTAAGGTAATTACGATATGTATGTTCTTATTACCATTTTCTTATTGTTTTGGGTTTGTTTTTGTAGGTCCTTTTCTTCTCTTGTGTTTCCCACTTAGAGAAGTTCCTTTAGCATTTGTTGTAGAGCTGGTTTGTGGTGCTGAATTCTCTTAGCTTTTGCTTGTCTGTAAAGCTTTTGATTTCTCCATTGAATCTGAATGAGATCCTTGCTAGGTAGAGTAATCTTGGTTGTAGGTTCTTCCCTTTCATCACTTTAAGTATACCACGCCACTCCCTTCTGACTTGTAGAGTTTCTGCTGAGAAATCAGCTGTTAACCTTATGGGAGTTCCCTTGTATGTTATTTGTCGTTTTTCCCTTGCTGCTTTCAATAATTTTTCTTTGTCTTTAATTTTTGCCAATTTGATTACTATGTGTCTTGGCATGTTTCTCCTTGGGTTTATCCTGTATGGGACTCTCTGCACTCCCTGGACTTGGGTGGCTATTTCCTTTCCCACGTTAGGGAAGTTTTCGACTATAATCTCTTCAAATATTTCCTCTGGTCCTTTCTCTCTCTCTTCTCCTTCTGGGACCTCTGTAACGCAAATATTGTTGCGTTTAATGTTGTCCCAGAGGTCTCTTAGGCTGTCTTCATTTCTTTTCATTCTTTTTTCTTTAGTCTGTTCCGCAGCAGTGAATTCCACCATTCTGTCTTCCAGGTCACTTATCTGTTCTTCTGCCTCAGTTATTCTGCTATTGATTCCTTCTAGTGTAGTTTTCATTTCAGTTATTGTATTGTTCATCTCTGTTTGTTTGTTCTTTAATTCTTCTAGGTCTTTGTTAATCATTTCTTGCATCTTCTCGATCTTTGCCTTCATTCTTTTTCCGAGGTCCTGGATCATCTTCACTATCATTATTCTGAATTCTTTTTCTGGAAGGTTGCCTATCTCCACTTCATTTAGTTGTTTTTCTGGGGTTTTATCTTGTTCCTTCATCTGGTATATAGCCCTCTGCCTTTTCATTTTGTCTATCTTTCTGTGAATGTGGTTTTTGTTCCACAGGCTGCAGGATTGTAGTTCTTCTTGCTTCTGCTGTCTGCCCTCTGGTGGATGAGGCTATCTGAGAGGCTTGATGGGAGGGACTGGTGGTGGGTAGAGCTGACTGTTGCTCTGGTGGGCAGAGCTCAGTAAAACTTTAATCCACTTGATTGTTGATGGGTGGGGCTGGGTTCCCTCCCTGTTGGTTGTTTGGCCTGAGGCAACCCAACACTGGAGCCTACCTGGGCTCTTTGGTGGGGCTAATTACAGACTCTGGGAGGGCTCACGCCAAGGAGTACTTCCCAGAACTTCTGCTGCCAGTGTCATTGTCCCCACGGTGAAAGAGAGCCACCCCCCGCCTCTGCAGGAGACCCTCCAACACTGGCAGGTAGGTCTGGTTCAGTCTCCCCTCGGGTCACTGCTCCTTCCCCTGGATCCCAATGCACACACTACTTTGTGTGTGCCCTCCAAAAGTGGAGTTTCTGTTTCCCCCAGTCCTGTGGAAGTCCTGCAATCAATTCCCACTAGGCTTCAAAGTCTGATTCTCTAGGAATTCCTCCTCCCGTTGCTGGACCCCCAGGTTGGGTAGCCTGACGTGGGGCTCAGAACCTTCACTCCAGTGGGTGGACTTCTGTGGTATAAGTGTTCTCCAGTCTGTGAGTCACCTACCCACCAGTTATGGGATTTGATTTTACTGTGATCGCGCCCCTCCTACTGTCTCATTGTGGCTTCTCCTTTGTCTTTGGATGGGGGTATCTTTTTTGGTGAGTTCCAGTGTCTCCCTGTCGATGATTGTCCAGCAGCTAGTTGTGATTCTGGTGTTCTCGCAAGAGGGAGTGAGAGCATGTCCTTCTACTCCGCCATCTTTGTTTCTCGTCTCGTTTCATTCTTTTTTCTGTTCTGCAGCAGTGATTTCCACTACTCTGTCTTCCAGCTCATTGATTCATTCCTCTGTATCATTTAGTCTACAAGTGATTGATTCCTTCTAGTGTATTTTTCATTTCAGTTATTGTATTCTGCATCTCTGCTTGGTTGTTCTTTGTACTTTCTCTTTGTTTAAAAACTTCCATCTCTGTGCATCCATTCTTTTCCTGAGTTCTTCCATCATCTTTACGATCATTACTCTGAACTCTTTCTCGGGTAGATTGCCTATCTCCACTTCACTTAGTTCTTCTTCTGGGATTTTATCTTGTTCCGTTGTTTGAAGATGTTCCTTTGTTGCCTCATTTTGTCTAAGTTGCTACTTGTATTTTTATGTATGTGTTAGATTAGTTATGTTTCTTGACCTTGGAGAAGTGACCTTCTGTAGGAGAAGTCCTGACAGCACACTTTCCTCTTGCTACCCAAGCTATATGCTCTAGGGACTCCCCCCTAAGGGGGCCACGTGGGTCCTTCTGTTGTGGCAGACTGACTATGTGGGTGATCTGGTAGACTTTGTTGGCCTCTGGCCCAGTTGGTTGCCAGGCCCTACCTTCTGTAGATGCTGCTTGCTGCTGGTTAGTGGGGCCTGGTCACAAGGTGGCTGACTGCAGAAACCCAGGGGGCCCTGGGGCTAGTGCTGGCTCACTGGTGTGTGGCATCAGGGTCCAGAAGACTCTGGGGCTGTTGCCCCCACTACTGGTGGGTGAAGCCGGCTCCTGGGGTTAGTGCTGGAGTATTGGCAGGCGGAGCCACGTCCTGGAATCTGGCTGAAGGGCCCAGGGATCCCAGAGCTGGTGTCAGATAGCTGAGGGGCAGGGAGGTTGGGAGGAGCTGGTTCCTGACACAGTTGGGTGTGGGGTCCGGCATGTCCTGAAGCTTGTGTTGGCCTGCTAGTGGGCAGGGCTGGGACCCAGCTGGTCCCAGAGTAGTGTCTGGCCTGATGTGGGCAGGCTGGGTCTGCAAGCTGTGGGATTTGGTTGTCTTGGGTCTTATACCACATTTTCTTTATCCATTCAAGTATCAATTGACATTTAGGTTGCTTCCACACCTTAGCTATTGTGAATAACGCTGCAATGAACGTGATGCACAAATATCTCTTCAAGATTCTGTTATCAGTTCTTTTGGATACATACTCAGAATTGGGAGTGCTGGATGATATAATAATTCTATATTTAATTTTTTAAAGGAAACGCCATACTGTTTTCCATAGCAGCTGTACCATTTTACATTCCTGCCAACAGTGCACAAAGATTCCAATTTCTCCACATCCTCACCAACATTTGTTATTTTCTTTCTCCCTTCCTTCTTTCCTTTTTTTTTTATTCCCCCCGACAATGGCCATCCTAACAGGTATGATGTGATGTCTCACTGTGCTTGTGTAGAACAATTTCTTAAAACACTGATGAGGTCACATTCCTGCTTGGAACCTTCCAATGACTCTCCTTGCACTTAGAATGACATCTAAATACCCTATTTTGGCCTCTAAGCTCCTCCAAAGTCTGGTCTCTATCCACTCTTTAGCCTTCATCTCCAGCTCCAGTTTTTCTTGCTTACACTGCTCCAGTCATGGTGACCTTCTTTAACTCCCTAACAACTCTGCATGGCCTTTTCACAGGGCAGTGGCCCATGCAGTTCCCTCTGCCTGGCCAAGTCTTTTTCTTTCTTTTTCACCTGCCTGGTTCCTTCTCATCACTCAGATCTTAGCTCAAATTCTACCACTTCAGAGGTGACATTCAAACTGTCCCATCTAAAGTCCCCCTCCCAGACATTGTAAATCACCCTGTTCTGTTTCACTTTTACTTTCTATAGCAGTTATCAGCACCTGAAATTGTTTTGCCAAAATAAACAATTCGGTTTGTTCAGTTGTTATCCAACTAAGAACCATACTTCATGAGACCAGGAAGCCTGTATGTCTTGTTCACAGCCACATGCCCAGAAGAGAGCCTGACTGAAGGAGAGTGAAGTGTAGTGGAAGCATGGAGGACGGAGCAGTGAACACCAGCTGAGAGATTTAGGGAACGCTTCGTGTAAGATGTAACATTTTAGCTGGGTTTTTAAGTTTAAATGATTGCATCAGGCAGATATCAGTGAGGCAGGGGACATGTTGGGCTGAGGAAATGGCCTGAGCTGAGGTGAGGAAGCTTATAGCCCAGCCCATTCAGGGCAAGGTAACCCGATAGGGCTGAGCGTAAAGGTTCTCGAGCGGAAGTGGTGGGCAGGAAGGCTGAAGTGGCAGACCACCAATGTGGCAGATACTGCATTCATTTCAGTTTTGTTAGTTAATGATATGTTAGGTTTGAAGGTGCAAAGATGAATGAGACATAGTTCAGGGTCTGTAGTGGGGAGCGACATATGGTTTTTGAGCAGGGGAGTGATGTGAGCATCTTACAGGGGTCAGGATGCAGCAGTAATTACAAGCACAACCTCTGGGACCAGGTGGCTTAGAATCAAATCCTGGCTCTACCACTGGCTAGCTCTGTGACCACAGCAAGTTCTTAACCCCGCCTAGCTTAGTTTTCTCGTTTGTAAGGATGATAATAGTCGTAGCTTTTTCTCTTGGCTTTCTTGTAAGGATTAAATTAATGCTTGTAGAATGGTGTCTGGCACTCAATACAAATTCGCTATTTTTATGTAACATGTCTAAAACAATGTCTAGTAGATACTAAGTTTTCAGTGCTTGCTTGTTGGGTTTTTTACTCACTAGTTTGTTAGATTGTTTTCGTTTTTATTTTTTTTTAAAGAAAGATGATTAGCAGGAGTATAGAGAATCCTTGCAAAGGGAAGACAATGGACCCAGGAAAACTATGTGGGAAGATACTGCAATAGTTGAGGCAAAAAGGAATGAAGCACAGAACTAGGTTAAATCAGAGAGAAAAATCAGTAAAACATTGGATGTTGGTGGAGGGGAACGGAATATGTTTTGGAATACAAGAAAGTGGATTTAGTTTTGGGGTCTCTTGAGTTTAAGGTGCCTAGGGGAAAACCTCTGTCTGCTGATGTTCAGCTGAATTGATAGGGAGGGAGACATCTGAGATTGAGGATAAAGAGGTGAGTAAAACAGGGATTTCTACGCTGAAAATGAGGATATGCACTTTAACAAAGACTGTGGAGAATTTGGATCAAAACTCTCATTTACCTATTACATTGGCAAAGAAACAAAATGACAGTATTGTAAGCTTGTGTTCTGTACTCATACTTTGCCGGCAGTAGTGTAAATTTGTGCAGACTTTCTAGAAAACATGTTGGCAACATCATGAAATTTAGAGATGCTTATACCCCCTGACGCAGTTATTTCATTTTTTGGAGTCAATGCTAAATTAATGATCCAAAATGCAGACAGTGGTTATGTACAGAGCTGCTTACTACAGCTCTGTAGAACATTCAGTTGAAAAAAAAAAAACCCTGCAAACAGGCTCACTCAGTGATAGGAAAATGATTAAATAAATTATGGTATGTTCATATGCTAGGATATTATGCAGTCCTTAAAAAAATCATGTTTACTGAGACCTGTAACATGAACTGATATGAGGGAGAAAAACCTGACAAGGATACACAATTATATGCACAATATAAATTCAACTCCACTAAAAATAAGCATAGTGTAAGGATTAGAAGACAATATACTAAAATGCTGCTGTGGATTATTTCTGTCTGGGAAATTAAGGCATTGGTTGATGATTTGTAGAAGTCTAGTAACTGAGTTTGAATTAGGATCAGATAATAGATTTTTGTCTTATTTAAAAAATTTCCCTCTTCTCCTAATGCATCTGCTAATATTCAGTTACTAATGCAATAATCATCTTTGGCTCGCAGTCTGTACCTTCTATTTGAAATCCTGACCATGTTGCCTTTAAAAAAAAAAAAAAATGGATGCAGTCCATCCATCAGAGGCTTAGAAAGCCAAATCTCATTTTCAAATTAGTTCATATCATTGTATAATTTCAAATATGCCACCAGACTATTGATGGTGCCTCCCTCTGCCCTAGCTTACAGACATGATCGTTCACTTTCATTTAGAGAGGCACAGTTTTTACACAAGAGATTCCCTGGATATGTCAAAGACAAAAGATTAGTACAGTGCATCATCATTGGGAGGATAATTCATCAGTAGTCCTCCCTTCAGCTGCACACCCAAGCAGCTAAAAGAAAGCCAATCATCCCAGGAGTGCACTTGACGGAGAGTGCACTCTGATGTGTAGGAAGAGGGCACCCACTATTCGCCAGAACTGGATTGCAAATATCTTAACTTCCTTCAAGATGTTAATGTTGAATAAGGAATCTTGTCTCAGGGTTCCAGGAGGACCAATCTCTCTCTCTCTTAAACACACAGACACACATTTTGATATCCAACCTGGTCCCAGCTCTCCGGCCACTCTTGCTAAGAACTAATCTTGATGAAATCACCGTTTTTCACTGTAGAAGGCAAGTTTTCTATCTACTATAGAGATAAAAGTCTACTGAAGAATGATGAACCTCACCATGATTACTTCCCAAAGGTATCTTAACCCTATTTTCCAAAATCCAATAGGGGATATATGGCCCATGGAATAGAATTTGCCATAATTTTTGGCTTCCAGGACCTGTTGGGCATTTTAGATCAAGTTTGGGAATTTTCTGCTTGAGTCCCAACTACTCAAGATAGAAGCCAGAAAACTCCCTTTCCCTGCCTTCCTAATATTCTTACAGGGTGCTGGCCAGCAGTGGGAGCTGACAACCATACTCACGTGGGCCGCTAATTCAGGCGTGAGGGATACATGCGCACACGGGGAAGGTTGTGGCAGAGGCTGAGGCTCGTGGATTTGAGGATAGTAGTGAGGGAGATGCGGGACAGTGGGGCTTTCCTGGAACAATCCTATAGTCTGACTTGGGCATTTGTTCCCATAGGGCAGCCTCTAAATCCAACTCTCGGGTCCTAAAATGGTACCTACCTGCTTTCAGATAGGCGTTCCAGTCAATGGCTTAGTTCAAAGTCATTCTATCATGTTTGGGGAAAAGATTTCCTTTAACCAGGTGGGTCTTTTTTTTTTTTTCCATTAATTTGTCCATGTTTAAAGATTTCTGCATATAATACCCAAAGTATAATCAGGAAATACTAAAATAAAACACCAAGCACATTCATATAGAATTCTATACAGCCATGCATACAATACCTAAAGTTTAATTAGGAAATACTAAACTATACATATTCATATAGAATTCTATACAGCCCTGAAAATGAAGAAAACTACCGTTATATTTAACAACATGGACTCTCCCAAACATAAATTACAAGAAAAGAAGCCAGACAGAAAATCTACACACCGCGAGTTTGTTTGTAGAAAGTTAAAATGACAGGCAAAACCAAACTACGGTGTTATTCGTCAGGATGTTGGTAACTTTGGAGAGGCACAAGCCTAGCTTCTAGGAGGCTGATAATGTGCTATTTCTTGATCTGGGGGGTGGATAAATTAGTGTTATCACTTTGTGAAAGCTCTTACACTAATGATTTGTGTACTTTTCTCTATGTATTTTATGCTTCAATAAAAGTTTTTTCCCCTCAATTTATGTCATTTTTTTTTTTTTTTTACAGCCCATCAGTATTCAGTCTGGTATATTGCTGATACAATCTGCACATTGCTGATACAGTTTTACAAAACTATATTATGTATTGCTAGTCCTCAAGAGTTAGGAAAAAAAGCTAAGTTTGAAGATAAAATATCCATACACGGGGGAATTCTAAACATAGTCTATATACCTAAGGATTGCATTTCAATGTATTCAAATGAAACCCAAAATCAGCTTGACAAGGTTTACTGTGTCAAAAACTCCTCAAAGGAAAGATTTCAGTCTGGAGTGTTTAGGAGGACTGCACTCTCAGCCTCTTAGTTAAGACTCTCCCAGCCTCGTCTCTCTTATTACAGAGGGGTCTCCGAACTATGCTTCTAAAAAACCCTGGCTTCATGGACAAGGCCCTGTGCATGAGGCCTCATTTTCAAATTCACAAACCAAAATCCAAGATGAAAGCTTTTTTTTTTTTTTTTTTTTTAAAAAAAGGTAGTTTCATACGATTTAACGATTTAAGGCAACTCAGCTCTGGCGGGGTGGGGAGGTGTTAAATAGTGATTAGAAAAAGAAAGGAATGAAAACACGGCAGAGAATCAGACCATCGGAAGCCGACAAAGGCAGCCAGAACTATCTTATTTATTATAAAGATACACCATGAAGAACAGACCTGACTGTATACTGAAGCCTGGAATGGTACATGCCAAAATGTACAGTACTTATACATAAAAGTGCATTGTCACAACAGATTAACAAAACGTTTTTTTTTCTCTCTTCCAGAACTAGAAAAGCATCCCCCTTTACTTTCGCCTCAGAGACGAGGGAATGTCACGGTAAGAGGCAGTACAGAGCAGAGGCGAACAGGATGGCCGTCAGCAGCACGTGAGCACGGGAGGGGAGGGGGGCGATTTGCGGGGGACCCGGAGAGTGACTGTGGGGAGGGAAAGGCACAGTCACGGCTAAGAGGAAAACAACACGTCTGATGACCATGACCTGACCATGACCGACAAGGATGCAAGACAGGACAATACTGAGCACCGAGGCATGAAAAGGTGGGGATGGAGAAGCAGCTGGGAGAGAGTGAAGGAAGTTTCAAAACAGTCAAGTGGACGGAGGAATTGGGGTGGCACTTGGGGGGGGGAGGAGGTGGGCGGGGCAACAGTAAAGAACAAGGCTAAAACTCCTCTAAAATAGAAAGGCACTTTCACATGTACATACTACAGATGTACATTGACACGATCAGGTAACAGTCACAAGCAGGAAGCCACCAATACTGCAATTAATCAAACCGACAGGAAAGGACAATACTGATTTAATTATGTGGGCAGGAGTTACCCTTAAGTCAGTAGGTAAATAGCAGTCTCTCCTGTCACACAGCCACTTACTATACTTTAAACATCTATAATAACCATCACACTACACATTGAGCTCGGATGAATGTTCTAAGGGGGGGGGCATTCACAAATGCACGGTTTATGTATTTTCTTTTACTAAACAGTTTCTAAGATAAGCATTATGGAACCCAGAACAATTATTTAAGCATACAAAATTCCCTACGTAATTTTAAGATACAGGTACCATTTTGATTATACTACGTAGACTTTTTTTTTTTTTTGTGTAAAGAAAGTATACTAGAGTGGGTGAGTGAAAGCTCAATCTCCAGTTTATTTTACTGATTTGAACAAAGCTGTGCCAGTCACCCTGCCCCACGCCTGACACCCCAGCCCAGCTGGAGGTTGGCTTTTAGCTCAGGGGCCAGTCTCCAGTCGTGAGCTCATTCATACGTGGGAAGAGACTTCACTTCTAAGCTGCCCGTGCCTTGGGGCCTTTGTGGCAGGTAACTCAGAGCAAGACTCAGCCCCAAGCGCATTTCCTGCATCCATGGCCCCTCACTACTGTGGTCAGGAATAAATGTCATCCCAAATCTGAAGTCTTCTAAACCCAACAGAACCACAGGCTCTTTAACTTTGGATTTCAGAGGCTGTGATTACTAAAGTTTCTTCAGTTTATAGACCCCAGGGGCTATGCTTCATTCCCAAATGCTAAGGAGACCACCATGTCCCCCCCTTTTTTCTTTTTCTTAATTAAATTATAAACCCATTTTTGGGAATGGCAAAAGCACAAAGACAGAAAACGCATACAATTTGACCCTTGGCGCTCTATATCCATTGATCACTGTTCATGTTCATTGCTGTAGATTAAGTGGGACCCTGCTGTACTTTGTTCTGTGGATTGCTCAAGGGGCACCAAAGTCAGATTACATTGTGTGAAAATGTGAAAAACTGTTGTTGAACAATGGCATTTACGCCACACTTGAACATGGAGCTCTACAAAGGGCCATTCAATGGATTGAAATAATTTACAGAACACTCATCAGGAAACAGGTACTGAGAACCGTCCACTCTATCCTAACGACCCACTCCAAGCATCCTCACCCAAACAGAAAGGCCAATTTGGTAAATCTACTTCAGTGAGTTCTGTGGATGGGACATGAACATTCAGTTATATCAGCTGTGAATACATATTCTTGTGTAAGTGGAGTCAGGTAGTCTTTGTAGAACCATCATTTACCCATCATCAAAATGACCCACTTCCCAAACTGCACATGAACCGTTAAGATCCTTGAAACTGCGGCATAACATCTCAGGGACTTATTTTCTTTCTTCTCTCCCCATTCCTTGTGCCTTCCCACCTCCCCACGGTGGGCTACACCTGTGGCGGTAAAGAGGCCCACATACAGGTGAACCCTCTCAGCTGCTGAGACTTTTAAGGAACTTACTGGGTGTTATTCTGGATCCTTTGTGAAGCGGCCACTTTGTCTTATCCTTGGAATCTGAAGGCTTTTACTAAACAAAGTAAGGATTAGTGAGTCCTTACTCACTCTGAGGTCACATCCTTTCCTGGGAATTGGGAAGAAAAAAAAAAAAAAGCCTCAGGGTGACAACAGAGTTATAGAGAGAAAAGACAGAGACAGGTAAAGAGAGGGATCGATGGGAGAGTATTCGGAAATGTTTCCTGGAAGAAGGCACAGCCTCTGAGGCTCTGAGGTCTGTGTCCTCTGCCATCCGAGGCAGCGGAGTCCTGATCTGGAGGGTGGAAAGGCAGTCCTCATTCCATCGCAGGTGTCAACAGCAAAGAGAGGAGACACTGGGGAGGATTACCAGGGAGAAGTCTGAAGAAATGAGTTTGCAGGAGTAAGATCTGAAAAGCTAAAGTTACACCTTGTAAAAGAACGCTTCAAAAATTAGTAAGTTCAAAACACCTCTGCCCTTTTGATGCCCTCTGTTAACATCTTACTCATCCATCAAAATAAGGAAGTGGTTTTTTTAAGAATCCTCTTTAATTTCTAAAAGATTTAAAGTTTCCTCCCCCATTACCTCCACCTTTTCTCTGTTTCTGTTTCCCCATGTAACAACAGAGAATTAGAGACCACAGTGGAATCTAGAAAGAACTGGGAGATTATCTTAAAAGTTTCAGTTTCCTAGAAATTTGGGAAGGTTGTTTAAAGGGGTTCGTGCTATTCAGAGCTCAGTCCTGGCTGGGTTTCCATGGTGCCCAAAGGTGCTGAAGGACCACTAAAGCTCAAGGGAGAGGGTGGGGGGTTGCACAAGATGCTGAGCTGGGCCTCTTTTTCAAAATGGGCAAGAAGGATGTTGTAAAAATTCAGAGGTTTACAATACCTGGAAA
Source organism: Eschrichtius robustus (assembly GCF_028021215.1). NCBI lineage: Eukaryota > Metazoa > Chordata > Mammalia > Artiodactyla > Eschrichtiidae > Eschrichtius > Eschrichtius robustus. Next base: position 53,450,724 of record NC_090836.1, on the reverse strand, counting down.
TATTATACTTGAAATAATTTTTTTCACTATTTAATCCATTTGTGAAATCAGGCGGCAGGCAAGCAACCAGCAGTGTGACTTGGAAAGGTAACAATATCTCATAAATGTAATCTCTCTTTGCATTAGAATGATTAGACTGGCAAACTGAGGTAGAGATCAAAGTAATGATCTTGATTTTAGTACAAATCCCCATTTTTTCCACATTGATGCATCCACCAATAAGCTGAGAAATCCAAGTCCGTACTGTAACTCTTAGGTGGGCATGCAGTTGGCTGCCAGTTTGAAATCAAAGTGGTCCAGAGGGGTTAGTTCTGGCCACCCATTTTTCTGAAAACAAAAAACAAAACAAAAAACCCCCCAAAACCAAAAAACAAACAAAAAAACTCTTCCTCAGTAAGTTCAACGACAGAGTAGATAAAATGCTCATAGGTTTACAGATGGTAATAAGCTGCTGCTGCTAGGACAGTGGTGATCTGTACCTTAGTAAAAACAACTGAATTCAAAGCAACCTTTTTAAGATAGAGGAGAAACAGAGCATAAATATGGGCTAAAGAAAAACTGTCTATGGGTGAGGATGTCAGAGAAAGAGGGTGTCAGTGGAGTTTAGCTGACTGTGTGAATGATGTAGAGACCACACGGAGAAAACAAAAAAAGCCATGGTTCCAGGGTGCACAACTGGGAGGAAGTCATCCTGGAACCATGAGGTCCTCCTCCCACCTTGGCTGCTCTGGCTCTTACGCCAGTACCGTAGCTCAAAGAGACAAACGCCTAGGGGAGCTGGGGATTCAATTTAGGATCATCAGGCCTATGTAGCACGTTTAAAGGAACCCAGGTCATCTTGTCAGGGGGAGGGAAGGCCGGCGAACCAAGGACTTGTGCGCTGTCTGCTTTCTCCGTTGCCACAGAGGAAGACACGGGGGCTTAGGGGAGCTAGAAGTTGTTTTCTAGGCAACAACAGACCTCTGAAGGGGTTCATGGAGTAGTGTAACCAGAAAGTCTTTAAAATTAGACTGTTCTAGTCTGCAGTGAATGCAGGGGATGGACTTGGAAACCCTCCGGGGCCTGATCAGGCTTGGGGAAAGAGTCACAGCAATAGCTCTGGAGGACTGTCCTTTCCCAGGTTCAGTTCAAGCAGTAACTGCAGAGGTTCTACCCCCTCCTGCTGAGACTTTCACCTGGACCCAGGGAAACGACTGTTACGAAAGAGGCAATCATCCTACTCATTCAGGCGGTGGGCTGCAGCTCGCACTGGGAATACCCCACTGTGACAACAGCAAGTCTGCAGCAAGAGCCAGCCCCCCGCCCCACTGCATGGAATAAGAGGTACTCACTGTCAGCTACCAAACAATGCCATTGTCACCTTTAGCCTTACCCCGAGTGCCAGAGACCAACACTGGTTACCTTCCAAGGCCTGGAACTCAGATCCTCCTGCCTTTGGATTCAGACGCTTCTGACTCATCCAGGCTACACTAAGCCTGAAGCACCGTGCAACGTGCAGGGCAGAGCGGCGTTGCCTTCATTACAAATGGTGCAGCATTGGATTTTCAAGTAAGTCTAAGTGTTTCTATTGTCTTTAAAATGACACAGGATATGTCCAGTTATTAAAAAAAAAAGGATGAAATTACAAAATACAAATGCCCGTGTTAATTTAGCTAGTCTCAGACATTACATTCGAGAACACAGAAAAGCCAAAGGGTCTCCAGTTATAAGCACACGACTAAGGAAAGTTAAGGATTGTTGACTTTTGTCACTAATCCGTTTTCTCTTTCTAATCACCTCCCCATATGCTCGCTCAGTTGGTTTTTACATTGTGCAAGACTTGTCTGCTGGACCCTGGGAAGGTGGGGTGGGCCCTACGGTAGGGTTTGTTTTTGGAAGAACAGCAGGTTTCGGCCGAAGGGCTGGGGGCTTCAGCTGCACGCCCATTCTGGGCGCCACCATAGGCTTGAAAGTACTCATTGTGTCACTGGAGGAGCTAGTGCTACGTCGAATCTGAGGCTCAGAGCTCCTGAGGGCAACGTTGTGCAAAGGGCTGAGAGATTCCGTGGACGTGGCAGGGGTGGGAGAGTTTTTCACTTGTTCTAAGGTATCCAGCACCACATCGGGGGCATGCTTTGCTGTACTCTGTCTCTCCAGTTCTCGGAGTTCATTCAAAGCAGTGTTCATCGTCTCTTCAATATCCTGTTGGAAAAATAACCAGAAATGAGAGATGGTAAGTAACTAAACTTATTGTGATCATTTTGAAATGTATAGAAATATCGAATCACTATGTCATGTAACAGGAATTAGCAGTGTTGTAGGTCAAGCATACTTCAAAAACAAACTCATAGAGAAAGAGATCAGATTTGTGGTTCCCAGAGGCGGGGGGTTGCGGGGATGGGCAATTGGATGAAGGCAGTCGAAAGGGACGAACTCCCAGTCATAAGATGAATTAAGTACTAGGGATGTGATGTACAATGTGATAAATGTAACGAGCACCGCTGTAGGTTACATATGAAGGTTAAGAGAGTAAATCCTAAGAGTTCTCATCACAAGGAAAAGCATTTTTTCTTCTATTTCTTTAATTTTGTATCCATATGAGATAATGGATGTTCACTACACTTATTGTGATAGTCATTTCATGATGCGTGTAAGTCAAATCATTATGTGGTACACCTTAAACTTATATGGTGCTGTGTGTCAATAACTCGATAATTAGCTGGAAAAAAAAATAACCAGAAAGAGAGACACACTAGGCTGATAATGAATACTAAGGTATAGAAACCATATACTTCACTTCAAAGCAAGCAGACCAGCAAAAGCATGATGGTTTTAACACCAGCCTGTGGAGTGTGTAAACCTAATGCCATCTCACATGACTACCGTGACTCGGAATGTGCAGGAGACAAGAGATGCGATGGCACCAGTGGCTTAAAGAGCCACAGAACAAGCACTGGCCATTCTGAGGCACGTGGCAGGCTTCTGGTGGTTTTGACCTTACATGCTGACATCTTATATGGAATTCTATTTCAGTCTGTGGTAAAAGATGGCTTAAATTTAGATACCGCAACAATTTCTTAAGAAATAAAAGTGTATAGGCATGAAAAATCAGGCTTCATTCATTCAACAAATAATAATTTTTGAGCACTTACTATATACTTGGCTAACTCCTAGCAGTTCTTCAGAATTCATTTTAAGACTTCCCCTGACGCTTTTGTCCAGTGGATCTCAATGGAAGTGGTACTGCCTCATAGAGGGCATTTCTGTAATATGGTGTATGTGTATGTGTATTTTTAAATGTCAAAATAACCAGGTGGCATCATTATTGGCATTTGGTGGGCAGGGGCCAGAGATACTGGATACCTTACAAGTGTCCTGGATAATTTACATGCAATGAATTGCCCCATATCTCGTTCAACTTTTAAATGTCCTCCAGACATTTATGTAGGTGAAAATTTTTTATAATAGTCTGAGTCTAGAACCTTTCTTATATATAAACACAAAATATTTTTTTCATGGTGTTTTCTAGGAATGAAACTATCGTGTAAATTATAGTCTGCTTTGACTAGAACTGTATGACCGAGGGTGGTCCACCATTTTAGAAAAATAGTAATGTTTTTCCATAATGGGAACACCATTATGGAAACTGAGTCGAGACTAATTAACTTAATAATACTCTTACATCAACGTATGTTTTTAATTGTATTTATGGTAAGTCTACATGTAGGTGAAAGCATCTCACTACTTCATTTGTCTTCTAATGTAGTTAAGCATTCTGAAATACATTTCTTTTAATACTAATCTCCTTTTGTTTTTCCTTTACATTGTATTTAGGGCTTTATATGTTTAAAAAAAATTGGCACATCATCAGTTTTTCAGATAATAAAGGGGGAATTACAAAATATTTGTTTGTTTTAAAAAGGTGAGGTGTGCACCATCGACAGATGAATGGATAAGTGAAATGTGCTGTATACGTACAATGGATTATTACTGGGCCTTAAAAAGTAAGGAAATCCTGCCACATGCTACATTAAAGGCATTATGTTAAGTGAAATAAGCCTGTCACAAAAAGACAAATACTGCATGATGCCACTTATATGAGGTGGTCACATTCACAGAAGCAAAAAGTATTTAGAATGGTGGTGGCCAGGGCCTGGTGGGGAGGGGAAAAAGGGAGTTGTTCTTAGATGGGTATAGAGTTTTAGTTTTGCAGAATGAAAAAGTTCTGGAGATCTGTTACACAGCCATGTGAATACACTTTACTGACCTGTACACTTAGAAATGGTTAAGAGGGTCAGTTTTACATTATGTTTTTTTTTTTTTTTTTTAGAATTAATTAATTAATTAATTTTTGGCTGGGTTGGGTCTTCGTTGCTGCGCGTGGGCTCTTCTCTAGTTGCAGCAAGCAGGGGCTACTCTTCACTGCGGTGCGCGGGCTTCTCATTGCAGTGGCTTCTCTTGTTGCGGAGCACGGGCTCTAGGCACACCAGCTTCAGCAGTTGTGGCACCCGGGCTCAGTAGTTGTGGCGCACTGGGCTTAGCTGCTCCACAGACTGTGGGATCTTCCCAGACCAGGGATCGAACCTGTGTCCCCTGCATTGGCAGGCGGATTCTTAACCACTGCACCACCAGGGAAGCCCCACATTATGTTTTTTATACACCGCCCCTCCCACCCCCCAACACACACACATGGTGGAGTACTGTGTGAGATAGGGTGGGTGGAGAACCACTGCCCTGGTCTGATGGAAATACCTCTTCTCCATATTCCCAGGGCTTCTTCCACTCACCTGGAGCATTAGCCTGTGGCCCTGCACAGCAGCAACTGATTTCCATATCTGCCTCCCCCACTGAATTATAAGCACCTTCATGCAGCGGCTGACTGACCATTGATTTATTAACTCTGTGTCCATAACGCCTAGCATGGGAGCTGCCATACAGTAAGTGCTCAATAAAGGCTTGCTAAATGAATAAACGAAGATCCAGTGATCACATATGGATATGTAAATTTTTTAAAAAAAGCTCTATCAGGGATTCCACTGATTTGTTTACTAAAAGAAATTGCATGTTTTTGGTATGAACACCATGATGGCAGGCTTACTTGTCCTCATGGGAAAATCTGAAGATGAGATGATGGAAAGATAAATAAAGGACACAGCTGGAAGCCATATTGTGAGGATGACATCACTTTTCAAGTGATTATTTTCATATGTGATTTCCATTTGATGCTAAATATATGGATTTGTTTTTTACAACAAGTATTTGCCCCAGAGAGAACGTGCAGAGCCTGGTTTATCTGTCGAGTTTTTGTTTTTATGATTGATTTACAATGAAAGGATTTTGGTTCTAGAAGCAAAAGGGTTAAAACAGACCTTATTATACCTTCCCACCACTAAGCTCCTATTCCCTGTCTCTCTAACCTAAATGCTGTTTCACCTGCTTATTACAAGGAATGATGTTACGGATTATAGCCAAATATCACTGGTTCTAAATAGACCTCAAAGGACTCTGCATTGCACTTCAAATAAAAAAACCCCCCAAAAGGTCAAGTCTTTTTGGTTTCTGCTGAAAAACTGTTGTGCACTTAAAATTGGTTTAATTTTGTAAAAACACATTAAACTCTCCACACAATCTAATTTGCTATCCAAAGTTCTTTTTAGTTAGGACAATGAAAATAGCTTGGAAATTTGTCATATCAAATGCAGGTTTCCTTGAGTGCTTTTTATTAAAAATAATCCATCTTTAATACTTCCCCATGTTTGTTTCATTAATTTCTCACTTTCTTTTTTGATCTATTCCGTTTTTAAGCTTCAGTGATACCTGGAAGACACTTTACTCAAATGGTGAACCCTGAATCTGTTCACCTCCTTTTTCACTGGCCATACACATATTTTCTTCTTTTTTTTCCATTGAAGTATACTCGATTTACAATATTGTGTTAGTTTCAGGTGTACAGCACAGTGATTCAGTTTCTTTTTTTTCCTGTCGTACATATATTTTCTGATGGTCTGTGCTGTAAAAAGACCCAGAGGGAAATAAATGGTAGAACGATGGAAAAATCCATTAATACTGTTTTACTTTTACTTTGTCAATTCTTTTTTTTTAAAATTAATTAATTAATTTTATTTATTTATTTTTGGCTGTGTTGGGTTGCTGTGCACAGGCTTTCTCTAGTGGCGGTGAGCGGGGGCTACTCTTCATTGTGGTACACAGGCTTCTCATTGCAGTGGCTTCTCTTGTTGCAGAGCACGGCCTCTAGGTGCGCGGGCTTCAGTAGTTGTGGCTCGTGGGCTCTAGAGCGCAGGCTCAGTAGTTGTGGCGCACAGGCTTAGCTGCTCTGCGGCATGTGGGATCTTCCCGGACCAGGGCTTGAACCCGTGTCCCCTGCATTGGCAGGCAGATTCTTAACCACTGCGCCACCAGGGAAGCCCTACTTTGTCAATTCTGATCATTAGAAAAAACTACAAGGCCCTCCTCTGCAGTCACTATTGGGAAGTGAAGACACACATGCATTCAGGAGTGACAGAGGAGCCAAAGTTGCTGTTCTTCAAACAAACAGACAACCATCATTTTCTCACTTCATTTACTGAGTAATCCACCATTTCCTAAGTTGGAAGTGTCACCTTCATCATACACTAAAAACGTTGTGTTTCAGGGCTCTCCATTCTGTTCCATCAATTTGTCTGTTTTACTAGCTCTAGCATGCATTTAGGACCTGGTAGGGCTAGTCCCTCCTCATTCTTCTTCTTTTTTAGAATTTTCCTGGCCATTCAGCAATGATGGGTTTGACTGTCCTGGGTCCTAAGTTTCTGCCGTGTCTTTGTTTAATCACTATGAACCTAATACACTTGGGCCCTTCCAGTATCACATGGCCTTAAATTAAAGAATGGGTTAATTTCTTTTCTGTTTTCTTTAGTTGATTCTATACAAAAGACATGGCTCCAGAAAGTAACTCCTGTACGCCTCCTTCATCACACACCGGTACTTACCACGCAATATTCTATTCAAAGCAGCCTACCTGAGCGATTGCCTCTGGGTCCAGTGGCTTGTGGTCGTTGAAGCCTGTGTATTGCCCTGATGATGTGGACCTTCTAATAGGAGGGCTGTCGGTCTTCTTGAGGGAGTCGTGGCGGCTGATGTTGGTCAAGCTGCCGTGACCCGGCCGACGCCTCCTCTCGGGACTGTCATTATTGAGGCCACGGTTCTGCAGCAGGCCCCGGGGGTGACTGCCCAGGCTTGGGGACCCCAGGTCAATTGAGGAGTTGGAAAGACCATGTGGGGGATGGAGAGGGCAATGGCCATCACTGGTCCTGCCAGGACGCCTTACTGGAGGGGGTGGCTCTCCTCTTTTTCTTTGCCTAGACAGAGACAGAGAGCGAGAGAATAGGAGAGGTTATCACACAGGGTAACTCTGCAAGGCTGTGGATGCCATGGCTCCTCAGAGCCCCTGGAGAAGTGGAGGTTCAGGAGCCTGGTGACCACTCCACCTACCTGGCTAAATAGCCATCAGGATGACGGTCTGTTGGGGAGTTCATGTCCTTGGATGAAGACTTGTCTTCAGTCACTGGCCCACTGCTGGCCTCGCTGTCGGCCTTTTGGCTCAGAGTGTCTGAAAACGTATCATCCCTGAAACAATGAGAGTCAAGAGTGAGGGTCTTTTGCTAGATGAATGGGGACAAAAAAATAAGTGATGGTATTTATGTATGTAAGTCTTTCTCTTAACTAACATAACTTTTTTCTTTTCACTATAAGAATAACAACATTTCATGGTAGATAAATTGGAAAATTCCAAAATTCCGATAACAATCGCCCATAATATAACGTAACGTCCAGAGACAACTACTGTTCGAATTCTAGAAAATATCCATCTATGCTTTTCTTCTCTGCCTGGGATACATATCTACAAGGATGTCCACAGGTATGTACAGTATTTATACTATAGATATTTATATGTTTATGTACTTTAGATATATATGACTGTATGTCTGCATACATACACACACGTCATATTTCTTGCATTCTGAGAGACACATTTTTTTTTTTTTAATTAATTAATTTATTTATTTTGGGGTGTGTTGGGTCTTCGTTTCCGTGCGAGGGCTTTCTCCAGTTGCGGCGAGTGGGGGCCACTCCTCATCGCGGTGCACAGGCCTTTCACCATCGCGGCCTCTCCCGTTGCGGAGCACAGGCTCCAGACGCGCAGGCTCAGCAGTTGTGGCTCACGGGCCTAGTTGCTCCACGGCATGTGGGATCCTCCCAGACCAGGGCTCGAACCCGTGTCCCCTGCATTGGCAGGCAGATTCTCAACCACTGCGCCACCAGGGAAGCCCAGAGACACATTTTAACATTTTAAGACTTAGGCTGAATCAGTCACTGTATACATTTTATGTGGTATTTTTCTCTTTTCCTTGAAAAGCTGTTCATAAATTGGTGCTGCATTGTGAAATACTGTAAGTCACGAAATTAAGATTACACTGTACATGTTATTTTGTAACTTGTTTCTTTCACTTAAAATTATGACCAGATGGGAAGATGTCTCTTTAAGTATTTTTGAAAGTAGAGCTTTCTCATCAGCAAAATTAATAAAGAAGGCTGAAGATGATTCTCTTTAGACTTGAAGTCAGTATCCTCTCTCTTGGGAATTTGGAATTGAAACAGTAGACAGGCACCAAGAGAACGGCCACCACTGTTTTTGGAATCAGCAGTGCCACTTTAGCTCCTAAAGCCATCCTCTGCACAGGGTATTTTTCTAAGAACCTGAACACTTCAGAAGGTGTCTCTCACTAGTCCTTGCTCCAGACCTTCTAGGAGAGTTTGGGAAATGAGAAGCTGTTGGCCCTGAAGTACTGTTAGCAAAGACCCATTAGCGAGGTGAAGAACTGTGCCCAGCTCAGAAATTTTTGCTCTGTAATCCCTTCTGCTCTTTTCTCACGAGACCAAAGTCATTTTAAGAACAATAGCTGCTGGGCTTCCCTGGTGGCTCACTGGTTAAGAATCTGCCTGCCAGTGCAGGGGACAAGGGTTCGAGCCCTGGTCCAGGAAGATCCCACATGCCGCGGAGCAGCTAAGCCTGTGTGCCACAACTACTGAGCCTGCTCTCTAGAGCCTGTGAGCCACAACTACTGAGCCCGTGTGCCGCAACTACTGAAGCCCGCGCACCTAGAGCCCATGCTCCGCAGCAAGAGAAGCCACCGCAGTGAGAAGCCTGCGCACTGCAACTAAGAATAACCCCCGCTCGCCGAAACTAGAGAAAGCCCGCACGCAGCAATGAAGTCCCAATGCAGCCAATAAATAAATAACTAAGCAAACAAACAAATAAATAAATTTATATATATAAAAAAAAAACAGTGGCTGGAGTCTTCTCTTGGGAGTGTCAGGTGATGGAAGCTGGGACTACTTACATATCCTGCACCACTATGTACTGGTGGGGCACAAGCCCGTCGATCCCGTTGTGTCTTCCTTCCCACCAGTCCTCGGATGCGCGGTGATACAGCAGCAGGGAAGCACCCTTCTTGAAGGACAATTCTCTGGCAGACCGCCCAACATAGTCAAACTTGGCTATTGCTTCTATTGGCTCACATTCTACAAAGAACACACCAGAAGATGGTGAGGGCCAGGGTTCTCAGGAAGGCATGATACACTAACTGAAAGGTCTATATGAGGCTTTAGAAATAAACAAGGTCATTTTAATATCCAGACTGAACAAGGTAATAAATAAATCATCAAGACAATGAGAAAATGATGCTGTTAAAAGAGATACAGGAAAATATTCTCTTGCTGTCATCAGTTTTTCAGGCAAAGAAAAACTGAACATTAGATCTTCGTTTCCACAGCCTCTTACTAGAGATACCATGACAGTCTAATAAAAAAATATTTAAAGCTTTGCAATATGACATATAAAATCTCTCCTTGGGTTGTAATATCCTCTGCAACAGCTCCAGTATTATCTTGACCAATATTATTTGATCAAGTTCCCTGGCAACATGTTAATACCATTTAGAACATGGAAGAATCACTATCTCAGAACATGAAGAAGTTTATGCTTTATTTGCTCATTTAAAAAAAATCAAGTTTACAGAAATCACCACATTAAATACTATTTGAATACATTTAATTTCCTTATGTATATATTTTTTGGCACTATCAAATCTTGCAACTACTACCAACAGTAAAGACAACTTTATTTTTTCTAGTATCAAAAACAAATTCTGGATATCACCTGTGAAAAAAGCATACCTACTCAAACGACCAGATTCAAAAATTATATCTTCTAGAGATCAAAAAATATTCAAGGGAACAATGGTGAGTGAAAAAAGCCAACCTCAAAACGTTACATATTGCATGATTCCATTTATATGGCATCCTTGAAATGACATAATAATTGAGATGGAGAATAGATTTGTGGTTGCCAGAGGTTGGGGTGGGGGGGAAGTGACGGAAGGAAACAGCTAAGGCTATTAAAGGGTAGCACGAAGGATCCTTGTGATGGAACTGTTCTTAATCTTGACTGTGGTTGTGATCACACAAATCTACACGTGTGATAAAACTGTACAGAACTAAGTACACACATACACGAATGAGTGCATGTAAAACTGGTGAAATGTGAAAATGGTGGAGGGAATATATCAATATCAGTTTCCTGCTTGTAATATTATACTACAGTTATGTAAAACGTTACCACTGGGGGAAACTGGGAGAAGGGTGTATGGCATCTCTCTGTTGCGTTTCTTACAACTGCATGTGAATCTACAATGACCTCAAAATTAAAAGTTGAAAAAAGCTATCAAGCTCTGGGCCTAGAATTGGAAATTCAGCTCTATTCTAATTCTGACCACAAATATTAAAGGCAAATAAGAGGACAAACTACTCAAAACAACTACAAGAGTTGCTTTTTGTGATCCAGCTTATTGCAAAAAGCCCTGAATTGGGGGCTTTATGATCCTACCTCCCCTCTCCCACTATCACCCCATCCTCATCCCTGCTACCAACAACAGGTGAGTAAACTGCTAATTAATAAGAAACAGAACAAAAAAGGGTCAGTACAAGTGGCATATGCTTAGAGAAATCTGTCTATGCAATGAACAATAAATACCTCATTTGCTAAAAACTGAGCATGTATTACTTTCCAAATACTCTAGAATATATGCACACATAATAGATTAAAACCTGCCTGTCAAATATTTTGTAAGGAACTTTTCTATTTCCCTTGGTAACAAACCTTTCCATTTAAGAGTTTATTGCTTCCCAAAGTTTACTGCAATATCTTCAATATCTGTTGTACTTATATGAAATAACTGCACAAGAAATCCTTGGATAGCCAGCTAAACTTCTTTCTCACTTGATAAATTCAAACATCCTCTGGGATGGCAAGAGCATGAAAATCAACAAACATACTGAAAAAGCTTAGGGTTTACCTTATATGAAGGGCCTGGGTGAATTTCAGCTCTATATTTAAAATAAACACCAAAAAAAAAAGCCCCATCTTTTTGCTAGTGGATAATGTTTAAGGTGAATAATATTTCATATGGCAGAACCACAACACTATGATCTGCACATAGTATACTTCTCAGCAAAGTAGGTGTAAAAATAATTTTAAAACAATAGTTTAAGTCCTCTAATAAATTGATAACTTTTAGAACGTATGTTAACACTCCGATATTCCATCCTAAAATTATATTTTAATGAAACAATAAATAGCAGCTTTATTAAATATCCACAAGTCTGCTCATAGAGGAGGAAACAGAACTTTTATTCAAGGAGACTGACTTTATAGTCTGTTCTAAACTTGCACGGAAAGAATAAATCCTGCTTGAACTGAAATGACAGATGCCAAATTTTTTACCCCAGTTCTCCCTGGGGAAGGGGTCCCCAACCCCCGGGCCATGGACCAGTACCTGTTAGGAACTGGGCAGCACAGCAGGAGGTGAGCGGCAGGCGAGCGAGCAAAGCTTCATCTATATTTACATCTTCATCGCTCGTACTACCACCTGAGCTCCGCCTCCTGTCAGCATTATGGTGAGTTGTGTAATTATTTCATTATATATTATAATGTAATAATACTAGAAATAAAGTGCACAATAAATGTAATGTGCTTGAAGCATCCTGAAACTATTCCCCCGCCCCCCGTCTGTGGAAAAATTGTCTTCCACGAAACCGGTCCCTGGTGCCAAAAATGTTGGGAACCACTGCCCTGGGGGACAGAAATAAACCTGTCTGTGGTATAGGGGACACAAATAAACATCCATGGAGGAGTGAAGTCATGCCAGTGAACTCATGCCAAAAAGAGCTTCATGATATGTAGTTTGCAAATTCTTATGTGACACACCCATATGTTTAAATTGTTTTACTGAAAAAAAGTGGAAGGATAACAGCATAACATAGCATACAACCTATGTACCTGTCAAAGGGAAAAGAAGAGAGAACTATTAATATTCTTTAATGCCATTCAGTCTTACACTGTCAACACTGGCCAAGGGCGATTTAAGACTATTTAATAGATATATACATATTTTATCATAATTTCATCATCATGCCCTCTATGCTCATTATCTCTTTTTGTTTTTTGAAACAACTAGCAACAAGATTATCAGACTCTGTTTATATAATTCAAATGTAAAGACGTTACAAAAGAATGACCAGATGAATCAGAAGTACACTTTACTGGTAATCCTACTACATCAACTAGTAATTCTGAGCAATTTCATTATTTTGACTCTTTCTACTCCCATGAGAGAAATTTCACAGGCAAGTGTCAATCAATAAGCTATTTATACACATCTGAGTCTCATCATTGCAGAGCAAATCGATCTCAGGGCATGGAGACACACCATACCCCTTTCATATAGGGTCACACAGTCCTTTAAAGGTCCTGCAGAGACTTTGTAGAATGCTACTGCTACCAATAACAACATTAATAAGGGTGAACACGATAACTTCATTTTCCGACAAGGCAATTATAATTTTGTGCAAAGGGAAAGAAAATTCAACAAAGCTGATTTTCTGACTGCCTGGTGCTATCAAGTCTTATATTTCCATTTCTTGTAATTTTATACAAAGTGCTAGTACACCACACTACCCCTTTGGGACCTTGCTGTCCCTGACACTTTCTCTCCTAGATCTGTTACCCACTGCCCTTGCAGATGATGATTTTGTTCTGTGACAGCCTGTCTTTTGGAAACAAAAGCTACTCTCTCTAGTGATACCATGACAGAGAAAAGAAAATACAATACCTAGATGATCAAAAAGACAATCAATACTCTAGTTAATTTAGTTACAGGACTTTAGAGTCTGGCTGTGGGCAAGGGTATCTGTCCTTTGTAAGCAATACTTTTCTTTCCAGCAAAATCAGGTGAACATGATCAAAATATTATCTCAAACACAGAGCCCTCAGCAAAGCTGCTCTTTTGTAGCCAAGAGGTAAGAACAACTGACAGATGGTGCGGTGGTGAGACTGATGCTTGGAAAGAGAGATGGCTGGGGCTTTGTCTTGGGCCTTTCCTGCCACTGGGGCAAGCAAGGAAACACTCAGAGAAGTCATCAGTGAAAAAGGAATGAATCACAAAGAAACACAGAAACTCAAGACAAAAGAATGGAGAGTGGCAGAGGGAGGGCTCAGAGACTTTCAAAAGCAATACCACAGAAATAGAAGCTCTCACTTTAAAGAGTTTCTTCTAACTTAAGTTCTAAAAATGTCAATTTATCCTACTTTTAAAAACACAGGGGCTTCCCTGGTGGCGCAGTTGAGAATCCACCTGCCAATGCAGGGGACACGGGTTCAAGCCCTGGTCCGGGAAGATCCCACATGCCGCGGAGCAACTAAGCCCGTGCGCCACAACTACTGAGCCTGCGCTCTAGAGCCCGTGAGCCACAACTACCAAGACTGCGTGCTGCAACTACTGAAGCCCGCATGCCTAGAGCCCGTGCTCCGCAGCAAGAGAAGCCACTGCAATGAGAAGCCCGTGCACTGCAACAAAGAGTAGCCCCCACTCTCCACAACTAGAGAAAGCCCGTGTGCAGCAACGAAGACCCAACACAGCCAAAAATAAATAAATAAACTAAATTAATATATATATTAAAAAAACACACAAAGAAACTTTTTTTTTTTTTTTTAAAGCAGAGGGTGGACCTAGACACCCTGATAACCCTCCTGCTGAAATCAACTAAAAATGCTGGATTAAAAAAAAAAAAATCTTTGTAATCACATTAATTATGACCCTGAGAAATACTAACGACCAAAAACCTGATGAATGTGGGAACCCACCAAGGTAAACAGAACACTAGAATATGTTAAGTCAGAGTTCGCCTGGAGGGCATTTTCCCTGCCTGGTTAACTTAAACTTTATTTTGCACAAAAGACTAGGTCCAGGGGCTGCCCAGTGTGGAGAATCTAAGCCCCACAAAAGGATCAAACTCTCTGTGTCACAGTGGACTTCTAGTTCTGAAATCTTCCTCCCTTCTCACTCTCCATACTTCTCCATAGATGTAACCACTCCAACTTTGGACTTAAGGAAATAATCTATCTCAAGCCTTGGGAAACAAATCACCTTAGAGAATCCCAACCACATTTCAGTCCTCTGGCAGGTTTGCAGTTTAAGGTCACACTACCTGGGTGGGCTGAAAAAATCTCAAACTAAAAATCTAATGTGGTCCCAAGCTGGTTATGCACCAGGCAGAAGTAAATGAAAACCCTCTCTGGAGGGACATACCTTCAACTCAACATAAAGGAATTCCATGAAGTTCTAAGAAATATGTAAAAAATTTATAAAACACACTGGAAGTAAGATTCAATGAGCAAAAGCCAACAAAAACAAATCCAGGAAGACTTCAGATATTAGCATGATTAGACACATAATCTAAAACAATGGAAAGGATTAATATTATAAGTAAAGAGCAAATGACCAAGTAGATATGAAAGTAAACTGAACAGAACTTGTAGAAAAAAAAAATTAAAATAAAAACACAGTGAATGGGTTTAAAGCAGATTACTCACAACTAAAGAGAGAATAAAAGGATTATGCATACAGCTAAAGAGGTACTAAGAAAAAACTGACAGCTAAAGTAATGTTAAACATTAAACTTAAGAAGTTAGAAAGAGAAAAAAATGATCACTACAGAGAAAAGTATAAAAGTTTATTGGGAGACATTAAGTAACTAGAAAGGTGTTTGTGGATTGGAAGACTGAATATTATAAAAATATCAATTTTTTTCATATTAATATATGTAGGATCAGTGCAATTGCAGTCCAAACCTCAACAGGTTTTTAGGTTTTTTTCCTTGTTTGCTTGTTTCAAGAACTTGAAAAACTGAGTTTAAAATTTAAGTGAAAAAGGCCAAGAATTGTTAAGAGGAACAAATTCAGAGGTCTTGATTTGCCAAATATTAAGATTTATTAAAAGGTATCAAAATTGGGCTTCCCTGGTGGCGCAGTGGTTGAGAGTCTGCCTGCTAATGCAGGGGACACGGGTTCGAGCCCTGGTCTGGGAAGATCCCACATGCCGCGGAGCGACTAGGCCCGTGAGCCACAACTGCTGAGCCTGCACGTCTGGAGCCTGTGCTCCGCAACAAGAGAGGCCACGATAGTGGGAGGCCCGTGCACCGCGATGAAGAGTGGCCCCCGCTTGCCACAACTAGAGAGAGCCCTAGCACAGAAACGAAGACCCAACATAGCAATCAATCAATTCATAAATAAATCTTTAAAAAAAAAAAAAAGGTATCAAAGTTAAGACAGGGGTGTAGGGATAGACAAGTGGACCCATGGAAAAGAACAGAGCCCAGAAACGGACTCATGCAGAGATGACACTTGATTTATGATAAAGGTGTGGAGCAGTAGAGAAAGGACAATTAAGGCTGAGACAGTGGGGACAACTGTGCATCCATATGGAGAAAAAAAGGAACAAATCCCTACCTCACACCATACCTCCAAATAAATTCCTGGTAGAATTAAGACCTGTGTGTGAAAAACAAAACCTGAAAGGATTTAGCAGAGAATATGGAAGAACTTCTTCATTAACCTCAGGGCACAGGATTTCTTAAAGGAGATGCAAAGTGAAACAACCATGAAGGAAAAGATTGGTAAATTCAGCGCCTTTAAAACTAAGATTCTCTGTTTGGCAAAAGACACAATAAGCACATGAGAGACAAGCTACAGAGCAGAAGATATTTGCAAATCATATATCCAATAAAAGACCTGATCCAGACTCACAAAGAACTCTTATAAATAAGAAAAAACAAAGCCAAACTAAACTAAGCAAAAAAAGCCCAGAGAAAATAATAGTGGGCAAGTAGGCCCTAAATGGGCAAAAGATAGGAATTTCACAAAGAAGAAATCTAAACATACAAAAATTAGTATATCTGTATTAACCATGTTTTTCATTTTCTGTAGTGTGACCTCTGAGGCCTTGCTGCCCCTGGAGGGACTGTCCCTCCCAGGGTTAGCCAATTCCTAGGGATGGTAAACAACTCACCTGGAATGTGCTTTTCAAATACAAACCAACCAATCCAGAGCCTATATCCCAACCACCTCCTCTCTGGGGCTCTCACACTTTGGGCCACTATCTGTCTGCCCCAATCACTTCAGAGCCAGGTACCAGACAACCTGGGCCACTATCTGTCTGCCCCAATCACTTCAGAGCCAGGTACCAGACAACCAGAGACAGCCCCAGAGCCCACTGAAATTGTTCAAACTAGGCAATCCTAACCCTGCTTACCCTGCCTCTCGTGTTCCTTTCTGTGGAAACCACAATAAAAGCTCTTACCCAGTTGTTCCTCTCCCTCTGCCTCCTGACTGACCCTGGTGCTTTCCTTGGCCCCCTGAGGTGTGATGTGTCCCCTCCTCTTAGGAACTGTATCAAATTATCTTTTCAATGGCAATCATCTCCCAATCTTCTGGCCTTACCATACCTCAAATTTTCTATTAATACACTATATTTTAAAACAACATCTTCATCAGTAATCAGAGAAATGCAAATTAAAATCACAATGAGATGCCATTACACACTGACAATATTGGCAAAGATTACAATATTTTATAAAGTCAAGTGTTGGTACTTCCCTGGTGGTCCAGTGGTAAAGAGTCCACCTTCCAATGCAGGGGACACAGGTTTGATCCCTGGTCAGAGAACTAAGATCCCACATGCTGCGGGGCAACTAAGCCCATGGGCTACAACTAATGAGCTCACGCACCTCAATGAGAGAGTCCGTTTGCCACAAACTACAGAGCCCACGCGTTCTGGAGCCTGTGCGCCACAACTAGAGAGAGAAAACCTGCACGCCACAACTAGAGAGAAGCCCCAGTGCTGCAATGAAGAGACCACGTGCCGCAATGAAAGATCCCGTGTGCCTCAATGAAGATCCCGTGTGCCACAACTAAGACCCGACACAGCCAGAAAAAAATAAAGGAAAAAAAAAATCAAGTGTTGAGGACTATGTACAACTGAAAGGCTGTGACACTGCTGATGGGAGTGGATATCCTTACAACCATTTTCAAAAATAGGTCGGCAGTATGTAGTAAAGTTGAAGACATGCTACTCCTACGTGTGTGTATCCTAGAGAAACTCTACATTTGCAGTAGGATACATGTTCAAAATATTCATAGGTGCACTGTTTTTAATGGCAAAAAAATAGAAAATACCTCACATATTCATCAATAATAAAATAAATACAATGCAATATAGGTAAATAAATGATTATAACTGCATGCAACAATGGATGAATTTCAGAAACATAATACTGAGTAGAAAAAAATCATGAAAAATATATACATATGATTCCATTTATGAAAAGTTCAAGAAAATAGAAAATGAAACAATAAATCACTTAAAAGTACAAACATATAGTGGTTACCCTGGAGGGGTAAAGAAGGCAATGGGTTCAGGAAAGTGCAAAGGTAATGATACCTTTTTCTTAAACTTGGTGGTGGTTCCACAAGTGTTCATTGTAATGTTATTCTTTGCACTTTACACATATTTAGTAAGTATTCTTTTGTTATCTACTGAATTCTTAATATAAGCAATTCTTAAAAAATGGATATAAAGACTAATTTTATAGTAGCATGGGCACAAGTGCATACCGTCTTCACTGGTGTGGGGCTCTGTACCAGCGTCCTGATCCACTTCCTCCAATGTACCGTGCTCACTGTACGGGCTGTCGCTGAGGAGCGGAAACAGAAATTCATATGAAGCCAAAGTGGAAAGCATTTCAAAGATGAACAATTGCTACTGTAAAAAAAAAAAAAAAATAAGACTTTGGAATGGCAAAGGAGTTACTGGACAGCCTTTCAGCGGAATGCTGGAGCCTCTAGGATTCTCTAATCCTATGGGAGTGTATGTACCTTCATATTTGACACATTACAACTCTGTAAAGACAAAATTAACTTGTAGGAAATTGATAGTATTACAAATAATTCTTATCCATAAAAATGAAAATTTGTTGAATTCTAGTGGAATATGATTATTGCCCCATGGATACACCAGTTTTTGCAAATTCATTTCAATATTCCCTACTGCATAAAAATGGATGGCTCTTCGGTTTCTGCTTTGAATTGATTGTAGTATCTTTTTTATCTTTTCTAGACACATGTTCATTTTTGTATCTGAGAGTCAGATTTTATCCTTTAACATTACCACTATCTCTTCTCAAATGTATGCTGATGAATGGAATGCAATGGTTACAAATACAAACCTGACATTACTGTAAAAGCCCATTTATATTGCTGGCATTGGGGGACAAGGATGACTACCATATTACCGACTTTCTGTTTAAAATGAGCGATACCCACAAAAAACACTACGTATGGGAGAAGGACATAATCAAGCACGTGTTACTGGCTGCAAGACTCTTTATTATGGGGCTTTTACCCTGTTTGTAAAAATGGAGCAACCACAGAAGTTCTAGAATACAACGCATCAAATAATATCGACCAGACATCCACATACTTGCTCTGTGATAAAATGAACAAGACAACAGAACTTACTGACATAGCCCTGAATATTTGGAAATACTAAACATGACTGACACTGGCCTTGAAACAAATACAACTAGGAAAATAAAATTCTGAATCTCACCAGGGCTGAGTTTTATTCATTTATCTTCCCAGAGCCAAGCTTAGTCAGTATGTGCATGTAGTAAGTGCTCAAGTAAATATTTTAAAATTGAATTTCACATAAAATTGCTAGATATACTATAAAACTAGAATCTATCATGCTTTATTGTTAATTTAGCAGTACTTGTGGAAATAGTCAACTCTCAATTTTCTTAAGGCATAGGATCATCTGTGGTTTAAGAATATACTGTGGTTTAAGTAAAAAATAAGTGTACTCTGAGTTATTTAGATCTTTCAGCTACTTATTCTACTTCTACTTAATCTCCAGGAAGGCAGTGGGAAACAAAGTGTCCTGAGGAGGGTCCAGAATGAAGGACTTAGACAAATTTATTTCCAGCTGCTCCTGAGCCTGAGCTGCACAAAGCAGTTTCCGAGGTAGGCTGGGAGGCAGCTGCTGAGTGGGAAGACTTGTGTGGACTTTGGAATCAGACAAGACTTGGGCTGCGTCCAGTAACCACTAGCCATTGGACAGGCTCCTTGGCCTCTCTTAACTTACCTGGTAGAGTGGCTGTGAGGAATAAAAGAGATCATATGCACTGAGAAGCTGGCACACGGTAGGGGCTCAAGGAATCAAAACCACTTTTATTGTATATGATTTCTTAGAAGCCAGCACTCATATATCGAATAGTGAACATAAACATTTTAGGGTTCCTTACCTTTGGGATTGTTCAATTGACTATACCCCTCATTTTTATACTTCATTGGGAGGTGACTACACTGCCATATTAAAACATTTTTATCCCAACAATATGATAATAAATTTGCTCAAAGTGACCATAACTGGTTAGGATAACGTTTATTGGTAAGAATGAAAATGAAAATAAGTAAGAATGAAAACACATTTGGTTGACAGTGCTCCTTTTAAATGAGAATTTTGAAATACTTTATATAGAATCAAAACTACTTAGGAATGGATAAAGAAGATGTGGCACATATATACAATGGAATATTACTCAGCTATAAAAAGAAATGAAATTGAGTTATTTGTAGTGAGGTGGATGGACTTAAGAGTCTGTCATACAGAGTGAAGTAAGTCAGAAAGAGAAAAACAAATACAGTATGCTAACACATATATACGGAATCTAAGGGGAAAAAAAAAAAAGGTCATGAAGAACCTAGTGGTAAGACGGGAATAAAGACACAGACCTACTAGAGAATGGACTTGAGGGTATGGGGAGGGGGAAGGGTAAGCTGTGACAAAGTGAGAGAGTGGCATGGACATATATACACTACCAAACGTAAAATAGATAGCTAGTGGGAAGCAGCCGCATAGCACAGGGAGATCAGCTCGGTGGTTTGTGACCACCTAGAGGGGTGGGATAGGGAGGGTGGGAGGGAGGGAGATGCAAGAGGGAAGAGATATGGGAACATATGTATATGTATAACTGATTCACTTTGTTATAAAGCAGAAACTAACACACCGTTGTAAAGCAATTATACTCCAATAAAGATGTTAAAAAACAAACAAACAAACAAAAAACTACTTAGGAATAAAAATGAAATCTGTCAATTCAATCAGTTATCTTTTCTTGATATAGCAGTAAAAATTAACACAGCTCTATATATCAAAACCATCCTCTACAAAAGTCATGATAGGATGGATATATCTATAAAGATGTCGTGCTTGGGGAAAAGAGAGGGATGAACGTGAAATTCCATAATAAGGAGCCAGTGTTGTCATGGATTTTAGTATTCTAATGTATCTCAAATGTTCTTGCTGCTGCTTCTTTTTTTTTTTAAATTGGAAGCACTGGCAGCTTATAGTCAGTTCTTTTTCTTAATTAAGTTGATATCTGTACTTCCATAATTCTTCCAGGGGGAGAAGGACTAAAATTCTTGGACTTACCAGTAGTCATCTCCAGCCATACATTTCTCATAAACAGGGCCATCCAGCTCTTTAGCATCTGGGAAAATAGTCTCATGGTGGATGATGATGGTTTTGACAATCTCATTCACATGAGCCTGGCAGGACACTTGATCCTGTATTTCTGGGACAGGCATCAATGTGGGTCCAAAGCAAATGGCCAGGTTATAAGGGTCCATCATGTTCTCATCACTGTACTGTGAAAGACTACGAAAAGAAGCAAGAAAGGAGTTAACATGAGAAAAAAAGAAAATCAATGTTTAATAAGATACTTCCTATTCTAAAAATACCGATCTAAAAGATTTTATTTGGTTTTTATTATTAGAATAAAATGATATTCCATCCTACTTTAAGGTGGCTCAGCAAATTCCAAAGAAAGTAAAGCGACTTACAACCTTTCAACTTGGTAGAAACTGAAAGGGGAACATAAATCCTGTTTGCTTAAGTGGTATTTTTTAAAGCCACAAGGGAGTTTAAGATAACCTCTACTACAATGGAGAGAAGGATCAAGTAAATGAGTTTCATTTGTAAACATTATGGTCAGGCTGTAAATGCTGCTCAAGTAAATCCGGGAGGGGCAGCAATGATCTCTATAAAGCTTTATGGAGATCTCTAAAATTGTCCTCCAACTAACCAAAAACATTTCAGATTTCAGTTTTTTCCCATAAATCTTGAGGAGAGTCTGGAGGAAAACAAATCACCTTTTCTTTGTACCCACTGAGAGAAAGCAAGCAACTCCAGGCTTTGTAATTTGCTTTTGGGTATGACTACCAACACTAGGTGACAACCAGTGTCATAAAACACACAAGTGCAAGAGAAGGGGAAAAGAATCCTCAATTCTTGCATTCCATTTAAAGCTGGTAAGCTACAAACTCTGAGGAGATTTCCAGTTGTCTGGTACTAATTTCTAAATTCAGTCCAATGGCTATTTGTGAGATATTTTCCACAGGTGACTGAAAATAAGCCAGCTCTTCACTGCTATGCCTCGTAACACATGGGAAAGGTGCTGTTCCAGGGAGAATCGAGAGAATCTATCTTTCAGTGTATAGAATGTCAACGTTGAAAGGAAATGTAAAATCCAGGTGAACAGATGACAAATGGAAGGAGAAAAAAAGAGACTCTATATTTGTGAGATGTTGACAGACACAAAGAAACTGAGATACCATGTGACATGATACTTTACCCTGTTTTGGAAATAAGATAGCCTAGAAAGTGGAAAATACAAAAGCATGATTTCCACAGGTAACATATGTCTTTCCCTTCTGCCATCTCTCAAACATAAAATCTTAAACACAGTTCACAAATAACAGCCAATGATCATGTTACAGATCATCTTGAAAATGAATGCAGGAAGGAAAAGTGAGATTCAGAATAAGAATGGTCTAATTTTCAAAAGACCCACTTAAGCTCAGTGGGGAGAGTCACAGTCTTTCTGGGTCTTTTTAATTTTGTGCTGGCTTGAAGAGCAAAAACTTGACATAAAAATGTTACATACATGTTTTGATTTTACAATTAAAAGAGAATAGTTTCTTTTCCCCAAATTCCTGTCCCAAGCATCCTACCCTAGAGGCCAGGCCTTGCCTCTGCATGAAGGCAGATGCAGGGAACCAAGGGGCATCTTTGGGCAGAAATGCTGGAAGCAATGCCAACCGTCTGACTAATGGCACGGTGGCCATTCTGTTGAGATACACGGTGAATTAGATTCAGGTTTTGAGAACTTTCTTGATTCATGGTCAGTCTGCTTTCCTAATCCATTGTGGTTCATTCGTTCACAGTTGGTTTCGTTCAGGTGTGTCAGGAAAATTCGGTAGGGACAGCATGGAGAGGACCAGCAGAAATGCAAGGTGCTCCATGTTGGGGAAGGAGAGGCACATGCAATTAAAGGTGAAGATGGCAAACCTTCAGATTTTTACAACTGCCTGGGTGACTAGGCTTATTTAAAGGTAAAAATTTACAGGATGTATTTAACCTAAAATAGTTTATACCCGTCTCTCTAGATACTGCTCATTTCCAGGGGGTGACTTCTGTACAAATGTCATTTGTGAATGCTTTAGCTCCACTCTGTATGGTTCCTTGCCAGCATTTTCCTATTTTAGGATACTTGGCTTGCAGGGGGTCAGCCTGAATGGGTATGACTCCAGGAAGAGTTAGCAGGGTTGTAATAATTCCCCATGGCTTTTAAGAACTTAAAACTTCCAGTGAAATAAGAGAAGAGAGAATATCCTAATTTTAAGAAGGGAGAATTCATGCTAGAGTGAGAAAGCATTTCCCCAAGCTTACTCTGCCTGGATTTTTAATTTCCAATTATTTAACTGAAACGCTGAAGTGCAAGGGGGCTCTTAGATAGGACCTGGGGAAGATGTTCTCATAATGGAGCCCATGTATCTACAAGTGACACAACTGAAAATCAAGTTGCCTAAGTTAAAAGAGTAAAGTTTCCTTGAAAATAATGCAGTGATTTTAAAGATTTCTGTTACATTGTTTTAGAGAATGTTTTAGAAATATCATCTTTTTGACAAGGTCTCATTATACTGAATTTGCAGAAAATTCTTTTTTGGATTTGTGTATAAATCTCACCTACATTTTCCCTCCTTCCCTGACTACAACTTTAAAAATCACAGAAATTTTCTGCAGTGAGCAGGTGGTTTACATCATTTTAACAAAAACATTCATGACATTGGCTTTGGATGGAAGTTGGAAAAACACGTATTTCACTGAAAAGTGCTCTTTTTAGTAATACTTGTATATTTTTGCAATTATGGCCACAGTTTCTGCATCTGGTGACAAGGCTTATTTAAGGTAGGTCACACAATGACTTTGATCTGCTGAGGAAAAATGCACCTTCAGTCTCTATTCAATCATTTCCTCTTCAGCTCTGCTGATAAATGGAACCCAATGTACATGTTACAGAATCCAAGAACAAAGAACTCAGAGGGGTGCAAATGGAATTAAGATGAGCATTTTGGCAGAGAATTATGGTACTTACTGATTGAGGAAGGCAAAGAGGTACCTCATCACTATAAGGACCGACCTGGGCAAGGTCAGGAGGAGTTTGCGGATGTGAAGCGCCCTCTCATAGAGATTATCTATTCCTATAGACAGAAGAGCACATGGTCAGGATGCTTTCACTGGCCACATTTAAAGCAGAACACTCTAGCACCCAAATTCCAGGTACATATCTGAACATAAGCAATACTTTGCCTTTGGGTGAGATGCAGTTGTAACCAATAAAGCAAATAAGTGATCAGCTTGGGTGTACCACCATTTCCGAGTGTGTCTCCTCTGACCCATCACTGTTTTCTGATTTCCATCGTCTTGGCCTTTAGCAACTTAGAGTCTTCTGAATTTAAAAATCATTTTTCACTTGCTGCTATTTCTACATTTTGCATCTGATATGGTTTAAACTCCTTTTTGCTGCACGTTAACTCAGGTAACTTTTTTGGGACATGACACCTCTCCCTCTCCATGATTCATTAATTCATCATGTATTTGTCCTTTACTATTATTCAGGCAATGTGCCAGGTTTTGAATCTCCTCTTCCTCAAAACTATCTGAATATTTTATTTATATGACCTTTTACCTTGTATTATATTATTTCATCAAATTTTAAAAATAAATATTTTAGGAGAGCCTACTAGGTTTCAAGCACTAAGTTAGGCATTAGAAATACATTAGTGGGGCTTCCCTGGTGGCGCAGTGGTTGAGAATCTGCCTGCCAATGCAGGGGACACAGGCTCGAGCCCTGGTCTGGGAGGATCCCACATGCCGCAGAGCAACTAGGCCCGTGAGCCACAACTGCTGAGCCTGCACGTCTGGAGCCTGTGCTCCGCAACGGGAGAGGCCGCGATAGTGAGAGGCCCGCGCACCGCGATGAAGAGTGGCCCCCGCTTGCCGCAACTAGAGAGAGCCCTCGCACAGAAACGAAGACCCAACACAGCCATAAATAAATAAATAAAATTTAAAACTGAAAAAAAAACAAAAAAAACATTAGTGATATGATTCCTGCTCTCACAGAACTTTTGCCCTGGTGTTTATAGTTATATATTTCCTTATCCTGTTTTCCCTGTGGGATGGTGAGCTCCCTGAACAGAAGGTGACCTTGGACTTCCTAGTATTATTTTACCTCTTTATTAGGAATAAAAATTCTCCAGAGCTTCTCAATACTAAAGTGTTGTGAATAACAGCAAAAAGGTTAGTGCTAATCATCCATCTTCTGTATACTGGTCTACATTTTACAACGCATTTTCACATTTGTTATCTAATTTAATGCAGAAAACAATACTGTGGAGTAGGCAGGGCCGGCACTAGCATCGCCGTTCAATGGATTAGCAAAAAATGAGCACTGGGTAAGTGGCTTACCCAAGGTCAGCTGGCTAGAAAGGTGGAACTAGAATTAGAAACTGTTTTCTATTTCATAAGTCTGGCTATCTTTCTTGGATTTCAAAGTACCTTTATAAAGTATAACTTTTTAAAAAAGTTAATTATTTATTTTTGGCTGCGTTGGGTCTTCGTTGCTGCACGCAGGCTTTCTCTAGTTGCGGCGAGCGGGGGCTACTCCTTGTTGCGGTGCACAGGCTTCTCATTGCAGTGGCTCCTCTTGTTGTGGAGCATGGGCTCTAGGCGCACAGGCTTCAGTAGTTGTGGCTCCCGGGATCTAGAGCGCAGGCTCAGTAGTTGTGGCGCACGGGCTTAGTTGCTCCGCGGCATGTGGGATCTTCCTGGACCAGGGATCGAACCCGTGTCCCCTGCACTGGCAGGTGGATTACTAACCACGGTGCCACCAGGGAAGTCCCTATAAAGTATAACTTTGAAGATATCCAATAAGCATACATTTGAGAAAAATATTTCAGAGACTATTTCAAAAACATTTTGAAGCTTACTATGATTTCATGTTACTACACTGTTCTTAATTGCTCTTGAGATAATCATATATCCTACTTGAAAATCTCAGGCCTTAGCTTCTACCACTACAGCCAATTGATTCTCCTCTCACTTCTCAGGTTTTTGGACCCTCTCCGATCCATGAATGTGGTTATCCTTTAAGGATCTCTACTTGGTTCTCTTCCATGGCAACCTCATCCAGTCTCAAGGTTAGGACCATCACGTCTATGAAGATGGTATCTTTGCTTCATTTTTCTCCCTAGTCTGGGACATAAGTCCTGTTGTTTTTACCACCGGATATCTTACTGCTAACTTCCTAACTGAAGTCTTTATTATTTCTAACTTGAACCATCATAATACTCTCCTAACTCAAGTTTCCCTTTCTAATTCCTCTTAAACCAGCAGTTCTTAACCTTGACTTGGAATCACTTGGGAAGATTTTATTAAAAGGCTGATGCCTGAGATTCTTTTATGCGGCCAAGGTTGAGAACCACTGCCTGAATTACTCATGCCAAGCCTCATTTCCCTGGAATCCTGAGTGCTGACTCCAGCTGCTTTCCACTTATTATCAAACCACCATGTTAATAAGGTATTTTATTTTTTCATTTATTTTCCACAGGTGAAAAGATGGGGAAAAAATATTAGGAATATTCTCACTTAACTACTGAGGAGTTTGTAAAACAACAGTTTATCAGGATTCCTGGGAAAAATCACTTTCATTCCCAACTTTGAGTATGCCGTAGCTGGAACTGTAGCTAACACCTTTGAGAAAATGGATTTCAGAAACTCTCAAAAAGAATGTAAGTCAACACTCTATGACATAAATCACAGTAAGATCCTTTCTGACCCACCTCCTAGAGAAATGGAAATAAAAACAAAAATAAACAAATGGGACCTAATGAAACTTAAAAGCTTCTGCACAGCAAAGGAAACCATAAACAAGATGAAAAGACGTCCCTCAGAATGGGAGAAAATATTTGCAAATGAAGCAACTGACAAAGGATTAATCTCCAAAAGACACACGCAGCTCATGCAGCTCAATATCAAAAAACAAACAACCCAATCCAAAAATGGGCAGAAGACCTATTCTCCAAAGAAGATGTACAGATTGCCAACAAACACATGAAAGGATGCTCAACGTCACTAATCATTAGAGAAATGCAAATCAAACCTACAGTGAGGTATCACCTCACACCAGTCAGAATGGCCATCATTAAAAAATCTATAAACAATAAATGCTGGAGAGGGTGTGGAGAAAAGGAAACCTCTTGCACTGTTGGTGGGAATGTAAATTGATACAGCCACTATGGAGAACAGTATGGAGGTTCCTTAAAAAACTAAAATTAGAACTACCATATGACCCAGCAATCCCACTACTGGGCATATACCCTGAGAAAACCATAATTCAAAAAGAGTCATGTACCACAATGTTCACTGCAGCACTATTTACAACAGCCAGAACATGGAAGCAACCTAAGTGTCCATCGACAGATGAATGGATAAAGAACATGTGGCACATGTATACAGTGGAATATTACTCAGCCATAAAAAGAAATGAAATTGAGTTCTTTGTAGTGAGGTGGATGGACCTAGAGTCTGTCATACAGAGTAAAGTAAGAAAGAGGAAAACAAATACCGTATGCTAACACATATATATGGAATCTAAAAAAAAAATGGTTCTGAAGAACCTAGGGGCAGAACAGGAATAAAGACGTAGACATAGAGAATGGACTTGAGGACACAGGGATGGGGAAGGGTAAGCTAGGACGAAGTGAGAGAGTGGCATGGACGTATACACTCTACCAAATGTAAAATAGCTAGTGGGAAGCAGCCGCATAGCACAGGGAGATCAGCTCGGTCCTTTGTGACCACCTAGAGGGGTGGGATAGGGAGGGTGGGAGGGAGACGCAAGAGGGAGGGGATATGGGGATATATGTATATGTATAGCTGATTCACTTTGTTATTCAGCAGAAACTAACACACCATTGTAAAGAAATTATACTCCAATAAAGATGTTAAAAAAAAAAAAGCATAAAAAAAAAAAGAATGCAAGTCAAACACAAGGACCTACTGTAGAGCATAGGGAACTATATTCAATATCTTGTAAGAAACCATAATGGAAAAGAATCTGAAAAAAAATATAACCGAATCACTTTGCTGTACACCTGAAACTAACGCAATATTGTAAATGAACTATACTTCGATAAAAAATAAAAAATAAAAGAGAAAAAAGAATGTAAGTCAAACATTATCAGTCAATGAATATTTTTGTAACACAAGTTTTCAACATAAACTTATAACTAATAATAGTGTAATTTCAGTAATATTGAAGTAAAACATCTATATTCTGCTCTTTTACTTGTAAAGTATTTCAAAATGGAAAAAATTACAATACTACAAACAAGGTAAGTGTGTCACATCTATCAAGTATAAGTACTTTGTTTAATATACTTTCCAGACAATGGTCTTGACTTTTTTCTGAAAAAGGGGAATAAGAGGCTTTAAAAGAAGTTGTTAAACAGGTGCATACATTTACTAAGGTCACAAGAACTCAGTAATCAAGTTATCAACATTTCCACCTAATTCAGTCTCAAGAATGTCAGTAGGACCAAAACATGTCCCAGGGCAATTGGTTTATCTTTCATGACAACTTCATGGGACACTTGAAGAACCCACATTGTACAGAGAGGGAAGATGAAATACCTACAGATGATTTGCAAGGCATTGAGAGTTTGGTGGAGTGAATTTTGCATCTATAAATGCTATATAGGTTTAGGCATAGTTGGATTATTGTTTCATATCTGAAATTAACTGGTTAAAAGTTTATTATCTAAGATAACTGACTTTTTAAAAAAGTATGACTTGTTGCTGCTTTAAGTTAAAGATAAAAAGATGATTTAGCATACTTGTATATAGAAAGACTATCTCAGAAAACAAACGAAAACTCTCAAAGGTGAAATTATACAGATTATGACCCATTATTAAAAGTAAACATTGAGATTATCATCTATTCCTTTGGTCATTAAAAAAACTATTTGCATAAATAATTTTATATCATACCTCAAGCCAAACAATTACAACGTTTAATATATATCTGTAAATATTAAATTGTAAAAGGGAACTGTCCCATTAATGGGCCCCCTGATTGGCAATACCCTTTACTCTCTACCAACCACATATAAAGTCATTTAGGGGTTATGATTAAGAACAAAGTAGCAAAAAACTTTTACTATTGTTTACAGAAGATCTGGAGTGTTTCAAGAGTTAAGTCTACTGATTCTCCAACTACCCCTCAGTTTTTTAAGGTTAAGGTCAGCTATCAGGGAGAGGGTTTTAGCATCTTAAAGCTAGTTTTGGGGTCCCAGAGTTAAAGCACAAAAGGAAAGGAAAGGATGCAAAAGGAACCACTCAATGTAGTATTGATCTTTAATATTTGTCAAATTCCATAGGGGGCCTGTCATTTTTAGGCTAGAAGAGAATACAGGTATTACTTCCAAGAGGCTTCATCTTAATTCAAGATCCTATTGTTTCTATTTCTGAGTTCTAAACTCAGTTCCCCTGCTCCTTAAAGGCAGTTTTTTTTTTTTTACTTAAAAAGAATTGGGGAACAGATACTTACATACCAATTTCACAGTAGCATTATTCATAACAACCAAGAGGTGGAAATAACCCAAATGTCCATTGATGGATGAGTGGATAAACAAAATGTGGTATGTACACACAATGAAATATTATTCAGCCTTATAAAGGAAGGAAATTCTAATATATGCTACAACAAGGATAAACCTTGAAGATGCTATGCTAAGTGAAGTTAAGTCAGACACAAAAAGCCATACATAAATACTGTATAATTCCTCTTATATGAGGTACCTAGAGTAGTCAAATTCCTAGAGACAGAAAGTAGAATGGTGGTTGTCAGAAGCCAGAGGGAGGGAGGAGTTTAATGGGTAGAGTCTCAGTACAGCATGATAAGAAAAATTCTGGAGACGGATGGTGGTAACAGTTGCAAAACAATGTGAACGTATTTAATGCCACTGAACTGTACATTTAAAAATGATTAAAATGGTAAATTTTACATTGTGTCTATTTTACTGCAATAAAAAAAAGAATGGCAGAGGGGTGCTCTGTGAGATGCAAAGGAAGATTTCAGGAGAGAAAAGCAACAGGAATATAAAAAAGTGACACCAAGAAGACTAAATAAAATTATGTGAGGCAGGCATTCATAAACAAAAGCAAAACAGAATTGCTGGCATTCCTGAAGCAGAAGCAAATCAATGTCTCCCAAAGGCCAGACCACGATGGCTGTGAGCAGGACTCAGATGTTACCTGGCTGGCTGCTTAACAGGCTTGCAGCACGCATCCTACAGGAATCGCACTCTCGTGCAAATGACTCATGAACTCTCCTGAGTCCAGTTAGCGGGTCAAAATTTATGGTTGCTACAGATACTCCGATTAACGTGCATTCCCCCCTGGCTCTGAGTGTGGCAATACATGGTCTTTCACAGTTTTATGCTGCATGAAAAGATGGATCTTTTCTTCTCCTCAGAAAAGTCATCAGTGAGGAAAATCAGTATTTCATCTGGATTTCTTTTATGATGGCCTTTGTTTCCACGTTTCAGCATCTCATGTAATTAGGTAAAAGTGGCATTCATCCAATCTCGGTCACATGCTCAAAGCTCCCTAGGCTAATTTATGTTCTTTCCCTAGCATTGCAAGGTTCCCATGTCAGGATGCCAACTTCACAGCATGGGGGTTTGACACATCTATGTAAACTTGTGTGGAAAATTCACCACCAAACACAAAGTGAATTCAGAAAACGGCAAAAAGTTCTAATGGCCATTCCTCTGAAAATATCAGTTCTTCTGTGGCACTATTTGTAAAAGTGTTTGTCAGAAAACAAGTAAGATAACACAAGATGCAAATTTATCCTTACGTATAAAGACAGGGAAGGAAATTCCTTGATGGCCATATTTAGAAATGGCTTATGTAAGAGCGGGTACACAAATATTTCTGAGCTCCATAGCCCAACAAGCAGTAATCAAGGGGAATTTAACAGTTCCAGGGTATTTTTCAGGTTCAGTGCTAGGTTCTAATAATGTCAAGGTATCAATCAGTTGTGTGTAATAGTGTATGTGTGCGAATAAAAGGAAAAGAGAAAAACAGATGTTCTAGTACATTTGGATGGATCTTAGCTTAGCCTTGAGATGATTTACCAGCTGTTCTTCTAGGTAAGAAATGAACTGCTTGTAAATCTCTCTAATTAACCATTAATAGATTTGAATTCTGTGAATTAAGCCATTGTGTTCTTTCCTAGTTAACTAGCAACACTGTAGACATAAATATATAAATAATGTCTCTCCTTCTGCTGAATTACCATATTGAAGTTAGTAAAGAAACTGAGTCTTAGCCTAGGAAACCTTACCTGTTCAGTTCCAATACTAAGCCTATTAAACATTTTTAAGGAGAAAAGGAATCTTTGAGAAAATCACTATGAGGCATGAAACAGAAATTTATAGAGTTCAGAGAGAAAACTACCATGTATGGCAGTAAAGCCGAAAGAATTTTTAGCAACAAAAACATACACTGGAGCGCCAGGAAGAGTTCAAAAGATTTTTACATAAAACGATCAGATACGGGCAAACAGATTTATGTACCAAGAGGCTCATCATGGTATTTTTGTATAATTGCAAAATCACTGGAAACAACCTAAATTTCTAAAACTAGGCGATTTGTTAAATAAAAACCATTATATGGACACTAAAAACTATGTTTTGAGAAATACTTAGTGATGTGGGAAAAATGTTAATAACATCATTAAATTTAAAAAGTTTAAAAAAGCAAATATGTTATAATTTTTAATAACAGATTTATTGAGATATAATTCACGTATTTGAAGTGTATAATTCAGTGGTCTTTAGTACACTCATAATTGAGCAACCATAATGTCAGTCAATTATAGAACATTTTCATCATCTCTAAAAGAAATCTTACATTCACTAGCAGTCATTTGGTATGATACAGTTTTTATCAAAGGTATGTAGTTATGGTATATCTACATAATGGAATATTATTTGACAATTAAAAAAGTACTGACACACGCTACAACATGGATGAACCTTGAAAACATGCTAAATGAATTAATCCAGTCGCAAAAGACCACATACTGTATAATTCCATTTATATGAAATGGCCAGAATAGGTAAATATAGAGAAAGTAGATTAGTGGTTGTCTAGGGCTGAGGTTGGTGGTGGTTATGAGTAAATGGGAAGTGTTTGCTAATTGGGATTTCTTTCTGGAGTCAGGAAAGTGTTCTAAAATTGATTGTGGTGATTTTCATAATCCTGTGAATATACTAAAACCACTGAATTGCAAACGTTAATGGATAAATTGTATGGTATGAGAATTGTGTCTCAATAAGCTGCTTTAAAAAGTACATAGGTATATATATATGGAAAAAAATATGGGAAGATATTAAAAAGGTTAATATTATCTTTGTGCAGAAGAATTATAGATGATCTGTTTTACTTATTTTCTAATTTTTCTACAGTAATCACATATTAGTTGCATATTAAACAATTATTTTTAAAAAGCACTGATTGGCTATTTGATGATTTTAAGGAATTACTGTTATTGTTTTAAGGTATGAGAATAGTATTATGGCTATGTTGTATAAAAAAAGAAAAGAACTGTCATTTCCCAGAGACACACACACAGATGAAATGATCGATGTCAGAGGGATGATACAAGGGGTATACTATACGTGGGACAAGACTGGTTACGAAATGGAAATTGTTAAAGCGGGGTGATTATTTATATTTATATTATTTATAAATAAATATATCTTTCTGTATCCTTTTGTAGATGTTTGAAATTTTCTACAATAAATAAGTCAAAAAGAAGGTAGGTTACAAATAGGAGAGTACAGTTCCGCTTTGTTTTTTGTTTTTTTTTAAAGTGGTAAAAACAGATTTTATTTAGAAGCTATTGCAATATGGGAAAAGAGACCTCAGTCTAGAACTGGGGTCAATTCCAAAGACAGCATGGGCAAGTGGGGATTTATACCACTTTGGCTTTTAAAAACAATTGTGACCTAAATGTCCATGGACAGATGAATGGATAAAGAAGATGTGGTACATATACACAATGGAACACTACTCAACCATAAAAAAGAATGAAATAATGCCATTTGCAGCAACATGGGTGCAACTAGAGATTATCATACTACGTGAAGTAAGTCAGAAAGAGA
Organism: Eschrichtius robustus; assembly: GCF_028021215.1. Lineage (NCBI taxonomy): Eukaryota > Metazoa > Chordata > Mammalia > Artiodactyla > Eschrichtiidae > Eschrichtius > Eschrichtius robustus. The sequence continues at coordinate 53,417,657 of NC_090836.1, read as the reverse complement.
AAGACAAATGCCATAGGGTATCACTTATATGTGGAATCTAAAATATGACACAAATGAACCTATTTATGAAACAGAAACAAAATCAGGGACATAGATGATAGACTGGTGATTGCCAAGGGGGAGGGAGGTGGGAGAGGGTAGGAGTGGGAGTCTGGGATTAGGAGATGTAAACTGTTATATACAGAATGGATAAACAACAAGGTCCTACTGTATAGCACAGGCAACTATATTCAATATCCTGTGATAAACCATAATGGAAAAGAATATGAAAAAGAATGTATATATATGTATAACTTGAGTCACTTTGCTGTACGGCAGTAATGAACACAACAGTGTAATTCAACTATACTTCAATAAAAAAATAAATTAAAAAAACAGTTGTGTGTGTATATGAATATAAACGATCAGAATGCGTACACACTATTGATTCTCTTTGGGCAGTGGCATTATGGATGACAGTATTTTGTTCTATGTGCTTTTTAAATATTTTTCAAGTTTTCTACAATGACTACATGTTGGTTTGGTGATAGGTAAAAAATCCGCCCTCCTACAAAAAGAGTTTGCTTGTGTCCAAACAGTCCCCTAAATAATAACACATTATGATAACACATAATGAAGTGCAAATGTTTCCTCTGGGTTCACAGCCCCAAGGCAGTCAGGAAAAACCATGAATTGCTTGAGCAGGTCTACTAGAGCAAGTCACTTGGATCTATGCCCTAGGGAACCCCAGAGCCACAGTACACGGACATTTCAGAAGCTGCCCAGACTGTGTGGGTATGATCTGGAGCATTCACAAAACCATTCACAAAGTGGATGGTTTACAAAAAAAACAAAAACAAAAACCAAAAATCCTTGGGTGAGAAATGGAGATACTATCAAGCTTATTTCAAATTTAGATTGCCTTTGATGTCTTCATCTAGATAAGTAATTTTTAAAAAGAAATTTATAGTGAATTGGGGATGAATAGTGCACATTAAAAAAAAAAAAGAAAGAGAGAGAGAGAATGCTAAGACAAATTCCCTTTTACTACACTTGCGAGCAAGCTTCCAAAGAACGTGGTATTTAGGGGCATAAAAATGGCACAATAATAGCTCACCACACACACACACAAATCTTTCCCCAAACAATTCAAAAGTAGGTAAGCAAAAGGTAGTAGGTGTTCCAGAGACTTATGCAAACTCTTAGAAAAGATGAAAAGGGAGCTTTTTCTATACAATATAACTATCACATGAAATTACCTTAATAGGGAAAATCAAATCCAATTATGGTGATGCTAGAAGATGACATGGACAAAGCAATCGATCTCCATGAAACCTCTCTCTCTCTGCGCTAACATTTCTAAATCTTTTGCTTCTATCACATACTTAGATTGCATTTCTTTGTAAATATCTTATCTCCTCTAGTAGATTTTAAACCTCCTGAATGCAAAAATCAAGTCTTTGAATCCTGAGAAAGTTTTGCAACATTGTAGGCAATTAATCAACAGTCCAAATCATTAAAAATTTGTAATATCAATGAAAGGATATAATCATGAATGACATATTATGCCATTTTCAAATAATTCATAGACAATCCAAGAAAAAACAGATATATCATGGTCACATGGTAAGAGAAAATGCATGCCTAAAGATAAATCAATAATAGCCAGGAACCCCCTTTTAAATAGATTAGATGTTGGAAGAAAGGGGGTTGTTATATATAGTGCCAGTAAGTGTTCTTGAAAAACATCCCATTCTGCAAAATTATGCACTAAAAATAATAGGACTTATAATAATGTAGGGTTGGGACAGACTATTCAACATCTACTAAACTCTGTAATTAGAGCACTAACAAAAACATTAAAAATACTATTTAAATTACTAGCAAGTTAAATCTCTACTGGTGTGTGCACCTAGCATCCTTAGTGGCCTTAACCCCCGTGGACTCCTGCTTCTATGAGATGTCGGTCCTGGAGGGTATTCATTTACACTAGAGACTATTTTCATAAAAATTAGCCCAAGGATATTAACCCATTTTTTTCATTAATCCATTGTTTAAATACAGGGGGAAATGTCTCTGCAGCTTCTTTATTTGCACCTGCAGCATTTCATATAAGGCACTCCTTGCATAAAAGAAAGATATCTCGAGAGTTTAGAAAGATGGGACTGGAGTCGGAAGACAACTGCTCAGACTGCCAGAGCACCCCGGTCACTGTTCCTCACTGGATGCTTAGAGGGCTAAATCAAGAGTGTTGGAGGAGGAACTGTAGAGCTGGGCTTCTTCCTGGACCTGGACCTACCTCTTCAATGGCTAGGTGGCTGACAGAGTCTTGGTGCTCCAGCCGGGTGTCAGGCCTGAGCCTCTGAGGTGGGAGAGCCGAGTTCAGGACATTGGGCCACCAGAGACCTCCCGGTCCCACGTAATATCAAATGGCAAAAGCTCTCTGAGATCTCCAACTCAACACTAAGACCCAGCTCCACTCAACGACCAGCAAGCTACAGTGCTGGACACCCTATGCCAAACAACTAGCAAGACAGGAACACAACCCCATCCATTAGCAGAGAGGCTGCCTAAAATCATAATAAGTTCACAGACACCTCCAAACACACCACCGGATGTGGTTCTGCCCACCAGAAAGACAAGAGCCAGCCTCATCCACCAGAACACAGGTACTAGTCCCCTCCACCAAGAAGCCTACACAACCCACTGAACCAACCTTACCCACTGGGGGCAGACACCAAAAACAACAGAAACTACGAACCTGCAGCCTGCAAAAAGGAGACCCCAAACACAGTAAGTTAAGCAAAATGAGAAGACAGAGAAACACACAGCAGATGAAGGAGCAAGGTAAAAACCCACCAGACCAAACAAATGAAGAGGAAATAGGCGGCCTACCTGGAAAGAATTCAGAGTAATGATAGTAAAGGTGATCCAAAATCTTGGAAATAGAATGGAGGAAATACAAGAAACGATTAACAAGGACCTAGAAGAACTAAAGAGCAAACAAACAAAGATGAACAACACAATAAATGAAATTAAAAATTCTCTAGAAGGGATCAATAGCAGAATAACTGAGGCAGAAGAACGGATAAGTGACCTGGAAGATAAAATAGTGGAAATAACTACTGCAGAGCAGAATAAAGAAAAAAGAATGAAAAGAATTGAGGACAGTCTCAGAGACCTCTGGGACAACATTAAATGCACCAACATTCGAATTATAGGGGTCCCAGAAGAAGAGAAAAAGAAAGGGACTGAGAAAATATTTGAAGAGATTATAGTTGAAAACTTCCCTAATATGGGAAAGGAAATAGTCAATTAAGTCCAGGAAGCAGAGAGAGTCCCATACAGGACAAATCCAAGGAGAAACACACCAAGACACATATTAATCAAGCTATCAAAAATTAAATACAGGGCTTCCCTGGTGGCGCAGTGGTTGAGAATCCGCCTGCCAATGCAGGGGACACAGGTTCGAGCCCTGGTCCGGGAGGATCCCAATGCCGCGGAGCAACTAGGCCCGTGCGCCACAACTGCTGAGCCTGTGCTCTGGGGTCCGCGAGCCACAACTACTGAAGCCCGCGAGCCACAACTACTGAAGCCCGCGCGCCTAGAGCCCGTGCTCCGCAACGAGAGGCTACCGCAATGAGGGGCTCGCGCACTGCAATGAAGAGTAGCCCCCGCAGGCCGCAACTAGAGAAAGACCACGTGCAGCAACAAAGACACGATGCGGCCAAAAATAAATAAATTAATTTAAAAAAATTAAATACAAAGAAAAAATATTAAAAGCAGCAAGGGAAAAGCAACAAATAACATACAGGGGAATCTCCATAAGATTAACAGCTGATCTTTCAGCAGAAACTCTGCAAGCCAGAAGGGAGTGGCAGGACATATTTAAAGTGATGAAAGAGAAAAACTTACAACCAACATTACTCTACCCAGCAAGGATCTCATTCAGATTTGATGGGGAAATTAAAAGCTTTACAGACAAGCAAAAGCTAAGAGAATTCAGCACCACCAAACCAGCTCTACAACAAATGCTAAAGGAACTTCTCTAGGCAGGAAACACAGATAAAGGAAAAGACAAACCCAAATAACAAACCCAAAACGATTAAGAAAATGGTAATAGGAACACACATATCGATAACTACCTTAACTGTAAATGGATTAAATGCTCCAACCGTAAGACACAGACTGGCTGAATGGATACAAAAACAAGACCCATATATATGCTGTCTACAAGAGACCCACTTCAGACCTAGGGACACATACAGACTGAAAGTGAGGGGATGGAAAAAGATATTCCATGCAAATGGAAATCAGAAGAAAGTTGGAGTAGCACTTCTCATATCAGACAAAATAGGCTTTAAAAATAAAGGCTATTAAAAGAGACAAAGAAGGACACTACATAATGATCAAGGGATCAATCCAAGAAGAAGACATAACAATTGTAAATATTTATGCACCCAACATAGGAGCACCTCAATACTTAAGGCAAATGCTAACAGCCATAAAAGGGGAAATCGACAGTAACACAATCATAGTAGGGGACTTTGACACCCCACTTTCACCAATGGACAGATCATCCAAAATGAAAATAAATAGGGAACACAAGCTTTAAATGATACATTAAACAAGATGGACTTAATAGATATTTATAGGACATTCGATCCCAAAACAACACAATACTTTCTTCTCAAGTGCTCATGGAACATTCTCCAAGATAGACCATATCGTGGGTCACAAATCAAGCCTTGGTAAATTTAAGAAAATTGAAATCGTATGAAGTATCTTTTCTGACCTCAACGCTATGAGACTAGATATCACTTACAGGAAAAAATCTGTAAAAAATACAAACACATGGAGACTAAACAATATACTACTAAATAACCAAGAGATCAGTGAAGAAGTCAAAGAGGAAATAAAAAAATACCTAGAAACAAATGACAATGAAAACACGACAACCCAAAACCTACAGGATGCAGCCAAAGCAGTTCTAAGAGGGAAGTTTATAGCAATACAATCCTACCTTAAGAAACAAGAAACACCGCAAATAAACAACCTAACCCTACACCTAAAGCAATTAGAGAAAGAAGAACAAAAAAACCCCAAAGTTAGCAGAAGGAAAGAAATCATAAAGATCAGATCAGAAATAAATGAAAAAGAAATGAAGGAAATGATAGCAAAATCAATAAAACTAAAAGCTAGTTCTTTAAGAAGATAAACAAAATTGATAAACCATTAGCCAGACTCATCAAGAAAAAAAGGGAGAAGACTCAAATCAATAGAATTAGAAATGAAAAAGGAGAAGTAACAACTGACACTGCAGAAATACAAAGGATCATGAGAGATTACTACAAGCAACTATATGCCAATAAAATGGACAACCTGGAAGAAATGGACAGATTCTTAGATATGCACAACCTTCCGAGACTGAACCAGGAAGAAATAGAAAATATAAACAGACCAATCACAAGCACTGAAATTGAAACTGTGATTAAAAATCTTCCAACAAACAAAAGCCCAGGACCAGATGGCTTCACAGGCGAGTTCTGTCAAACATTTAGAGAAGAGCTAACACCTATCCTTCTCAAACTCTATCAAAATATGGCAGAGGGAGGAACACTCCCAAACTCATTCTATAAGGCCACCATCACCCTGATACCAAAACCAAAGATGTCACAAAAAAAGAAAACTACAGACCAATAACACTGATGAACATAGATGCAAAAATCCTCCACAAAATATTAGCAAACACAATCCAACAGCACATTAAAAGGATCATACACCATGATCAAGTGGGGTTTATCCCAGGAATGCAAGGATTCTTCAATATATGCAAATCAATCAATGTGGTAAACCATATTAACAAACTGAAGGAGAAAAACCATATGATCATCTCAATAGATGCAGAAAAAGCTTTCAACAAAATTGAACATCCATTTATGATAAAAAGCCCTCCAGAAAGTAGGCATAGAGGGAACCTACCTCAACATAATAAAGGCCATATATGACAAACCCACAGCCAACATCGTTCTCAATAGTGAAAAACTGAAAACATTTCCACTAAGATCAGGAACGAGACAAGGTTGCCCACTCTCACCACTATTATTCAACATAGTTTTGGAAGTTTTAGCCACAGCAATCAGAGAAGAAAAAGAAATAAAAGGAATCCAAATCGGAAAAGAAGTAAAACTGTCACTGTTTGCAGATGACATGATACTATACATAGAGAATCCCAAAGATGCTACCAGAAAACTACTAGAGCTAATCAATGAATTTGGTAAAGTAGTATGATATAAAATTAATGCACAGATATCTCTTGCATTCCTATACACTAATGATGAAAAATCTGAAAGAGAAAGTAAGGAAACACTCCCATTTACCACTGCAACAAAAAGAATAAAATACCTAGGAATAAACCTACCCAAGGAGACAAAAGACCTATACTCAGAGAATTATAAGACACTGATGAAAGAAATTAAAGATGATACCAACAGATGGAGAGATATACCATGTTCTTGGATTGGAAGAATCAACACTGTGAAAATGACTATAGTACCCAAAGCAATCTACAGATTCAATGCAATCCCTATCAAACTACCAATGGCCTTTTTCACAGAACTAGAACAAAAAATTTCACAATTTGTATGGAAACACAAAAGACCCCGACTAGCCAAAGCAATCTTGAGAAAGAAAAACGGAGCTGGAGGAATCAGGCTCCTGGACTTCAGAGTATACTACAAATCTGCAGTAATCAAGACAGTATGGTACTGGCACAAAAACAGAAATATAGATCAATGGAACAGGAAAGAAAGCCCAGAGATAAACCCACGCACATATGGTCACCTTATCTTTGATAAAGGAGGCAAGAATATGCAATGGAGAAAAGACAGCCTCTTCAATAAGTGGTGCTGGGAAAACTGGACAGCTACATGTGAAAGAATGAAATTAGAACACTCCCTAACACCATACACGAAAATAAACTCAAAATGGATTAAAGACCTAAATGTAAGGCCAGACACTATAAAAGTCTTAGAGGAAAACATAGGCAGAACACTCTATGACATACATCACAGCAAGATCCTTTTAGACCCACCTCCTAGAGAAATGGAAATAAAAACAAAAATAAACAAATGGGACCTAATGAAACTTAAAAGCTTTTGCAGAGCAAAGGAAACCATAAACAAGACGAAAAGACAACCCTCAGAATGGGAGAAAATATTTGCAAACAAATCAATGGACAAAGGATTAATCTCCAAAATATACAGGCAGCTCAATATCAAAAAAACAAACAACCCAATCCAAAAATGGGCAGAAGACCTAAAAAGACATTTCTCCAAAGAAGATATACAGATGGCCAACAAACACATGAAAGGATGCTCAACATCACTGATCATTAGAGAAGTGCAAATCAAACCTACAATGAGTATCACCTCACACTGGTCAGAATGGCCATCATCAAAAAATCTATAAACAATAAATGCTGGAGAGGGTGTGGAGAAAAGGGAACCCTCTTGCACTGTTGGTGGGAATGTCAATTGATACAGCCACTATGGAGAACAGTATGGAGGTTCCTTAAAAAACTAAAAATAGAACTAGCATACGACCCAGTAATCCCACTACTGGGCATATACCCTGAGAAAACCATAATTCAAAAAGAGTCATGTACCACAATGTTCGTTGCAGCTCTATTTACAATAGCCAGGACATGGAGCAACCTAAGTGTCCATCAACAGATGAATGGATAAAGAAGATGTGGCACATATATACAATGGAATATTACTCAGCCATAAAAAGAGATGAAATTGAGTTATTTGTAGTGAGGTGGATGGACCTAGAGACTGTCACACAGAGTGAAGTAAGTCAGAAAGAGGAAAACAAATACCGTAGGCTAACACATATATATGGAATCTAAAAAAAAGAAAGAAAGAAAATGGTTCTGAAGAACCTAGGGGCAGGACAGGTATAAAGACGCAGACGTAGAGAATGGACTTGAGGACATGGGGAGGGGGAAAGATAAGGTGGGACGAAGTGAGAGAGTGGCATGGACTTATATACACTACCAAATGTAAAAGAGATAGCTAGTGGGAAGCAGCCACATAGCACAGGGAAATCAGCTCGGTGCTTTGTGTCCACCTAGAGGGGTGGGAGAGGGAGGGTGGGAGGGAAATGTAAGAGGGAGGAGATATGGGGATATATGTTTATGTATAGCTGATTCACTTTGTTATACAGCAGAAACTAACACACCACTGTAAAGCAATTATACTCCCATAAAGATGTTAAAAAAAAAAGAAAGATATTTCTGTAGATTTTCCTTTTTTTCCCTTATGTTCTTCCTATTTTGCTTCGTATTTAATTTTGAGAAAGCCTGTCTTGGATCGTTACAAAACATTTACTGTGCTGGGAAAAATCATGCTGGAACCAACACAACTTCTGGGTTAAGTTAACATCATTTCTAAATGCACGTGAAGTAATTATGGCAGAGAAACACATATGTTTGCCGGACAGACAGACTGGTAAATGGCTGACCCAGGTACTGGCATATGTGACCTGAGTTTGTGGTAGGAGTAGTTGTAATAGTTGTAATGATGACAGCTAGCAACATATACTTAGGCTCATTATGTGCCAGGCATGATGCTATAAACGCTTAGTATGGATTATCTCCTTTATACACACAGACTCTATGAAGTAGATAAAGAAACAGATATTTAAAAAGATTAAATATTGATCTCTGCCCAAGGTTACAAAGTTGTTAAGGGGTGAAGCTAGGATTTGAACCTAGATCTTTCTGACTCTAAGGCTTCAGCTTTTAATAACCACAATTAAATAATATTTCTCATCTAATGAAAGTGTGATGTGATTTTGCAGTAGTAAGTGACAATGCAGCCCAATGGGCTTTATCCAGCTGGCATATGTAAACATAAATGTTCACGATGTGTGTACCTAGAAAACCACTGAACGTTAGAGAGTGCTTATAATTTTTGCAGATTTCAACTGTCTGGCCAAGCTGGTGAGGGAAATCTTTGCACATGGCCAAAGGAGAATTCCAGAAGTGTGACACCTTCTCAGTTCTCTCCAGCTGAGTCAGAGGCTGCTGTGATGACTCAGGCTACGCGAGGGCCTTGGAATGGACACGCAGGCACACTTCTGAATCCCACACACGCAACAGACTGTATGGGGCGGGGGTGGAGGTAATTATGACCAGGGAGTTCATACCCAATGAGATCTAGGACTTCAAGCGTGGATGCCAACCAAATAATTTTGGTGGAATTTTGACTTTTCATTTCACTTCTGTTTAACAACTATGAATTCTTCACTCACCACATGCCTGGAATTAACTATGCCAAGTGTTGGAGCTACAAAACGGAATAATCCATCAAGACCTCACACGCCCACGGAGCTAAATGTAGGCATTTCATTGAACCTAGTCCACGCTGGGCACTCTTCTTGGCACTTTACATGTATTAACTCATTTAATTCTATATGGACTAATGTTCTCCCTATTGTAGAGATGATGAAACTGAGGTGCAGAGAGGTTAAGAAACGTGCGGAGCAATGTGGACCTAGGATTTGAACCTAGGCTGTTTGAGTCTGGAACCTACGTTCTTAGCCTCTTCCCTAAACTCCCTGTAGTAGAGGGAGACAGAGAGGTTCAACGTAATTGTAATGCGGGGCTTTAAGAAAAATTATAGACATATGTATACAATGGAATATTAGTAGAGGAGAAAGTGACTAACGTTGCCTCGGGTACTAGGGAGGATGGCAGTCTGGGAGGAGTGCCAGTTCAGCAAATAAACCCTTCCTAGTGGATGTCAAATGGCTGTCAGGGACAGCAGATGAAACAGCACAGGCAAAGGCATGGAGGTGGGAAATGGCCTGGCGTGCCTGCAGGTTGCTATTGTTGAAATCGAAAGGCAGTAAGGGGGCTTCTCTGGTGGCGCAGTGGTTGAGAATCCGCCTGCCAACACAGGGGACACGGGTTCGAGCCCTGGTCTGGGAAGATCCCACATGCCGCGGAGCACCTAGGCCCGTGCGCCACAACTACTGAGCCTGCGCTCTAGAGCCCGCGAGGCATAACTACTGAAGCCCGCACGCCTAAAGCCCATGCTCTTCAACAAGAGAAGCTACCACAACGAGAAGCCCGCGCATCACAAAGAAGAGTAGCCCCCGCTTGCCGCAATTAGAGAAAGCCCACGCGCAGCAGCAAAGACCCAACGCAGCCAAAAATAAATAAAGAGAGAAAGAAAAGAAAGGCAATAGGGTAGTCGGCAGGAGATGAGTGCATAGAGGGAGAGAGATCAAGGAGAGGAAGAATTTCATTCTGTGAATTTGCCACACCAAGGAGTTTATTTTCAGGTGGGAAATACTGAAATAGGTTTTAAACGGGGTGGTGCGGTAGTGGTAATGTAACACTCGATTTGCCCTTTTGAATCTAGCTGGGCTTGAGAGGTAAGGAAAGAGGGCAAAACCTACACATAGGGTCTCCCAGTGAGAAACCAAGGCACTGGTGACGGGAATGGGGAAGGAAGGGTGAGTAGAGAGATTTTCTGAGGTCCACTGGACCTGTTGATTCAGGTGGGTGATTTGGGAGAGGAGGTTTGTTCATTAGAGTAAAGTTTGATTCTCATGAAAGCCCTCACTAAGTGATTTAAGTCAGCTCTACACCCTTGCCCAGGAATTTGGACTTAAAGGACACTACATTGATAGATGTATGGGACGTGACTGAGGTTAAATACCTAATTCTCAGTACCATTATTTTCACCTTCCTTCCTGTAGTGTCAAGAGCTCCCCACCCCCGGAAGAAAACAGCAATGCTTTACTCTGCTGCTGATTATGGGTTTCACAGTATATCATACATGGTCCCAGAGCAACTCTGCCTATTAGCTGGGGATGCCCACTGACAGATAATTACCACCTGCTATTCCTGCACTGTAATAATGATCATTTATCTCCTTTTACCTTCTTCTTTTTTTAAAAAAATTACTTATTTGGTTGCACAGGGTCTTAGCTGCAGCACGTGGGCTCCTTAGTTGTGGCATGCGAACTCTTAGTTGCGGCATGCGTGTGGGATCTAGTTCCCTAACCAGGGATTGAACCCAGACCCCCCTGCATTGGGATTGCAGAGTCTTATCCACTGCACTACCAGGGAAGTCCCCACCTTTTACCTTCTTTCTTGAAGTAACATTCAAAGATGGATAAATTACCCTACTCTTAAGATCAGTGGAGCAAACCAAAAACCAAAAGCCAAAAAGGAGTTACATTTCCATGCTTACAGCCTCCTCCTCACCTTCAGCTGGTTGGCACCTGCCTCTCTGCTCTATCCCAGATACTAACGGGGAAGCTCTCGGGCTCTATGGAGCCCGAGGAATGTTTAGGAGCAGAGCCCACCCAGTGAAGGGCAAAGCCACAGCTGGGAAGATGACTCACACTGGATCCAGAGAGAAAACAAATGGTCTCAGAAATTTGGTGGTGATGGGTAATGGTGGGGGAGGAAGATACAGGGAGAGGGGGCCACTGCCTTTTTCAGGAAATTGGTTAGTGAAATAATTCTAGTGGGAAAAGAATTGTTAAAAAAAAAAAAAAAAAAAAAGCCCACTTACTGACACAAGAAATCAGATCATTAAATCTTTCCTTAGGAAAGAGGGGGTTTTCCAGCCCACGGAAGTAGAGCTTTAGAACGCCAGCAACTGAGTTAATATCGTGGTTACTCTGCTCCTCAGCCAAAGGGTTTTCACCTAAAAAAAAAAAAAAGAAAAATTAGTTACATGCACATTGCTTCTCTTTTTATCTCTGAACAAAAATATGTTTCTATACTCACACACAGATTTCTATATATACATGTATCTTTTAATTACGTTTTATGGAAGATTATATGTTACTAAAATTAAAATAACTGGTTTAGATATCCTACCCCATGATTAACCTAAAAATAGTTGGTTAAAATAAAGCTTTTTTTTTTTTATCATATGCTACCAAATAATCCCTTACAAATTACCTAAATCTTAAAATAAAATATTGTGGGATTTATAATTGGACCCAACTTTTCTCTTTTTAAAGCTAAAATCTGTTATCTTAGGTTGACATAAATTCAAATACTATATTCTGTGTTTCTTATTCTACTGGGAAAAAGAAACAATATAGGTCTGTCTGGCTATGCTGTATGGATCAGCAAAATTTATCAGAAATACTACAGGATTCACCTAATTGTGAATACCGACAATTAAATAAATATTTCTCAAAGTGGCATGGTGGTGTTCACAACAGACTTGAAAGCTGCTTTCAGCAGTGGGAGATTTTGAAATCAGACAGAGGAATTTGAAAATGTACCTTCAGTACCAAGGAATTTGCATAAAAAGTGGAAAATTTAAAAATATATCACAAACATGAAATTATATTATTCTTTATGCTAAGCACTTTAAAATGATCAGGTAACTGACCTGGCTTGTCCACCTCCCTGAGAATCAAACTGAAATAAAATCCTTAAGAAGTTCAACATAATGTGCAGCCTTAAATCAAACTCCGTTTTTTTATTCACAGGTCTGCTCTTCTAAAGTTCACAAAAACTGTACATTGAATTTTAACTTTTTTTTTTTTGCCTCTTGGGGCAGCTTATTTTCAGGGACCTGTGGTTCCTTTTTCTCTGCTTCAAGGGCAGGAAATCATTGAATGCGAATTCACCAAAATATTTATTTTTTTGCCCACTGTGAGAAAGTCTTACCCAAAGGGATCACAAACAAACAACATACCAGGGGAATGTTCAAGGAAAAATAATAAAGCATTTTTGCTTGCAGTGGCTGGCACAGGAACCTGAGGCTTTACTGCATTTCAATTTATCTTGAATATGGTCCATGTAAGAGACTTGGACACTTAGCTCTTGAGAGGGGAGGCCGCTCGGCTCTACGCACTGTAAGAGGATTTGGAAGAGGAAAAACAATCTGGCTCCAAGTTCACCTCTTTACCCAAGGTTTCAAACCTGGCTCTGTGTCAAGTCTGGGTTAGGGCAAATGGGACCAAGAGGGGTTGCCTTGTCTCCAAGCCTTGATGCCCCTCCCTCTGCATCCTTGGCTTGACTTCCAAGCAGAGGCAGGAAGGTGCAGATGTATCCAGAAGCAGACACAATACAAATCATTATAACTGGAGAGCATTACTAGCTAAGAGCCACTACTGAAGAGTTAGGCACTTTCATGGATTATACCCAATTCTCACACCAGTCCTGGGATTCTGCAGATGAGGAAACCGAGGCCAAAATAAGGGATGAGTCACTTGACCCAAATCACATGATTAGTAAATGCAAGAGTGTGATTTGACTCTAGGTTCGCTTGATGCTAAAGTGTACGGTTTTGCTAATCATAATGTTTAGGAGGACTTATTTAGCCAATTGGGAATAAGAGTAAGGCTCCAACTAAGGTCACAGGGAAGGAGTCTGGCGATGGTAGTAAGAGCAAGGAGAGTTCCTGACAAAGGAAATAGACATGAAGCTGGGATGAGTCACCTCAAACAGCTGCTATGCAGGCCCAGGGCTGTTCTTGCCACTCTTCTAGAATCTTTCATGAGCCACCTTTGACAAAGTGCTGAGGATTATCAATGCCAGTCCTAAACCAGGATACAAAACTCATAGGCTTTTCTAGACTTGATAACAAAGTCTAGAATCTTTCATGAGCCACCTTTGACAAAGTGCTGAGGATTATCAATGCCAGTCCTAAACCAGGATACAAAACTCATAGGCTTTTCTAGACTTGATAACAAAGTCTTATGATTTTGGCTTCATTTCTTAGCTATTCTAAATAGATTCTTAACTCAACATCCACAACGAAATAAATGCAGAGAAAGGTTTTGAAGATATACAGAATAAGTATGCCACTTCACTCTACAGAAAATGATGACTTTTTAACAAGGTTTGCTTATAGGTGCAGACATGCAATTACCTCTCTCAAATGAATTTTTAATATCATTGACTTCCACCTGGGAACCAGACACTCTGAAAATCCCCTGATGCTGAAGACCTAAAGAGAACAGAAGGGAAAGAGCATGAAAGAACCCAACACGTCCTCCACGTCCCCCTTTTCCCAACAATTAAGTATTAAAAGGAAAGACATATTTACTGAAATACTCCTAGTAATTATTGTTTAAAATAAGAATATTGCAGTTTAGGGCTTACCATAGAGATTGATGAACCGAATACAGCTTTCCACAATGAGGGGGATGATCTGTCCTGAGTCCTGGGTAAAGAGATGGAAACCAGTTAACCGCAAAGAAGAGGCACAAATCACACATAATAATAAAGCTCATAGTTTAACCCTAGTTAAAGACTGACTTTTACTCTTTTAGATGATCATTGCCAAACACACTCCCTCTAAAATATTCCACAAGGGCCAAATACAAAATTATACTTAATCGAAGGTATGTTTCAGTTCTGGGGCAAACCAAATTAAATACATTGAAGGCAATCATGTTTCAACTTACTCTGCTGTGCCTAAAGATGTCAAGCTAATTCATCTTTTCTACTGTATGTGGGCTTACATATAGAAATGAATATATAAATCACTCATTTTTTAAAAGGTTATTTATAAAAGTAATTAATCTAATGGACCTGAAAAGAACTCTGTGTATTTTAAGCATAGCATCTCAGGACTGACTGACTGTACTAGTCACCAAACACAACCATTCAGCCATCTCAGGATCTTCTCTGTGGCATCCCTGGGAGTCCACCATCTAGACGATGACAGTTATAAAAGGGCTTACATGTTTCCAGATGCATAATATGAGAGCTGCTCATAATGTGTCATGTATTTATTTAGTTAGCATCAGAACTTACTGATCCTTAGAGATTTTTCACTGTTATTTTTTCATGTTTTAAGGATGGAGAAAAAAATGGCACCAATGCACACCCCATTAGATCTCATTTTCTTAGAAGGAACATCTCTTAGCCTTCTTTCTCCACATCTCATAATACAGTCAGTGCACTCTACTGAGCAAATGTGAATTCCGGAAATGTATTAAGACATGTACAGGATGACAAATGAAATGAAGGAGCTGCTTAGGTCACAGTGAAATATGTATCAAAGCCATGCACTCCATGTAGTTAAAAAAGGTTACCGAATATAGAGTTATTTTTCATGTTCTTTTCAGGCTCTGCTCTTTCAGGAATTAGAGCTTTAAGGTTAACATGGAGGTTCAAAATGATTAGCTGAAATCAGGCACTAATTCATGAGGAATTTTATTCTGCAACACAAGAAGAATTTGGTTGTCTCAATCTATTAGAACAATTCAGAATCCACTAACCTTTCCAATTAATCAACAGGGCAAGGAGTGGGAATAATGCAGTCCAGCAATCCAACTTTTTACCATTCCTAGAATGGGTAATATACTTCTTGAGGAATGGCTTCATTTTCGGTTTTAAGACAATCTAATCAGTGTATAAACCAGTTAACGGTTCAATTACTTCTGGAGCCTGCATTAAGTTTCTCTAATTAGTCAATTTGTTTCGGGAATGTAAACTTTATTAATTGTGGACCAGCTGGCTCAAGAATAGCCATATAACTACATCAAAACTTACTAAATATGAGAGGAGATTTTTCTTTAGGATACAAACTTTTTTTATGTGAACAATTCCTATAAAACTGTAATCTAAAAGAGCAACAAATATTTAAATGTAAATGATAAAAGGAGAATATTAGTTTGCAACTCAGCTGAACTTAGGATTAAAACAAAAAGAAAAACCAAGAACAAAAGGTTATTAAAAGGAAAATGTTTGCATTAAGAAAGTTCTAAATAAAAATGTGTTAGGTTTGTGTATTATTTAAAAAATATTTTCGTCTTCACATTTGCTTAGGCAACTGCTAATCTTTCAGCTATCATCACTATTTCATTCGGATATCATGAATTTTGGAGTCAAAAAGTAATGAATGTGCATGTTTTAACTTAATGTCATGGATGCCAGATACTTTGGTAGAAAATATTTTACAAGAAGGGAAGCAATGGGCTGTGCTCCATCAACCATTCAAACAAATCCCTCTGTGTCTCAGTTTCCCCATGGGAAACAGGAAAAATGGTGTTTTTCTCGCTGTCTCACAGTGATATTGTGGGGACCTCAACTGACTGAGCACTTCTCAGAAGTGTAGGGATCTCTGTATCCACTGTTTCACTGCTAGGACCAAAGATTCTTTAATATGCCATCTGGGACAAAGAGGAGCTCACATAAGTGAATTTTCCACGATCAGTGGTTTACTCCTCCTTTCGTGCCTAAATCTGGTTTCGTTTAACTGTTCTTAATGAAAAATCTTTTAAAAATATAATATGTGCTTTCCTATGACCTTAAGCAGTCATTCTTGTACTGTGCTATCAAATATAATGGAATCATACATCTGCTTCTTTGAGCTTTTCTATATTCTCCTTCTCTGCCAGGCCATCAGTAGCACAGCCCAGTGGTCTCATTTTATCATTCCCTTCTCTCCATCTAGTTTGCCCCTGCTTGTGAGCCCTGGGCTGGGAAACCAGATAATCAAATTTGACAATAATTTTATATTAAATTAGAGCCAATAAGGCTCTTCTGGGTTTAAGGCTAATGGCAATGGATTCGTGATTGTTCTGTAGGTTGTCCAGTGACTTTTCACTCAATTCCAGGGTTAGGGCTCAGTTTTAAGGTTGCCAGATGCTTTTAATCTCTGTATGTATGCCTGTGTCTCTCTGTCCACATGCATGCACACACACACATACATTTTTTAACGATTAGTGTACATAGCCAATAAAAGATCTGTCTTTAAAGAAAGCAAGACAGCTGTAACATATTGTTAAGGGAGGTTATCAATGATGTGGTTTCCTGTATAAATTTAGTCTTCAGAAACACTGCATCCCATGTCATGAAATGTTAGCTATGAAAGAGTAAGTTCTTCTCTTTTTTGTATAATTTACACAAGGGTCCAAAATCCAGTATTAAATGTGCATTTGGTATTTAACATTGACTCTCCTTAATAAAAGCCCCTGACCCAAATTTAGTATGTTTGCCAAATACATAATGTAAAACCTAAGAGTTTATCCAGTTTTACTAGAGAACCACTCCTCTTAAATCAGTGTTTGAGTTCTATGATTCTTTTCTAAGTAAAGCTATTTATAAACCTGTCTAATTTCCAACTGCAAACACTTTTCTTTTAAAGACCTTAAAAAATCTAATTAAAGCCAAGCATGACTGTGATTTGAAAATGATATCAAGAGCGAAAGAGGCTGTGCCCTCGCTTCCCTCGAGCACTATACCTGATGTCTCGCGTGTGAATTCCTTCGTCCTCGGCTAGAAGCATTATCAGAAATACAGGATGAAAAAGACAGAGTAAACACAGCAGAGATCCAGATACAGACCACAGGGTCCTACAATTTATCCAATATAATGAATTCCTCAAGTCATGGGAAATCGGAACTCTTTGTGCTTCAGAGCTAGCTTAACGATGGACTTTAGATATATTTTGTGCCATCTCATTTGCATGAGTAGAAACAAAACATTTTATCAGGTAGCTCTTTTCCTTTTTGTACAAATTATGGCTTTTTTTTTTTTTTTTTTAAAGAAAGAGGGCTTTCTCTTTTGCCAGTATAATAATACCCACATTTATTCCCTCTTCTGAAGGCACTCAAACCAAATATTCTTTCCTCTCTGACTTCAGGAAATATTATATTGATTTTCTGGGAAAGCAAAGAGCCCCAGGACAGACTTGGACATAATGACCTGCCTCCTTTTATGAGAGGCTGAGACCATTATAGTAAGAAGCGTGGAGATCAGCCACCCAGATGGCTGGTGCCAGTACCTTGATGAATGTTTCCAAATCCCCATTAAACAACTTAGCATTATACTGTGAGCGGGGTCTGGACTTCCTGTGTTTCTGGGGCTTAGGGGGAACATTTGGAGGCCTAAGAGAGGGAATATAATTACTGAGCATGGCAGAAATCAAACAATAAATGAAACACCCATAGGTCACATCAAAATTACACACCACAGGAATTCTTGTGTTCCTTCCCCACCCCTACCCACAGAGGAAAACAGTCCTCCCCTTTCCCATTTATTTACTTTTACTTATATATCAAAACCCATACCAGCTATTCAATCAGACTATTCTTTTCTTGTATGTTGTAGTTGACATTTGTTTGCGAGTTTGTTTTAAAGCGGTCATCATCAACAAATGGATGAACTGCGAGCTATCTGGCTAAGAGTTACAAACCGAGGTTTGTGTTATTCGGCTTACATGTCACACAGAAGACACAACAAGTCATAAAAATTAGGACTCTGATAGATCCCAACAGAGAAATTAAATATAATATTTTTAATTACAACATAATTCTTCAATGCAAATAACATGACATCTGTTCGATATCCCTCAGGTAATTAATGGGATTTTATTTTATGCAAAAGTAGCTATTAATGGGTCACAAGTGAAAAACAGAGTTTTGTTTCAGTGCTATTTCTGGGGGGCAGTGGGTCCCAGCTCACATGAATTGTTATTTCTTTAAAACATACTAGCTCATCACCTATTTGTAGAGCATTAAGATGCACCCGTTTATTCTTTTCTGGACTCTCTCCATCTCCAGTCTGCTTGCTTTGATGGCTAAGTCAGTCTCTCTGGCATATGCACATCCAGGGTACCACGTACCATATTTAGAAACCCTGCATCATCTTGCTCTGTAACTGGAGAGAGGGAACCTCTTCTGCCCTCTCCCTTTACGGCAAAGAGGGCCAGGATTACGTGACTCAACTTCAACAACTGTGCTGCAAGGAATACATGGAAGAAGAATCCCAAAACTTCTCTCTGGACATTCCAGTCTAAACTCCTTCTTAATTGGAAGGCTGGTTTAAGGATGTACACCACACTTGGAAATCAGGTAAAGCCCTTTATTAAGCTGCAAACTCTCTAGGAAGAATTGCCTTTTCAGTTCATTAAATTTCTGAAAGACCAGTTTAGAAACAAAAGCCCAAGAGTTTATGTAGAAGCCTGGCTAGCTTCCTAAGGTATTATCATAGCAATCAAGAGAGGTAGGGGAACAAACTTGCTGATACCGCCTTCCATAGCCAAATTCTAAGGCTCTCCCAACAGCTGGGCTCCTATGACTAATGGGGTATACAGCAAGCAACACCTGAAGCTCCATGGTGCTTGAGAGGTTAAAAGGAGCCCTTGCAAGTGTCTAGAAGCAAACATGGAAAATTTCACCAAGCAGCAAGTCATCATCTGCCACTGCTGAAATTTCTGAAATCTTGTTTATACACTGAATTCTGTGCCATTCACAGAGGAAAGGATCTGGTAGGTATAAACAAACAAAACAACTGCCCACCAAGGAATTTAACCATATGTGCTTGATTTCATCCACTCTTTTCATTATTTTAGAAGTTTTTTAAAATATAGACTTTATTTTTACTCAGGTATGGTGAGGCAACAGATCAGAAGACAACTGTCATTGGGAAGACTGTTTGTTACTCATAGTTCCCAAGAGTTGGGGGCATGCTACTACATGGGGGAGGGGGGCACACGCAGAAGCACCAAGGTCGCTCAGGAGGAAGGAAGAATGAGGGAAAATGTGAGCCTTTGTTGCGGTTCCAGGTTCCTGTGGGAAGGAACAGGCAAGGCAAGGTAAACAGGTTTAGGATTGGCTGGTCCTTGAATAATTTTGGTGGGCCCTGGGGGCCGGGAGCTGTCCCTATTTGTCTGGTACCTGGCCTTTGGGTGACTGGGGGAAGAGGAACAGTGGCCCTGAGGCGGCGAAGACTTGATAACGGAGGTGGCTGAGACTCTGGGCTCTGGACTGGTTGCTTTGTACACAAAAGGCACACTTGTAAGCAAGTCCTTTACTATCTCTAGGAACTGACTGACTCTCAGAGGGGGAGTCCCTGCAGGGTCAGGAAGGCCCCAAGATATCAAAAGCATCAAATATAGAAACTAGAAAATGTGGTTATTACAACAAGGTCCAAAGAACTTCACATTTAATGCTATCTGGAGCAGTTGATGAAGCTAAGGGAATAGGAACACAGGCTCATTTTGTTTGGTTACTGATTAGCGGGGACAAGCAAATGTTGTAGCTAGAGCCAAAGTCCCCAGTGGCACTGGATAATTATTGCTGCATCACTGAGAGATGCAGAGAAACTCCTGGCTGGGGCTAATGGAGAGATGTCTTTTGAGTCTTCTCCCAAAAGCCTGAAAATTGCCTCTCTTGACACATCAAAAGTATGAGACAAATATGAAGATACTAAAGCTGTGAGAGGGATGTGAGGTTAAAATAAACTGCCTGAGTGCTCATCAAGGTACTTTCCATGGCAGAGTTGGCTCGGCAGGCAGACTGGTGCACTGATGGATCTGGCTCTACCACGTACACATCAGGTGAACAGATTCTACATTCATTCAACATTCGAATTGTATGACTCCTTCTGGTTGTGTGCCTGCCACACAACTTCCAGATAATCTGGCTTTCTAGGTAGAATGCCCATGTGGATGAGAGGAAGTACCAGTCAGGATGATGTGAATATCAAGTCTGTTGGGCAAGTACAGCTCTCATTGCAAACATATATTTGCACTCCTTCCTTTAAAAAAATCTTTTAAAAAAGTGCCTTACGTTAATTATAATTTAGAAACAGGTAAAATAGTTGATAGTGCAAAGGGACGCTATATGTGAAAAAAGCCACATATTACTATGCAGGAGTAATATGCCTCTTTGTCACTGACATAGGGAAGAAAAACCTCAGTATTTTCATAAAGTTTAGACAAGTCAGTAGCTGTATCTTTCTAGTTGGTTCACCGAGAAGTAAGAGGGGTTTCCTTTTGAATAAACTGCCTAGCAGGAACACCCCAGAACCTTAAAATCAACTTGTCAATTACTGCAACAGACACACTAGTGTTCTAAATGCCTCCTACCTCAAAGAGAACTCAACTTTAAAAGTGTGAAGTCTTGTTATGTCAATTAGAATACTTTCTGGCTGTTGTACAAATGTTGACAGAGAAAAATAAAAGTTGCCACAAACTTTCCCCAACCCAAATCAGAACCTGCTTCCAAAAAGGCTTTTCCTTCTCAGCAGTAGCACCAAAATCCTTCTAAGAATTTTAAAAAAGGGGAGAAAAAGGAAGAAAAAAAAGAAAGAAAGTGCAATATGATCCTAGGCATTAAAAGTTAAATTTTTAAAGTAAACCAAACAGGGGCAGAGCTAAAATCCTAAGAGTATTCAACATAGCTCTAGTTTTTATACGCCATACAGGAGCAAGAAGTAACTAACACAGTAGATATATGCATAATATTGCTTGTTAATTAAATTATCAAATCAAAAATCTTATCAGACTCTTTCTAGAAACTTAAAGTGTTTTGGATTAGATAAATCAAACCCATTCAATTTATGTCTTTTTTTTTTTTTAACTGAGGCTGCTCATTAAAGAGCTTTACAATTCCACTGGGAAACCCTCAGATCTTCCAGAGCAAATCTGGTTTTGTGAGAACCCCAAACACTTCATGTTACTGTTTTGTCAAGCCCAAACTATCTTCCATGTTCATTAACAAAATATCTTCATTCTTGCAGCATTTAAATGGTTGTTTGTTAAAAGAGAGAAGAGAGTGAGATGCAATGAGTTATGATAAAATATTTTCCTACCTTGTAGTCATATATTCAGCTCTATGACCTGCAGAAAAAAAAAATTAAAATAAGTCAACTGAATGGCATCCATGCAATGCACTGGGCAATCTTTTGTATCATCTGTCCCTTGATTTATGATGCTGAGTTTATAATAACTTACACATTTTATGGTAGAGAGCATGAAGACAGTATATAAAGATAGACAAAAAATTCAAAGTAAATATTTCATAAAACCTATACATAAAATTTAATAAATTCTATGGATTACAGAAACATATTTCACTTGGCAATTTGAGGCAGCGAGTTTTATTTTTTATTATTATTTTTTAAATCAAGAAATAGCTGTATGATCTTTTTTTTTTTTTTTTAGTTATTTGGCTGCGCCATGTGGTATGTGGGATCTTAGTTCCCTGACCAGGGATTGAACCTGAGCCCCCTGCAGTGGAAGCTCAGAGTCTTAACCACTGGACCACCAGGGAAGCTCCTGCTTGATCTTAACTGTAAGTTCAAAGATGAAATACAAATAAAACACATCCAAGATTTGAATGTTAGTTATTCCCCGTCTTGATTGATACTTGTGAGAGAGCAGCAGGGGGTCACATAGGGTTAGGAGAACTCAATTTCCTTTAGATTAAATTGGTGTTTATTCTATAATATGAAATCAGGGAGAGAAGTTGCACTTTATAGTCGGAAATGACATTTGCAGATATTAAAGTACAAGGACATTAAATTATGCTACATTCCACCAACTTGTAAGCTAAAAGCCTTTCACAGAATTTTCTGTCACTTAAAACATGAGGTTCTTATACATTCGGGCTTCTTGATTTGTTTTAAATAACAGCTCTGTATTTTTGTGGTGCTCCTACAAACTGAGGTAATTTCAAGTTTGAATATGTCTATGGGTTGCTGTCTGTTCTCTCTTATATTTAGGGTGGAGCAGTGGGAAGGGGTGTGGGAGAGTTAAACCATTCAACTGGTTTGTTTGCAAAATGATGATACGGTCCTGAAACAGCCTGAAAATACAGCTGGCAGAGAAGGGTCATGTTGCAGCACAAACAGGTGAGACCAGCCCATCGTATCACAATGCAGTGATTCAGGCTTGCAGGGCAAGGCCAATATAACAATCCATAGAGAGAGCTGCCTAGTTGGGAATGGTGAATGAACACTGCCAGGCTGCAACGAGTCTTTTACTCTATCATCTGCTTTTGAATAACAAGTGACATAAAGTATTTGGCTAATACCTATTTACTAAACAAGGGGCACCAGTTCATATCAGAGAATACCTTTCTCAAACAGATCCAGGCTACTGTTAAGTCTTGGTAGAATCTGTCCTTGGCCATGACTTGGGGTTGGGGTGGGGGGAAAGGAGAAAAATCTGATTTTTCCTCCACTACCCAGTTCTACCTATCATTTAACTGGAAGTCCCTTCCTTCTGCTGGCCTTCTGCTATTTTGGGGAACAAGAAAAAAGAGACGGTGGACACAGAACTCCAGAAGAATTTATAGCTATTTCTAAGTGGGAGACGTCTATCAGAAAGCGGAGAGAGCAGACGGTGAGCTGAGTGTGATGTCTTACGGGATAGCCTTCAGCAGGAAGCTGGCTATACAGGGTTAAAGCACAAGGAGAAGACAGGGCTGGAGGTTAAGATTTAAAGAGTTGCCACCCTTTAGGTTGTGCTGGGGCCATGGGAGCTAGCTGAGATCACCCAGGGTGAGTCAGTAGAATGAACAAAGGATGGAAGGCAGAGAAAATAGCTGGCTTGTGCTGTATTGTATTCTGCCATGCTGCATACTTTATTACAACATAAAAGTATGACATAAACTGTATATGTATCAGTAACAACAATAAAAACAGCAATGATGTCTAACATTTATTAGACACTGTTCTAAGCACTTTCTCTATAGTAACTCACAATTTTCACAACTTTATGAAGTAGGTACTATTACTATTTTTATTTTACAGAAGAGACTGAGCATACAGAGGGCAAGTGACTTGCCCAAGGTCACATGGTCAGTATGTGGTGGGTCTGGCACTAAGGCCCAGGTTTGTTTTAATTCTAGATCTGAGCTCCCAAGTAATATTGGGCGGGCCAAAAAGTTCGTTCTGTTTTAAGTAAAAATAAAAGACATTTTTCATTTTTGCCAAGAATTTTATTGCACAATGTATTCACTAACCGAACGAACTTTTTGGCCAATCCACTACACTGTAAAATGTAAGTCTTTTGTTTTCCCCAGCAAATACTAGATCCTAGAAGACAGGTAGAGACTATGCCTTACATATCTGTCCACCTCATATGGCTAAAGCCAAATACAAACTACTGAAGATTTAATAAATTAAATAAATTATTAAATAAATCTAATATCTATCAAATTAAAGAGAATCACAGACGCTAATAACATTCAAGTGATTCAATGATAATTCAATGTTAATGATAATAATAATGTTATAATAATAATTACAATATATATGATGATAATAATAATGACAATATCATTATTATTAATTATTAATTAATTATTAATTACTATTATTAATGTTAATAATAATTCAATGTTAATGATAATTCCTTAGAAATGAAATGCTTTATAATGTTTAAATTTTGCTATTTTGTTAAAAATCCCAACTGAATATTCACTAGAGTTAGAAAAAGATCATATAGAAAATGGCTTAAAATCATTTGCTCCATCCATCCATGGTTAGTAGTATTTGATAAAAAATTAAAAACCTATAAAAGATACATTTTGATTAATGAGTCAAGAGCAAGCTTTGCAAGAACCATCATTCATAGTATAACTGCCACCACCACATCCGTTGTTTTTTCCTGCTAATAGTACTGAGTGTGTCTTAACTGATGAATGAGGTTTTATTTTTCAATCGGTATCATCATTAATAGATCAATAACACGCAAGCTTAGAAGAATCTGTTTCCCAGAGAAATGTGAAGGCTTCCAGTGGTTTGAGGATTAAATTTCAATCACTTTCTTTGGAAGGCTACTTAATTATTAAGAACAACAGAGAACTCCTCCTCCCACCCCAATGCAAGCCATTTGGAGGAAAAGAATGACTCATGACCCCAAATTATCTTGTTCTTGGTACAAGCACCTACTTTGACTACTTTTAAAATTTTACTTGAGAATTAGGAAGAGAATTATTTTTCATGCCCAAATGTGTTTTATGTCCACAGAGTAAAAGGAAAAACCGAAATATAATTTGGTTGCAATTTGAGTCCCCAAACTAGATAAAATATTTAAAATGTGCACAGCTCAAACTGAATGAAGCACCCTAGATTTTGTCCCTAACGAATGATTGATATGGACTCCTGGTGTTACTTTCCAGCCCTTTTTCTTCCTTAAAAATACCAACTAGCTGCAGTGCTTTTCCAAAAAACATAATTATTCACAATCAGCTTCTCTTTTGAAAGTATATTTGTACTCTTACTCAAAGACAGACAAAGGATTAAGTGAGGATCATCTATTCAATTCCTTTGTCAGAAACCTTATGCCTGGGTCTAGAAACAATATAACATGGAACTCAACTTCCAGTGTTAGATTTTCTATGTTCAGCAAAAATTACACTGATATTTATACCCCCTTAACTCCAAATGCTGCACTCAAAGAAGCCAATGTGAACACCAAGGCTCATTACTAAAATAGAAAAGAAAAAGAATTTCAGTGCCTCAGTTTTATAGACATATAGCTCATTTACCGTGTTCGACTGAACATCTCCAATTTAAAAACAAAGACATCACAAAATGATATAACGGTGCTGCTGAAGGATGAAGATGATGATGATGACGATTTTGGTCTTAACTCATTATGTGTTTCTTTCTATTTCAGTTGTTTTCAAAGATTTGGAATTCTGAATTTTGACAGTGCCACTTTAAGAGCCCCATCTAGTTGCTTTGCAATGCTGTAAATCAAAGGACTTACTGGGCCACTGGTAGCCTGCCAAAACTGAGCAGCAAGACAAGCCAAACACATGTCTGTAGTTACAGTTTCAGCTGTGTACGATCAACTGCTAAATCCCTGAGTTAGGCTCTATTTCTTTTACTATGAAGGCAGTTTTTGTAGCAATGAGCCTAGTATAACTCAGAGATGTGATTTCTACATAAAAATTCAGGACTGTCCCCAAACACGTTGTTTAATCCTGTGCTACTAACCTTAGTTGGCCAAATCCAGAGTTGGATCCCTTCTTAAGGGCTCACCATTGGATAATCTCACTGTGGAACAGGCACCATTAACTTGCCTGGTCTCCTTTGGTGTAAGCCTATTAATGTGAACAGGGCTTGCATGGAAAGCCAAAGGGCTCACAATGGCCGAGCTAAAAGGTGGGGCACGGCCCCCATGCTCCGCTTGTCTCTGGGCAAAGCCGCCAGCATCAAGCCCATGCAGCACAACTGTGTGCTGCCAAGCCTGCACGGGGGGCAGGGCTGGGGAGCAGAGAGGTCTGCAGCCAGTGGGTCTGCCGGCACTGGGTGAGAACCATCCAGTTTCTTGCGCAGAATAAATCCAGTCCAGCGAACGCCTGGTACACGTGAACAAGCTGGTGTCGCTAGGACACCGGAAACCATTGAAAGTAATTACAAGATGAAGACATCCTGGCATGGAGCTCACAAAGTACGATACAGCTTTACACAGTTCAGCAGCTGAAGACAGAATCTGGCGTATGGATTCAGCAAACTGGCTGAAATAGAGCCCTAGCCAAAATGGCATGTAAAATAATATCAACCGGTGGGGCTTTCTCTCCAGGAGACATAAGGGAATCTACACAGAAATGAGTACCATAAAAGTTTCAGAATGTGATCCCAAGAGTATTAACACGTGTCTACATGCAGTGCCAAGAATGAATTCACCCACTACTTAATTTCCTCCAACTCACAATTTCTTAAATGGTGTCTCCAGTCCTGTAGGGAAGGACTTTGTGCCTGTTAAGTACTCATCTGCACTGAAGATTATTTATGCTTTGGGACTGGCAACAAACCTTGGGGCATCACTGCAATATCAGGCATTTGTGAAAAGTGGAAAAAAGAAAAAAAGACTTTACATGATATCATGAGGAGAACAAAGAAAAAAGAGGACATAATTGCTAATGTAAGACAACTATTCAAAGAAAAAAAAAAGGGCTTTTTTTTTTTTTTAAGGTTCAAACTTCTGTTACAGAAGAATTGAAAGACTAGTACAGGGAACATTCCTACGCCCTTCACTTAGATTTCCCAACTGTTAACATTCTGCCATAATGGCTTTATTTCCTTCTCTCTCCCTCTCTTTTTTTTTTTTTTTTTTTAATTTATTTATTTATGGCTGTGTCGGGTCTTCGTTTCTGTGCGAGGGCTTTCTCTAGCTGTGGCAAGCGGGGGCCACTCTTCATCGCGGTGCGCGGGCCTCTCACTATCGCGGCCTCTCTTGTTGCGGAGCACAGGCTCCAGACGCGCAGGCTCAGTAGTTGTGGCTCACGGGCCCAGTTGCTCCGCGGCATGTGGGATCTTCCCAGACCAGGGCTCGAACCCGTGTCCCCTGCATTGGCAGGCAGACTATCAACCAGTGCGCCACCAGGGAAGCCCCTCCCTCTCTTATATATATCTTTTCTCCTGAACCATTTGAAAGTAAGCTGCAGACATTATGACACTCAGCAAGCATTCCTTAAGAATAAGAATGTTCTCCTTCATAACCATAATACCATTATCATATCTAGGAAAATTAAAAATTCACTAAATAATAGCATATAATATACAGTTTATATTTAAATTTCCCCAGTTGTCCCTAAAACGCCTTTTGTAACTTTTGTGTTTTGATTCACAGTCTAATGAAGGTTCACATATTGTATTTGGTTATTTTATTTTTTAAGACAGTTCTTAGCACTTTAAATGTAATTTGTTTTTTTTCTAAGTGAAATTGGCCTTTTATCTTAGAGTCTGGCATCCTAACTGCAATACACAGAGTTTCAGGTTATGATGATCTTTCTCCATGTGGACATTCCCAGAGGATAATGGTCCCTTGGAGGAAACCAGGAGATAAGGTGATGGAAACCCTGCTTTATGGCTAAGGAAGGTTCTAAAATGGTAGGAGGTAAGAGTTTAGGTCAAGGGAGCAAACTCTTTTTGGCCCAAGTTATTTACACAACTCAGTCCCCTGATTTCCCTCTCCCATCTGTATTCTCTTTCATTTTTTTATAACTTCCAGCAAGATCTAGTGTGAATAAAAGATAACTAAATGTATTACAGATTATGAGGTACTTATGACAGGAACTTCATTTGTGTTTTTTCTTCCCTTTTAAATCTCATGAAGATGAAAAGGGAAGCAATAACATCTACACTGTACCCTTTACTTTAATCCTTTTTTTCCTCCTCAGTTTTCCCATCTGTAAAAATGGGGAAATTAATAGTGCCCAGTTATATATACAGCTCAGAACAATGCCTGGCACAGAGAGAGCCTTGTGTTAGTGGTAGCTACTGTTATTTTTGGTACCATTAGATACAGCAATATGCTTAATAGAATTCGTTTGCTTCTCAACTAAAACCAATGCCTACTGAAAGAAAAAAAAAATCATCCAAACCGGTTTAGCTGGTTTCTAGAGTCCAAAAAGGTATTAGATGGGACAACAAATACTAGTCCATTTAAACAAAAGGGGTGGGGCTGGAAGGGTGGGGAAGTCCAAGAAGGAAAGGAAGAAGTGACTGGGGGTGCGTGGGGTCAGCAAGTGGGAACAGGTGCGGCTCCTTCTGACTTCTCTCTTCCCACTGTGCTCTGAAGACCCTTCCTCTGGAGCTCTGTGTTGGCTAGATTTCCCTGTTCTGGTTAGCATCAAGCTCATAAAGAAAACAGTTCCAGGGAGAACTTGATTCTTACACAGATAAAGCCAAATCTAAACATACAGTGTTCTCTGCTTCTTCCAGCACAAATTCACAGTTCATACTCTTCATGGAATACATACATGACACAACATATAATCCAGGTCATCTCCCCAACTATGTCAGGTAACTGACCTTCTCCAAGGGTTCTCTGCAACAAGTCATGCTTGGCTTGAAGTTTTGTGATGAGATTACTACCCTCCAAGTATTCTCTGAGTTTCTGCAAAAGCAAAGATATGTTTTTAACTTTTTAAAAAATTATTCAGTGTCCAGGAACTTCCCATAGGGTATCTAAAATCCCGCCACTTTTGTCTTTTAGATCAGAGAACCTTGCTAAGCAAAGTGTTGTGGCATCAGCCTATTAGAGACGTGGACTCTCAGGTGCCTCCCTCCCCAGACCTACTGGAATCAGAACCTGCATTTTAACAAGCTCTCCTGGTGACACGTATGTTCATTAAATAATCTAAAAGTTCTGTTTCAGAGCAGTCCTCTTTAAATTTGTCCACATATCAGTACTACCTCCTAAACTGTATCCCAGACCTACTGAATTGGAAACTCTGATCTTAGTAAAGAACCCCAGGTGATTCTGATGCAACTCCAGAAACAGTGCTTGGGGCCCCCAGATCTGAGCCCCAAGAGGGGCTGGGGAAGCAGCAGGCATACCATGAAGTAGAACTGCTCGGTCTCCTGCTGGTTGGCTCTTCTCTTGGCGATACTGGGCTTACTCAGGTAGGTTTCAGAGACAGTAGACTTCACAGACTCTGTGGAGCGACTGTGCTGGAAGCATTCAGAAACATCGTAGTCTTCGATGGTGACCATATCTTGTATCGTCTGCAAGGTGGCCTCAGTCGTTTTCTTAACCTGGGAACAGGAGCGCATTTCTCAAATTAGTACCTTATTTCGTGAATCCCGCAAACAGTGAGAAACTGCTCTGTCAGGTAGAGATGGGGGCACAGGCCCTGCCCCCACCAAAGTTCAGAGTCTATTAGGGGAGAGAGACAGGTAAACAATACCCCATGTCACCAATATAAGGAGAGGCTTTCTTCAAAATTATCCTAAGGAGGATATCACTTTATATTTGAGTTCCCGTAAATCTCATGTATCACTGAGTACTCTCTCAATTACATTTTCTGTTTTAAAGGACCTTTCAAACTGAAGTGAAATTACATACAGAAAAATGTGCAAACCATAAGTGTACAGCTTTATGAATTATCACCAACTGAACACGCTCATGTGACTACCACTCAGATCAAGAAATATAGCACATTATGAGTACCCTGTGCTTCTCTCAGTCACCACACACACTTTTCTGCTCCCCAGAGGTAGCTACTATCCTGATTTCTAACCTCATATATTAGTTTTGCCCTCTTAAAATACTTTATATAAATAAATGGATTCTTACAGCATATATTATTTTTGTTTTGTTTCTTTTGCTCATCTTTATGTAGTAAGATTTATTCATTTCTTGTGAGTACGGTATTTCACTACTGAATGTTCATTGTAAGAATACATCATAATTCATCCCTTTTACTGTTGATAGATGACTTATTTCTGGTTTTGGGCCACTATGAATAATACTGCTATGAACACATTTTTGTTGGGCCACACATACTTGAGTATAAGATACTTGAGTATAAGATAAAGCCAAATCTAAACATACAGTGTTCTCTGCTTCTTCCAGCACAAATTCACAGTTCACACTCTTCATGGAATACATACCTGACACAACATATAATCCAGGTCATCTCCCCAACTATGTCAGATAACTGACCTTCTCCAATATACCTTCTCCAATAACTGACCAATTCAGCAATATGCTGAATTGCTGCTTATTGGGTATTCCAGACTGTTTTCTAAAATTATCGTTCTAATTTGTATTCCCACCAACACAGGAGAATTCCTATTACTTCACATCCACAACAATTGGTATTGTCAGTTTTAAATTTTTAAACCATTGGGAATTCCCTGGCGGTCCAGTGGTTAGGACTACGTGCTCTCATTGCCGTGGGCCCGGGGTTTGATCCCTGGTCGGGGAACTAAGATCCCGCAAGCCGTGTGGCACGGCCAAAAGAGAAAAAAAAAAAAAAAAAAATCACCTAAAAATTTAAACCACTGTGTTGGGTGTGTAGTTGTATCTCATTGTGGTTTTAATATGTATTTCTCTGATGGTTGAGATTGAGCACATTATCATATGTTGAAGGCAATTTAGATTTTCTCTCTTGGAAACAGTCTGTTAAACCTCTTGCTCAATCTTCTATTGGGTGATGAGCCTTTCTCTTTACAGATTTGTAATACGTATATGAGTCTTTTGTTAGTTATATGTGTTGCAAATATCTTTTCCCACTCTGAGCTCTGGTTTTTTACTCTTTCTATAGTGTCTAGATGAACAGTCTCTAATTTTAAAGTAATCAATTTACTAATCCTTGCCTTTATAATCAGTGCCTTTTTAAAAAAAAAAATTTAATTAATTAATTAATTAATTAATGGCTGTGTTGGGTCTTTGTTTCTGTGCGAGGGCTTTCTCCAGTTGTGGCAAGCAGCGGGGGCCACTCTTCATCGCGGTGCGCGGGGCCTCTTACTATCGCGGCCTCTCTTGTTGCGGAGCACAGGCTCCAGATGCGCAGGCTCAGTAATTGTGGCTCACGGGCCCAGTTGCTCCGCGGCATGTGGGATCTTCCCAGACCAGGGCTCGAACCCGTGTCCCCTCCATTGGCAGGCAGACTCTCAACCAATGCGCCACCAGGGAAGCCCCAATCAGTGCCTTTTGTGTCCTATTTAAGGAATATTTTCCTACCTCATGGTCATAAAGATACTGTTCTATGTTATCTTCTAGGAGCTTTTAAATTTATCTTCCATATTTATCTTCCACAATTAGGTTGTACTCCACCTTTGCTTATGAAAGTCTAATGTAAATCAATAGCTTTATCCTTTTCCCAGACAATGTACAGAGTTTAGAACACCTTAAAACCATTTACTTTTCCTGACTTGTATGCTATTTTTGTAATGTTTTATAACAGGATGTATTATATATGTAAATATTTGTATACATTTAAATATAAGACATTATTATGATATAGTCAGTACTCATTTAGCTTTATCCATATATTTATTAAATTCTTTGATCTCTATACCTTATATTTTTAAGAACACCCTTTAGAAATTCTTTTAAAAATATAGTTGATTTACAATATTATGTTAGTTTCAGGTGTACAATAAAGTGATTCAGTTTTATATATATGTATATATATATATATGTATATATATATATGTATATATATATATATACACACACACACACACACGTATACTTTTTCAGATTCTTTTCCATGATAGGTTATTTCAAGATATTGAACAGTTTCCTGTGCTATACAGTAAATCCTTGTTGTTTATCTATTTTATATACAGTAGTGTGTATCTGTTAATCCCATACTCCTAATTTATTCCTCCCCTTCCCCTTTGGTAACTACATTTACTTTCTACGTAGAAATTCTTTTTAGCATGAATCCTCTAGTGGTGAATTTTGCTTTTGTTGATTTAAAAATATCTTCTATTTCACCTTCATTTATGAAAGATATTTTTTCCTGGTTGGCAGTTATTTTCCTTCAGTACATTTAAAACATCACTGTACTTTCTTGTGGCTTCCATGTTCCTGTTGAATGAGAAGTTTACTATCAGTCTATCACACTTTGAATGAACCCTGCTTTCTTTCTCCAGCTGGTTTTAAAGTTTTCTACAGTTTCACTATAATGTATCTAGGTAAGGATTTTAAAAATATATTCTGCCTGGAATATTTTTTGACTTCTTGAATTATGTGATACTTTTCTTAAGCTCTGATAAAATTTCAGCCATTATCTTTACAAATATTGTCTCTACTTTCTTTTCTATCAATTTTTTCTGGGAGTTTAGTTAGTATGCTAAAAATCACTGCGTTCTCTGTATCTTACCTTTCTCTTCATATTTTCTATCCTTTTGTTTTTCCATGCTGCATTTTGATTACTTTCTTCAGATTTGTCTTCCATTTTGATAATTCACTCTTCAGCTGTGTCTAATCTGATGTTAAAACCATGCCTGATTTATTAATTTGGGTTACTGTATTTCTCAGCTCTAGAATTTCTGTGTGGTTCATTTTCAAATCTGTTATTTCACTGTTTATAGGTTATAACAGTGCCCTGCTGAAATCTAAGCTTGGCTTTTATCTTCTTGAACACAGTAAATAGCTCTTTTACATTTTTTTTCTGGTAATGCCAATATTTAGTTCCTGTGGGTATATTTCTATTGTCTGTTATGTAGTCTGGCTATCACTCATGTTGTCTTTTCTCCTTATGTACCTAGTTATCTTTGCTGGACAGTTTTTGTAGAGTTATTTGAGGTCTAGGGTGAGGTTATCATCCTGAGGGAATGTTTGTTTATTTTTCCAAGCCATTAGGGGCACTAATAGTTCAGAATCACTGGATTTTTATTTCTGTTCAAAATATTTGATGCTCTTCCTTTTGGGAACATATGGTTCCCTATGTCATGGGTTTCAGGCTTGGTCATGTATCTTGTCCTGGATAATGAAATGTGTGAGAATCAGCTGAGTGACTCAGTCCACCATTACAGGAAGTAGAAATATGTTCGATTTTTTTTTTAAAACAACAAAATACTGTTTAGGGAAGAAACAATAGCAATCAGTGCTAGTTTAGAGGCTTAAAGAGGTCATGTGATGGAGTAAATTTTAAAAGGAGGCAAAAATTAAACAGATTTAGTCATTATTCCTGAGGATATGCAAAATGCAAAGGACACTGGAAAAAAGCACATTAAAGATGATTTTTAAAATAACATTACACGTACTTTAAGAAAATCATGATTATATATCTATAGGTTGAATGAAAAGACTCACTATCCTGTAGGTGACATCGGTAAGATGGCAGAATTAGAGGTCCCCTATTCATACACTCCCACAACAACAATTTGGCAGCCATCCACGGACAAAAGTGCATTTGTGGGGGCTTCGGGATCCAGATAGGAGCTTGTAAAACCTTGATGGAGCCCACAACTGCCAAGGACCAATTTGAGAAAGCTGGCCCATGCCCAGGTGGCAGGCTTGCCAACTTTGGTCCTGGCTACAGACCCAGAAATAGCCTGTCCGCTTGTAGACTCAGCTACAGTCCTGTTTGGCCTTGCGCCTGCCACCAGCACTATTTGCCAAGGGACCCAAGAGGAGTCACGCCCACCAATGTCCCAAGTAACAGGCCCGCTGACCTTAGTCCTAGATTTGGACCCTGTAGTAGCCCATAATGCAGCTCCAGTCCCTCTCAGCCCTGGTCTGGCAGCAGTGCTATTGCCCAGGGACCTGCTGGGAGGCACACCTGTCCTTGCTCCCAGAGGCAGACCTGCCGACCTCGGTCCAACTGCAGATCTTGCAGTGGTCCTGTAACCTGGCTCCAGATGAGCCCCGCTGGAGTCCAGGGGGCAGTTCTGCTTGACCAGAAACCAGGCTGAAGACACGTCTATCTGTGCCCTGGGGGCAGGCCCACCAACCTCGGTCCAACTGTGGATAATGAAGTGGCCCTGTGACTTGGTTCTAATACCTCTTAGCAATGGCCTATGAGCAGTCGTACCCATCCGAGGGACCCAACAAGAGACAAGCCCATTTGTATTCCCAGAGTCAGGCCTGCCAAACTCTGTCCAACTTTGGTTCTTGAAGCAGCCCTGTAAGTTGGATCCAGTCCCTCTCGGTAGTAGTCCAAAAGCAGTCCTGCCCACCCAGGGACCAGGAGGGAGACATGCCCATCTGTGCCCCCAGAGGCAGGCCTGCAGAACTTGGTCCCGGCTGTGGACCCTACTGCAGACCTGTGACTTAGATCTAGGTATGCTCAGCTGCAGTCCAGGGCCAGTCCTGCCTACCAGGGACCTGTCCAGTGACTTGGCAGGTGCCACGCCCACCCAAGTCCTTGGTGACAGGCCCACAGACTATGGCCCATACTGTGGACCCAGCAACAGTGAATGTGATTCCTTGTCAATCGCTCTTCTTTTTTTTCAACTTCCTTCTCAGAAACAAGAGTGTCATGGTTAAATCTGGAATTATCGGGAAGAATAAAGGATGTGACAGAAGCCACCAGATACAATGGCTGGGACTACGTATTATCCCATGGGACACTCCCGATGAAGAATAACACCAGCTTCTGA
Organism: Eschrichtius robustus; assembly: GCF_028021215.1. Taxonomy (NCBI): domain Eukaryota; kingdom Metazoa; phylum Chordata; class Mammalia; order Artiodactyla; family Eschrichtiidae; genus Eschrichtius; species Eschrichtius robustus. Next base: position 53,383,081 of record NC_090836.1, on the reverse strand, counting down.
CACACACACAAGCCATGTTAATAAGTCACAAGGGGGAACATAATGAAGCAAATATGAAACAGCTAATATGAGGCTTGTAATGACTCCCCGTTAGTAGCAAGGAAACACAGTTGGGTTTGGTAGAAGGAGAGGCCAAAAACATGATAAGGAATTATGAAAAACCCAAAGAATATGCTGTACTGGAGGAGTGTCCAGGTGGCCCGGACTCTGAGAGGAGATTTCTGCGGCCTTCTGTAGACTGCCTCTTTTGCCTTTCTTCTCCCAGGACATTACAATTATTAGAGAAAACAAGAAGTTTCCTTCTCCAAACACACTGATTTAGTTTTCTAGGGCTGCCATAACGAAGTGCCACATGCTGTGTGGCTTAAACAACAGAAATTTATTGCCTCATAGTTTTGGAGGCTAGAAGTCTGAGATCAAGGTGCGGCCAGAGTTGGTGCCTTCTGAGGCCGTGATGGAAGGAGCTGTTCTAGCCCTGCCTCCTCGGCTTATAGACAGCCGGCATCTTCTCTCTCTGTCTCTTCATATTGTCTTCTGTGTTTCTGTGTTCCAATTTCCCCTTAACATAAGAATATCAGTCACACTGGTTAGGGCCCACCCTAATGACCTCACTTTCACTTGATTACCTCTGTGAAGACCCTATCTTCAAATAAGGTCACATTCTGAAGTACTGATGGTTAGGACTTCAACATATGAATTTTGGGGGAACACAATTCAACCCCTAACACACACCACGTTATTTCATGGCACTGTGCCTCGTACCTTGCACCTGGTGCAGGCCTATTCATCCTTTAAGACTTATCATTCCATCTGTGAAGGTGACCCCTAGCCCTGTCCTCCCCTCCCCACTTAACTACTCCCTCCTTGCCACCACTGACCTTGTATGTATTTCAATTAGAGCACTGTATCCTTTCAGATGTATTAAAAATTAGCAGAAAGAGACCACACACATATAAACTGGATTAATGCCATAGTTAATTAGCCAGGGGTACAGAAACTTATTGCCAGCATAGGCCACAGAAGGCAGTAGCAGCGGCAGAGCACTTCCCTTGCTCCTGGTACCTTAACAGGGGGGTACAGGTGCCAGTGACCCTGTCACTGCTGGGTAAGGTGTTGCCAGATTTAGAAAAACAGTCCAATTTTTGCTGCTCTTCCCCCTGCTTTCGGGGAAGGGTTATGTCACCATTCCAGAGGAATTCACACTAGTAACCTACACACTTGCATTTAAGGCGATGTTTACAAATACCAGGCTCTCCTGACTTCTGAACAAAGTTCATTCTCAGCAATGATACAGCTTAATCCGAAGAAGAGAACATCATCATTGCTTAGAGCTCTCTGAACAACATTTCTGCTTCAGTCATGTCTCAGAAAGCCTGTTTTCCTGCAGCCCGTCTGGACTCTGACTTAATGACCCTTCTGGGTGGACCCTTTGCTAAGAGTGGTCTAAGGAGCATGACCCCAAATCCATTTCTCACCAGCACCTACACCACACTGTTTAGAGGGCCTCTGTTTTCTATCTCCAGCGGGAGCACCTTGAGGTCAGGGACAGCTTATTAACTAGCACAGTGCCTGGAATACAGCAGATTCTTAAGAGAGTGGTGAAAATGAACTGAATGAACGGTGGAAGTTGAAGTCATCCTCCTTCCAAATTGATAAGATGCCAGAGAAATGCCCAGCACACACCAACAACGTGGGGTTTCCTTGCTGACAGTCATCCTGAGCTCTGCCATTTTCTTCCGGATGCCCTAACCCATCAATCACTTTTAGACACTTTCTAGAAACTCTCCTCATTCCGTTTGGTATTCTTCTGGATCAAGGCCCTCCCTTCAGTGAGTTAAGGCTTATTTGAAATAAACAAACAAACAAAATACACACACACACACACGCGCACACACACACGCACACACATACACACACACACAGCTTCTAAAAACAGGCGTTTCCAGTGAGAAATAGTTGATCCTGTTTTCAATTTTGGCCGAGATGATGCTATCATTTAAGGGATAAATGGCAGTTTTCTTTTGTTTGGGCTTTTACTGTCAACCTCATCAGTAGAAGGTTTCAGACAAGTAAGAAACACTTAAGTTAAAATGAAGTTAAAGCCACAGAAGTCATCAGACATAGCAATAATGATTAAGTGGTTATCAAGCTTCACTTCTTAAACCAACTGCCCCTAAGGGTTTGATCAATGATGTATATGACTTGAGATTCTGCCGCAGTCATCGATTGGTATTATGGGAAATGTGACGGGGGAAAATGTGATTTTTCTACCCTAGGTAGAGATGTAAGCAGATATGTTAAGGGGTCCCTGGAGAAAGAGAACCAGGAATGGATGGCTTTCTTGACATAAGAGAAGCCATTTTAGCCTAAGCCATTTTGTGATCTAAGCCTGGCCACAATGCTTGCCCTTGAACAGGTCTCAGTAACCAAGGATCTCAAGGGAACAAAGGAATGCAGGAACAGAGAAAAGGCAGTCAAACAATAGGCAGTGATAAAGCAGAGCCCTAGTTCCTCCTCAAGGGATATACATAATAAAATATCTTTGAGTTCTGCAGGAACTAAGGCCCCCACCCAGGTGGAGGACAGAAAGAGGATGTTGACCCTCCTGACCTCAATCAACTAAACTTGGACTCTGTTGACTTTTGCCCCCAATTCTATGCTGAATTCTCCTCTGCTCAAACCTCTTCAGGAGTATGCATGTATCGTTAGCTGAAAACTTCCCCAATTCTTGCTGTTGGGGAGTCACTGCTTTGGGAAAGATGCCCGGTATTCTCCTTACTTGCTGCAAGTAATAACAAACCCTTCCTTCTCCTGCGCTTTGGCTTGGTTGTGTCTTTTGGCTCCACTCCCACCAAGAGGTGAACCCAGTTTTCGGGTAACAGAAAGTATAACCAAGATATCTCTTACTTCCCTCAATTACCCATGCCATGAAAATTATCTCACATGTTTGCCTAAAATCTTGTTCATTATTGTTGAAAATATCCTGTGTAAGGATTATATTTGGGAATAGTCTGTGAAATACTCCCTAGTAAACTGTTGCTGAAAGATTTTAAGTGGTGCTAGGAAAATTTATATGTTCATTAAACACTGTTGCAAATTAATTGAGGAATTAATTATAGACTACTCTCTTTTCTATTCCCTTCAGGGGGATAAATCTACTATAACTTAAGAGAAATTAGTTGTTTTAATGTGTGAGAAGGTTTTACTCACAGCACAGGAGTGACATGCTTACAAAAGCTCTATTTTCTGGAGCAAATATTGGGACAAATGGTCTGAAAATGGGGCAAACTACTTAAAAATAAGGCTGTCCTAAAGAAAAGAAAGGCCTAATTGCTTTACTTATGCAGTTCATTTTCCTTTTCTTTGGCTTTGATAAAGGTGAGACAGGAGGGAAGGGGGCAGGGCACAACCGTTAAGAGAATGACACAGCCATTGAGGATACGACAAAAACTGGTTAGAACCAACTAGGCCCAAGATGGCAGAAGATACAACTCCCAGTAGACTTTGAGCCTCATTAGATGCTCACTGTAATACACTAGCATATGCCAAACAACACACCCACAGGCGCCATGACACTTCTGAGGCCCACCATAAAAGGCCAAAAAGTGGAAGTGTGTGGTGGCCCAATTCCTGGGATTCCCTGCCCCTTCCCCAAAATAGAATATCCCTCCCACTTGTTAGCCTATGAAATTACCCAGCCCATAAAAACTAATCACCCTGGGCTGCTTCTGAGACAACAGCATTCTGCCTATGGAATGTGTATCTCTCTAAATAAACTCTCTTTCACTTTACCTTGGCTCACTTTTGAATTCTTTCCTGTGTGAAGCCAAGGACCCTCACTTGGCAGCCCGTCCCAGGAACTCGCCTGAAACCTGGGATATGACCATCCTCTTGCACCCCATTCTCCTGCAACAAAGGGAGGAATGAGGAACTCTAAGGAAAGGGAAATGTGATCTATGGGGAATTACTCCAGAGGCTAGCTTTGAAAGAAAGGAGCCACAGCGATGACCCCTAAGCTGAAATCCCTATGACAAAGGTTAAAAGTAAATTTTTTCCTTCCCTTCCCTTTCCTTTCCTTCCTTCTTTCTTTCTTTTCCCTTGCAGTTTTATTGAGATATAATTGACAGGGCAATAATAAAGTCTACAGCATACTGATTTGACTTAACATACATCACGAAATGATGACCACAATAAGTTTAGTGAACATCCATCATCCCACTGATACAAAATAAAAAAAGAAAAAAGGATTTACTCTCAACAAATTTTACATGTAACACACAGCAGTGTTAATTATATTAACCATGTTGCACATTACATCCCTAGTAATAATTTATCTTATAACTGGAAGTTTGTACCTTTTGATGACCTTCATCCAACTCCCCCTCTCCCCCACCCACCTCTCTTTTTCTATAAATTTGGTCTGTTTTTGAAGTATAATTGACCTACAGCACCATGTTAGTTCCTGGCATACAACATAGTGATTTGAAATTTCTACACATTACAAAATGATCACCATCTTAAGTCTAGTTACCATCTGTCACATACCACAAAGATATCACATAGTTATTGACTATATTCCTCATTCTGTACATTTCATCCCTTTGACTCATTTATTTTGTAACTGGAAGTCTGTACCTCTTAATCTCCCTATTTCACTTGAACGGTAAACTTTCAGAAAGTGGACATGGCTGTGTAACATTAGGTTGGAAAGACTTTGGAAACTGTGTATAGTGAGAAAGGTATAAATGATCATTTAGATTTAGGGTGCTTTCAAAGTGTTGCCTTTAAAAATAATGTTTATTAATGTTTCACTTCAAAGTTTTAATAAAAAGTTATACTTTTAAGTAAAAAAAAAATAAAATAAAATTGGGGAATAGAGTTGTGTGGGCAGCAGTCCCTGCTCTAATTCTATAGGCACAATACACAGCGATCCTAATAATATATATTTGTGGACTGGCTGACTGGAAGTTGGAATCATAAGGCTAAGGTATCACCGATGCAAGTTCACAGCATAATGAAACTGAAAGCTCATTTTAAAAGGTTTAACAGGCAAATGTAAAGTTCTTTACATTTGAACTTCCCAGTTCATTTACTGTGAAGTGACAGTAAATGTCACAATCCATTATGAATCTGCATCAACCACAAATTTTATCAAGCCCTTCTCAAGCCTTTACTTCCAACTTTTACTACTTACGAGTATACTCAGGCCATTTTACAAGTGCATACTGCTCTCTTCTCTTTGTTTTAAGGCAAGTGCTGCAAAATCAACTATCTTCCAGGGCCAAGTAAGAAATGAAAATAGGTAAGTGGGCTGAGTGGGGCGTATGGCAAATAGGAAGCACGTGCTCTGCGTCTAGGGGGAGTATGTACTCCTCAGCTCAAGCCAGTTATCGTGCTATAGAAATGCAGGTCTAGTATGAGAAGATCTATTTTTTTTAAGCTGAAAATCCACATCTTTATGCAAAACTTCCAATTTTTAAATGATAATAACAATTTAAAAAAATCAAGCACTGTAGAGCAAACAAAATTTGTCCATGGCCAGACATGGTCTGTGGGCTCTTAGCATGGAAACTCCCTTCTAAGAAGGCCTCCTACAGTTTCAAGGGCTGTCCATTATTTATAGTTGTCTAAGATTTGGTGAAAAGGTTCATGTTCTATTTAGCTGCCCTATCTATGCTTTTGTAAGCTTGGATGAAATTCTCCCTCAACTTTGATCTTTCCACTGGGCAGTCAAAATTATTTTTAGTTAATTAAACTCTTTCCAATAAATTTTGGACTTTATGAGTATGTGTGTGTATACACACACACACACACACATATACACATAAGTTTGTGCAGAGGCAGAGAATTACATAGAATTAAGCATGTGTTTCTTTACTTGTATATTTTGCTTTGACACCAAGGTGTCAATTTTCTGTCCTCCTATCAGTGGAAGATCAGAGGCAAATTCCTTATTCATGGTGGAGAATAGTGCTACACAGGGGGTCCAAATCAGCAATGATTGCTATGTTGTTCCCAAGTTAGGTCTCTTATTTTTCACATTGTATAAACGACTTGTTATAGACTGCTTCTCCATTAGACACATGCTAAATGTAACTTATTCATCTCTGTACTTTCCACACCTGGCAAAATATGTGGAATGTAGAAGTTGCTCAATAAATATTTATTTTACTGAAATGAACTGACCCACAGCATCAAAACTCCTTAAGTTTGCTCTCAATGCCTCTCGTCACACGATTTCAGCTTCACCTTCAGCTCATCCTCAAGGAGAACCTGGGTGATAACCAAACTGCTCTATTCTCCAACCTTGAAATATACTAAAACCTCTTTCCCTCTTTCTACACCTATGAAGTCTACTGGTTGCCACAAATCCAATTTAAATCTTACTTTCCTTGGGAATCCCATTCTACTACAGTGAATCTGTTCCATATCCAAGAATCATAAACCACTTGTCATGCTCAGAAGAAACATCAGGACAATCCAATTCATTTGTTTCTACAGTAAATTTTGAAAAATTAGCCCTCAGAAAGCACTGTCTGCCCCTATCAGTTTATAAAGATACTGTGCTTCTCCACATTATGCCCAAAGAGGAAGACTAGGGTCACAAACTCAAAGGGCTGCAGACGCCAGACAGGTAACATAAATGGACTAGTCCAATGTAAGAAAATCAGGAGCTGAACGACTATGGCAAAGTGGAATTCGAGTACCCCAGCCTTTCCCTTCATGAGGCAACACAGGGGCCAGAGTTCCCACACTTTCCTGTTTTGAACAGGCCCAAATTGTGTGAGCCAAACCAAACAGGTCTGTGGGCTGCCAATCTGGACCTTGCATATAAGACACTATTTTCCTAGAGTTTAGAGACTGTTTCCAAATAAAACCGCGAGAGCATATGCATGAAAAGAAAATTGGAAGTCACTAGGCATACAAACCCTAGGTCTAATAGGATCCAATAAACTGCATTAAGTGAGTATTTTGTGATGCCTTGCCAAAACCCTAAGCTCTAAAAACACCTCAAAGAGAGCAACAGCTTTCCTTCGGAAAGTTTCATTAGTGGGACTTTACACAGAGACTGAAATCTTAATCACACTGGTTGCATCTTATATACACATGTTTGAATAAGGGGTGGTTTGGTTCTTCCAGAAAGACCAGAAACCAGAAAGGCTGCAATGGGTTTTCACCAAACTATACTGGTCTAGAAACATGACACTCTTTCTTAACAGAAACAAACACACATTCACATAATTCAAAACATCTCAGTGGAATCGGAATAAAAGAGGGTACTAAAGTGAATTTTGACCATTTATTTTATCAAGGGCAAATTGTTGTTTTTTTCCTTTCTGCCCCACACTTCTTCTTTTGGAAATTGTTTGTCTCTAGAAATACGTATTTCTGCTGGGGCTGTCAATCAAACGGTTCTATGAATGGGCACAGAATCTAAGCTGGCCAATGAAAAAATCCCATTACCTGGCTGTAATAGTTGGTCCAAAAGTATGCATGACTTAAGTCAGGCCAATGAAAGATCTTATTTCAGAGACAAGGATGTTGGGAAGAGGTGAGATGGTAAACTGTAGGGACCATGTAGTCCTGGATCTCCCTATACGGGACATGGGGAGAGACTTCCTACCAACACACATGAAGATACCACTTCAAAGTGATGAAAAGAGATTCCGGATAACTATCATCTGGACACAGATCCAATCACCACTGAGGCTACTGCAAACATTGACCAAAAAGTAAACTTTGTGACTTGACTAAGTTTGATTTGGGTTCCTGTAAATTACATTTGAGTGCCTTGACTAACACAAGAAACATTTGTGGTTCCTATTTTTATTTAAGTAGAACATGGACCCAGTAAATCAATTTCAGAAACAGGCAGCTGAATTGTACGACTGCTTTCTGGCTCAACATATATTTATAATTCACATTTTATGTTCTATCCATTTAAATCCACTAATGTCAGCAAATAAACAGTTTTATATTCCCATTCAAGTACTATGATTTTTGTACTCATAATTATATCAGTAATGCTATATTCAGTACCAAAGACCTAGAAACTACAAAAAAGGCATAAAAAAGGACTAATTTCAAAAGTTAGGATTAAATTAACATGCCAGACATTTCTTTCCATACACTCACGTAGATTCTTGAACACATATGTTGAATTTGATAATCTATTGGGAACTACTTTCAGTATTTAAGAATTTAAGAATAAAAGGTGTGTTTACATGTGTATGCAGTGAATCCCCGGTAAAGTATTCATTTATGGTAGAATATAGAACCTTTGCATTTATCTTCTACAAGGAGTATTTTAGGAACTCTGATTTAGCTGAAAATGCAGGATGAAGAGATTGCAGTTACAACGTTAAATTCCCTTAGGTCGTGTGAAAATGTCTTCCAGTTTACATTAGAATTCATTTTACTTGTGACGGCAGAAAGCAGGCTCACCTCCTCGTTCTCAATCTTGAGCGTGGCCAGTCGGGACTGCAGCTGCTGGTACCTGAGCATAAGCTCCGCCTGGACCGGCTGCTGCGCGCTGACCTGACACACCTGATGGGGAATCAGAAACCACAGTTACAACCGGGAGCCGTCCAGCCAGCCTCCAGGTGCACAGTTCTCCCATTTAAAGGTTGCATGAATCAGGCGGATCCCCTCAAGATTCCAATTACATATTTTACTTTTAACAGCCACCTCAAAACTTCAATCTTAAATATGAACTTGTTATGTAGTTGGCAAGAGCAGAATGCAGCTGCTTGGCCTGGATATGACTGGGAAGAAAGCAGCGGTAGGAAGCATCCCTCTAAGAATGTGGCGGTTGCTGGAGATGGAGCTCTGACGCTGCTGTCTACCTGTGGAATAAGTATTGCGCAGAGTGTGAAGGATGATCCAAGTGTATGGTCATGCGGGCCAAAGTAGGGCAGGCAGCAGAGCCTGCTGGTCACAGTCAGCTGGGTGACTACAGTAAGTTACTAAACCTCAGTTTCCTTATCTGTAAAATGGGGATAGTAAGAGTACCTATGCCATAGGGCTGTGGTGGGGATGAAATGGGATGATGTACATAAAGCATTTACAACACTGCCTGGCACACAGTGAAAACTCAGAACAAGTGAATAACTGTTTTCTGTATCTTTCAACCATGGCTTGTCTTGCCAATTTTCAGCCAAATCATGTGATTCACCATGAAACTGAGGAAGCCACTTGACTTAGGCTTTGGTAGAAAGATATTTTGGCCATGATCTCAATTATGGATAAGGTCAAAATTAGAGCCTTTTAATTATATTAAAATCAGACTAGAAATGAACAATTTCTTTTCATCTTTCTCATCACAGAAATGGTCTCAGCAAATGAGAGTTTCCTTTTATGGAGTCTCCAAGACATCATAGAGATTATTGCTTCCTGGCAGAGCTGGCCATAAAAAAGGGCAAGAGACTTACTATATTAAAATAATAATAGTTTAAAAAAAGTAAAAACTTTTAACCCAACTGAAATCACTTGTTTGTGACATTTTATCATTCTGTGTTTAACACATCCATCCATAACTGAAAGATTAAAACCATTTGGTTTTAGAAACATAACTCTGGGTGGGATAAGCCACTCGCCTGTCAAATTCATGTGTTATTGGCATAAAGATTGCTTACCATTTTTAATCAAGTAATTCACTCTATCAAATCAAGCAAAAATAAAATTAGGTTAGAAATATATCAGGTACATACATATACATCTTATAAGTCTTAGCATTAGGTGTTTCAGAAAAAATATGACATTAAAGAAGAAATCTGCCATGGAAATTATAAGTACATCTATTTTTAAAAACATACTGTCACCACAATAAGCTAAAATTGAGTTTTTAATCTATGAGTACTGTTTTGCACTGCTGGGACACCAAGTGCTATAGAGCATGCTTCATTATTGGTTCTTCTTGTTTCCCCCTGTTCACAGACAACAAATATACCACTGTAACTCAAAAATGGTTTAAACGGTTGTTTTCCCTTGCATAAAATAGGATAGAAAGCTAAACTCATATAAAGAACCTAAGATATAACACATCCTTTCTAATGCTCATTTTACCAGTTTGGAGATAACTTGAGTCTTAAAAAAAATGGTTTGTATCTTTTTTCCTCTCTTCCATCTTCCTGCCATTTATAATTATTTTTCTTTACAGAGATCTTTAAAGCAGGATTATAAGAAGTCTTCAGACAGATTCTACTGGGCCAACAAAATGCTTTGTTTTGAACTTAAATTTGAATGTCTTGAGGTGGAGAAAGAATTCTTTAACTATCCTGCAACAGTTTAGTGCTTACACCCAGGTGAGTTTGCACCTCTATTTCTTTGGCCTCTGGAGGCATTAGAGTGTTTGACCATTGCTTTAAAAGGTGGTAGTGGTTGATTGTTGAGTATTATGCTAAGATCCCGTGCAAAGGCAGCCATGAGAAGACAACTGGGAATTTTTACAACTGCTGGGTACAGCAGGGGAAGAGTAATATAAGTTAAGAGACAATTCATTAGTTTTAAAATAATCAATTACTGACCTCATCACCCATGTGAGACTGAAACTCAAACTTCATTGGTGGACAGAACGCAGCAGGGTACATCTCCATGAATCTCTGCTTATCACTCCTGGGCTCCAAATTGTCAACTGCATTCTCAATAATGTCTAAGCCTTCGTGTCTGGAGGTTTCAAGGTTATACTCCGCAGAGAGATATGTTCTCAGGGCTCTGTTTAGACTTGCATGGTAGCCAAGATCGCAGCACTTAAAAAGTAAAAGAACACCACATATAAAAATTAACTCAAAATGGATCACAACTTAAATGTGACAGCTAGAACTATAAAATTCTCAGGAGCAAACCTTCATTACCTTGCATTAGGCATTGGTTTTTTGGATATAGTATCAAAAGCACAAGCAACAAAAGAAAAAATAAATTGGGTTTCATCGAATTTGAAGACTTTTGTGCTTCAAAGGGCACTATCAAGTAAAAAGATAACCCACATCATGGGAAAAATATTTTGCAAATCATGTTATCTGATAAGGAATTTGTATCTAGAATATATAAAGAACTCTGGCAACTCAATAATAAATAGACATATAGCCCAATTAAAAAAATGGGCAATGGATCTGCTAGGTATTTCTTAAAAAATACATATACAAATTGTCGATAAGCATATGAAAAGATGCTCAACATCATTTGTCATCAGGGAAATGCAAATCAAAACCACAATGTGATACCACTGGGATGGCTAAAATAAAAAAGACAGGTAATAACAAGGATTGGGGAGGATGTGGAGAAACTGGGACCCTCATACACTGCAGATGGGAATGTAAAATGTTGCAGTCACTTTGGAAAAGAGTCTGGCAGTTTGTCAAAAGGTTAAACATATGACTTGGCAATTCCATTCCTAGGAATACATAAAGAAGAGATAAAACATATGACTTGGCAATTCCATTCCTAGGAATATATAAAAAAGAGATATAACTTGTACATGAATGTTTCTAGCAGTATTATTAATAGCTGAAAAGTGGAAACTAAGTATCCATCAATAAATGAATAAACAAAATATTTTCAGCCATAAAAAGGAATGAAGTACTGACACATGCTACAACATGGGTCAGCCACACATTGTATGACTCCATTTATATGAATATCCAGAATACGCAAATTTATAGAGACAGAAGATAGATTAGTGGTTGCCTAGGGCTGGGGGATGAAGGAATTAGGAAGTGATGGCTAAGGGGTGCAGGATTTTTCGGAGTAATGAAAATGTTCTAAAATTGATTGTGGCAACATATACACAACACTGTGAATATAATAAAAGCCAACTGTGGATTTTTAATGGGTTAAATGTATGGTATGTGAATAATATCTCAATAAAGCTATTAAAAAATAAAAGAAGCAAAATCAAATACAGAAAAGAAATAATGAAAAAATAGCTTTCAAGTTTGTTCATGCATACTGAGATTCATACAACGATCTACTGAAATCCTTCTAGGATGCAAACATACTAACTGTAATATTTTGATGTTTGTATAATTTACTGAAGACAACAATAATCTGTACTCTTTCAGAAATGGGAAAAACAGGTTTGAATCTGCCAAAATAGCCCAGGAATGCCTTCTTTGTTATGTCTAGAATAAAATTTTTCAATAAGAAATGACTGCCAAAGTCCTTTTATCAGAGATAGAATTTTGTTTAGTATTCCTAGGAATACAAGGGCTTTGGGCTTCAATCTTCACTATCTTTAATTTGTATTTATTTATTCATATTGCATTTTAAGAGAATATAATTTAAAAAACAATGTAACTCTGGATACTAGTCAGTTATAAATTACTGACAGAATTTTAAATTTGTACATAAAAGCAATATAAATCTCTTAAAAAGAAAACAAGTGGTTTTAAAGGTACAAAATCAGGTCATCCCTATATTGTTCTAATGAAGTTCAATCAATTCAGTTTGATTCAATTCAACTCAACTCCCTAATTGGCCATCTATAGATGCCTGGGCATTTGCTAGGCTCCAGGAATATGAAAACTGGAACACAGTAAAATATAATCTCCATTCTCAAGGAATTCAAGTATAAGTTGTTCATCAGTTTGCTACTAAGAGTAGGAGAAGGGTGCAAAGGACACAACTTGTCTTATGTTTTATGAAGGTACAGATTTAATCACTGACCTGTCCTTAGAGATGCCAACACATTTAATTCCACCCTCACCCTCCAATTTCATAATGCTTAAATTTGGGATTTTTACATACACATATTATAAAATCTTGGTTTTCAAAGTGTGGTCTGTGCACCAGCAGCAAATGCAGACTCTTGGGCCCCACCCCTGACCCACTGAATTAGAATCTGAAGTTAAAAAAGAAATACGCACGTTGATTCATATACACACTAAAGTTTGAGAAGCACTGCACTAAAACAATCAAGTAAAAGGGTCTTGAACCCTGTCCTTTAGGGGTGCCATTCCTCCAAACAGGCCAGAGAATCGACTTGATTAAAGATTACTTGATTTAAAAAAGCAGACAGTAGCTGCCACATCACAATTACAAATATAAGCAAAACAAAGTTGCGAGATGCAGCAATCAGCCTCTGCATTAATACATTTCCAGTGGAATCAGCTGCACCCAAATACAGAGACTGATTTTCCGTTAATTAAAAAATTCTAGCCTCAGATGAGCAAAGTCCTCTTTTATTCCTCTTACTACTCAAAATCCATAATGGTTCTGTGTAGCAGCTTTATACACCTCGGAGGGGCTGAAAAATTATTTTCAATAACATCTCATCTTATGAAAACATAAATTTGTGAAGGAAATGGCCTCATTTCTTTGAGATGTACCAGTGCTTCAAAACACCCTACTATTCTGAAAGAAGGCAGATTCAACTTGATTATAATGAAGCAGATCACACAAGCTCCTTTACTTTATGAGTACTGATCCCAATGGGACTTAATAGAAAACTGATATTGAGAGGAAACAACCCAGAGAAAAGCCTTTTCTTACCCCCAACAAAAACCAAGTCTCTTTTCAACTTAAGAGAGAAAGGAAAAAAGAGAAGAAGAATAAAGGAAAAAGAGGAAGAAAAAGAAAGAAGTTCAACCCCAACTATCCACTTGAATTACAGCTCTGAAAAATACATACAAAATTTTCATTACTTCCAGACTTAGTTCACTCCTCAAATTTCTAAGTGTGGCTTCTTTGGGGAGTAAATGTCAAGATTTCAAAAGTACCAGTGCATGTTTCCACACCCAGTTCAGCCAGGCAAATTTGGTGGGTCTGGTCCCAGTAAGACACCCCTTATTTCACTGTTGTTTCCTAATAATTTGGGGAGAAGCATGCATGCGGCTTAGTAATCAACCCAGGGGCCTCCCTGGGTGTCTTCTGGACTTTGAGAACTTAGGAGATTTCTGTGATGAGCTTTGATGGAAAATTTCCTTCTCTGACCTCTACCAGTACTTTCCAGTCTGTGAGGTCATGTAACTGGCATGATTTTGTTACTTGTGTTATGCAGCTTTTTCTACACTGTAGGCTTTTTAACCATCCAGAATTTTAAAAGAAACAAGAAACAGCAATAAAATTCTTATTCAAGCTCTCCTGAGACAGCAAGACCTGTCACAGTCATTTTTTTTTTTCTAAACTGGAAGCTAAAATGACACTGGATATGTTAAGATTCAAGATACTTGGTTAAAAGGCCTAAAGTAATTCTATGGAGCTTATGAATTATTAATGACAATACGAAGAGCCAGCTTCTACACAAAGAGTTGAATTATAACCCAAGTGCCCAAATGCATTTAATGAGGAAAATACATAAGAAACCAATAAAACATCTCATGAAAACAAAATAGTGTTGTTCTGATGGATGAAAAACTCTGACTGGATATATTAAATTATGGATTAAAGCTGGGGAAGGAAAGACTGTTAGAAGTTGAAGGCTGTATTTTTTTTTTTTAATATCCTAAGAGCTGCCAAGATAGATTCCACTAGGCATTAGTCTGTATCACCACAGTAAGGCTAATTTCCTTAGGCAAAAGTGTTACAAATAGTATAAAAAAATGAAGATGAAATCTAGGTACTGAGGCCTGTGACAAATACTTTTTCTTGTCCCAAAGGCTGAGAGATTGGTTCAAGTACACTTGGTGGGTAGGATGTCAGGTATAACTGGATCATAGCTGTTCAGGGAGACAACTTTTTTTATTTTTTGAAATAAACTCCATGACATGAGAAGCCCTAGCGGGGTAGAAGTTTGGACTTAGATGGGATTACCATAATGGAAAACAAGTCCTACATACATGCTTCCAGAACAGTAACAGCCAATGTCATTTGCAGGGCAGCCCAGGAAGTGGCTGGAGGGCAGCCCCAAGCCTGTACGTTACTCCCGAATTAAGTGGTTGTCATGAGAATGGAGAGGGAAGAACTCCTGCAGAAGTATTCTGTCTTAACTTCATCACTCCTGCCTCTGTCTGAGAAGCTTCCATGATCTTTTCTTGTGGGTCCTGTTTCTGGCTTTTAATAAGTTTGGCTTTGACCATTCCAGAACAGTGGATATTGTGTAAAGACTCAGTCTACCCCTTCTTTTCAGTCTTTCTGAAAAATAGTGCAACCCAAGCAAACTGAACAGCAAAATACAGCTTTCACATGACCATGGGTAGCTTTCAAAGACCAGAAATAGACACTCTCAGAGCTGTTACAGTAGATGTCAAGGAAGAAAGTTGATTTCTTCTGTGTAAGTACCTTTGTCCTTCACTAATTTCTTCTCTAGCCATTCAGTACCTCAGGCAAGATACCACAAACACATTTTGTGGGACAGAGGCGTCTTGTGGAATTGAGCTGTATGTCTAAACTACAGGCAACTTTTACACACCTGCTTTCACCTCTGGGTTCCTGATGATCCACAGCTGACAATTTAAATTTTGCTGCTACTTTAACTGCAGCTGAGCATTTAGCAAAACTTGTTTTGAGTTTCTCTTTAGCATGGAAAAGGTCAAAATGGTACCTCTGTGTGATACGAATGGATACAATGTAGGAAACAGGAGAAGGAAAACAGAGGTTGCATATGCCTGAGCCAATGAGTAGGCTGAATAATCTTTTGTTGCCTAATACAGCTCCCACCCACAGGGGCAATCATTTCCTTCAGAGGAGCTGCTACTGGACTCATTTCTTCCCAGACCAAATCTCTGTAACTACCCTGAATCAAAACACAAGAGAGGAGAGAGAACAATAAACCGAGCCTCAATTAATACAGGTCAGGTGATACATGCTATGGAGAAAAAAGTCAGAGGAACAGGGAGAGCTAGGGGGAAGGGCATTGCTCTTTTATATAGGGCAGCCGGGTGCCACATGAATGAAAAGGAGGAGTCTTGTAAAGCTCTGGAAGAAAGAGTGCTCTAGACAAAAACGAGAAAGGCCGCAGGCAAGAAAAAGCTTAGTGGGTCTGGGTAAGAGAAAGGCCTGTGTACCTGAAGCATGGTGACTAAGGGGAAAGTTGCAGGAGGTGACACCGAGTGGCAGGTGGGTGCCAGTTCACATAGCGTCTTGGTGAATAGTTTGGATTTTATTCTAATGGAGACTTTTAGATAGGGATTACAGGTCTGATTTACCTTTTTTAATACTTTGGTTGCTTGGGAAGAGAATGAATTATTGATTGGAAGGTCTTAGTGCTAAGTTGGACATCTCAGGAAACTATTGCTTCCTAAGTGCAGGCAAGAGATGAAGAGGCTTTGTCTCAGAGACTGAGAGTGCAAGTAGTGAGAAACACCAAGGTTTGGGATATTTTGGATGTAGAGATGATAGGATATGCTGATGCGTTTATATGTGGGGAATGAGAGAACTGGGTTTTTCGCTTGGGTAACTGGGTGGAAAGTGGTACTGTTTTCTGAGATGTAAACAATGGATAAGAAAAAGTTGTTACGTGTGTGAAGGATGATGGTGACAGTAGGGGCAAATGTTCAAGGTGTCTACAGACATCTGGTTAGAGACGTCCAGGAGGCAGTGGATATGCAAATCTGAAGCCCAGGAATATGATCAAGGCTGGTGAAAAAAAATCTACGAACCATCAGATAGTATTGAAGGCAAGGGACCAAGAGAAAAAAAAACAAAGGATCATGCCTTAGGCAACTTTCAACATTCAAAGGTACAGCCAAGATGGAAAAGCAGAAAAGCGAGCGCTGGAGCCTGAGAAAGTGCAGCCTATACAGCAGGTGGGAACCAGGTGGATGCAGTTTCTTTAACAAAGGCCCACAGCATCTCCATTGGAAGGAATGTTTAAAGCCATCCACTTCCGTCATCCAACTCATTTCAGTTCTCAAATACCCTTTCTTCCATGAAGGGATAAAAACACGCATACATCAGTTTACATGATAACTACACTGTCCTAACCCATCTAACGTGATCTCTTTATAATCTTCCTAATAAGAGTTCAGGCCTAATGGAGACTACAATATTAAAATTTGGCAGGTTTTCATGGATAAATTTTAATACTATTATGTAGTGGGGGAAAAGTTAAACTAATTAAGAAAAATCTGAACTCTGAATAAAATGCTTTTTAATTAAAAATATGTCCCTAGAGACAAAAGGATAGCTGATTATTTAGAAATGATAAAATAAACATGGCATGTGGTATACGATGTAACCTAACTTCAATCTTATTCTGTAGAAATGGCTAATAAAACACATGACAGAAATCTCTACCAAGAAAATTAGCTGGAATAGGGGATTTTCTATGGCAATATTCCATAATAGTAACAAAAATTTATCCTTCAAGCTTCTAAGTGACCTGCAAACTTTTACAGGGAGTAATTGGAGACGGTGAAACTGTACTGTAAGGATGACAAATACTTTATTATCATAGGGCAGGTGCTCAGGGACAAAGCACTAATAGAATCTTACTGTTGAGGATTTTGTTTCTCTGACTACCTTTTGAGGGTGGGTAGGTGTGGAACTGGACTGAAAGAGGTTATATTACCAGTTCTGCCATCTTAAAACCAATTGGTTTAAGAATTTCAGATATACAGAGTAGTGAATATGATTATAGATCAGAGATTCCTAGCATTAAGACTTATACTCTCCCCAACTCTTTTCTCTTAGCAAATCATAATCACTTGAAAATTTCAGCATTCAATCACAAATATATTTGTTGCTTGTATGATTTTTCTTCTTGTTGTAATACATCCTAATTTTTACAGAATAACAGTTATGGTCTCTTCTGCACTTAATGTTGGGAATATTTAATGATAACAGATACAAAATCTATTATTTACAAAACTACAAGCTATTTTACCCTATAATTATGCCTTTATTCTCCCAAACCAATTAAATTTCCTTTGGTCAATACTTGCAATTCATATTAATTTTTTAGAATGACATAATAAAAACCTCACTGTGAAATTAACTTTGTTCACTTCCCACCTGATTCCAAAGTAAGAGACTGTTACTCTACAAACTAAAATTTACTTAGAACTTTCTTCAGAGACACAGGAAAAGCCATCTCAACAATCTTCTGCTTAAGTGACACTCTGGATTACCTAATACTCAGTTCATTTTATAAAGCAGAGGTTGGCCAACTATGCGGCCTGTGAACAAAATCCAACCCATGGCCTGATATGATAAATGAAGTTTGACTGCCACATAACCATATTCATTTGCTTACTTACTATGGCTACTTCTGCACTAGAGTTGAGTAGGTACAGAGACTATAAGGCTCACAAAGCCTAAAATATTTACTACCTGGCCTTTTACAGAGAAAGTTTGTCAACTCCTGCTCTAAAGCATAGTGACCAATGCCAATGCACTGTGAATATACACAGTTAATAGGCCCTCTCTAATACTCCTGTACACTTCTGCTCAAACAATTAGTCTGTATGCTTTTAAGAGTTGATTGTACAGGGACTTGCCTGGTGGCTCAGTGGTTAAGAATCCGCCTGCCGGGCTTCCCTGGTGGTGCAGTGGTTGAGAATCTGCCTGCTAATGCAGGGGACACGGGTTCAAGCCCTGGTCTGGGAAGATCCCACATGCCGTGGAGCAACTAGGCCCGTGAGCCACAACTACTGAGCCTGCGCATCTGGAGCCTGTGCTCCGCAACAAGAGAGGCCGCGATAGTGAGAGGCCCGCGCACCGCGATGAAGAGTGGCCCCCGCTTGCCACAGCTAGAGAAAGCCCTCGCACAGAAACGAAGACCCAACATAGCAAGCAATCAATCAATCAATAAAAAAAAAAAAAGACTCCTCATTTCCTCCTTTTCCCCTTTAAAAAAAAAAAAAAAAAGAATCCGCCTGCCAATGCAGGAGATATGGGTTTGAGACCTGGTCTGGGAAGATCCCACATGCCGTGGAGCAAATAAGCCCGTGCACCACAACTACTGAGCCCACGTGCCACAACTACTGAAACCCGTGCGCCTAGAGCCCATGCTCTGCAACAAGAGAAGCCTCCGCAATGAGAAGCCCGCGCACCGCAACAAAGAGTAGCCCCCGCTTGCCGCAACTAGAGAAAGCTCACATGCAGCAACGAAGACCCAACACAGCCAAAAATAAATAAAATAAATTTATATATTATAAAAAGGGCTGATTGTATAATATCTGTGCCATTTATATTTATTATAATTTAATTAAATATTAAATAAACTGATAAAATAATTGAGAAAGGAGCTGTTAGAAGATTTAGGAGTAAACAAAATTGTTATCAATTTAGGCACAATTGCCAACTGTGCAAGACTGCAAAACCATTGTATATATCCAAAATATTTTTTCTTGTGTGTTAAGAAAACCTTTAAAGTAGAAATCATAGGGCTTCCCTGGTAGCGCAGTGGTTGAGAATCTGCCTGCCAATGCAGGGGACACGGGTTCGAGCCCTGGTCTGGGAAGATCCCACATGCCGCGGAGCAACTAGGCCCGTGAGCCACAACTACTGAGCCTGCGCGTCTGGAGCCTGTGCTCCGCAACAAGAGAGGCTGCGACAGTGAGAGGCCCGCGCACCGTGATGAAGAGTGGCCCCCGCTTGCCGCAACTGGAGAAAGCCCTTGCACAGAAACGAAGACCCAACACAGCCATAAATTAAAAAAAAAAAAAAAAGTAGAAATCATAGATAATACACAGTGGGTGTGGTTGTACATAGGAAGACTAACTATTCAAAATTCTGTACAAAAAGATAAATAATAATTTAAAGATTAGCAAGTTCAAGTACATTGGTATACTTCAGATTAAAATATTTAAGGCATGGTTTTAATCATTTTTTATAACTCTCTGCTTTTTCCGTTTCTAAATATAAAACATGCCAAACTTAGAGATAGGTGCAAAATATATACAGTCGGCCCTCCACATCCGCAGGTTCCACATCCATGGATATGAAGGACTGACTGACTTTAAGGGACTTAAGCATCCTTGGATTTTGAAGGATGCTCCTGGAACCAATTACCTGTGGATACGAGGGACAACTGCATACTTTTAAATAAATAAAATATTACAGGTATTTCATAAGTCCTCTAACCCTGCCAATTGCAACCCCTTCCCTTCTCCCTAAAGATAACTCAGTATCTGGAGTGTCCAAACTAACATTGATAGGTAAAGGTGAAGTTTATCTAAAACAGATAAAATTGGACTTATTAAATAAAAAAAAACCATTAGATCACCTCCAAATCTATAGGAAAGACGTGAACTAATCTATCAAATTGCTGAAGTATTAGTTTTTAGACCTGTAGTCGTTAACAAAAGAGGATTCCATTAAATAGGGTGTCAGTGATATATATGTAAATTTATACTCTGAAGTGCCTGAAAATATTTTCTTAAATTATCATTCCTGTTTAATTTACATTATTAATTTGTACTCTAAGAAGGCATTTTGCTGGCCAAAAGTAAATTATCGCCCAGATGTTGCTGAGTTCCAAATTAGTAGATTTTCAATTTAATAAAATCCAAATTCAAGAGGTTTTAGAATATCCATATTTTGTTGCAAGGGAAAAACCTTAACTATATGTGATGAAGGAATCAGAGCTATATCACCATAAGCTAGTGATCAATTTCAGTAACACTATCAGTGGGCCAAACATACGTTGTTACATACCTACATAAGACACAGCAATACCACCCATGGTGTATTCCATTGCAATGTGCTTAACTTGAATCCATAAAGCCTTTATAT
This sequence comes from Eschrichtius robustus, assembly GCF_028021215.1. Classification (NCBI taxonomy): domain Eukaryota; kingdom Metazoa; phylum Chordata; class Mammalia; order Artiodactyla; family Eschrichtiidae; genus Eschrichtius; species Eschrichtius robustus. Next base: position 53,362,468 of record NC_090836.1, on the reverse strand, counting down.
AGTGTTTGCTTTGTAGGAAATACAAGGGATAGAGAAATGGGCTAAATAACAACACAACAAATTAGCAGACAAATTGAGAAGCTGAGATTTTCTCAGGAACTCCCGTCTCCTCAACAACTGTCTCTTTAACAAGGGACTTGGCTGGATAAAAAAAGACTAAAGGGACACATCACACAGATGCAACCGTGTGATCCTAAATTGGATCTAGTCTAGACATACCAGCTGAGAAACATTTTGGGGGGGGGGGGTCACAAATGGGAATGTAGCAGTTACTAGATGAGATAAAATTTTTCTGAAACAGAAGGATGGGAGATCAACGACTGAAAAAAGGTAGTTAAAAAGCTATATGTAAAATGTGATTTCATACTCTCTGGTCTAAAAATGTGTGTGTGGGCACAGAAAAAGTTTACATTTTAACAGTGACGATCTCAGGTGGTAAGAATGTGATCATTTGATTTTTGTTTGTAGTATTTTCTAGATTTCTACAATGTAAATGTACTGCTTCTATAATAAGACTAGTTTAAAAACAAATTCTATGGAAAATTTATATGACTTTTTTATATCAATAGATCCATTCATCATCATCTTTGATAGAAAAATTTTAAGAAAAGAGACAGATACTGACTTGAGTAGAAGCCAAGAGAAACTGGAGGTTTGTATAAAAAAGGTCTCAACTTGAATTCTTTGACTATTTATAATGCTTTGATTTAATCAAGATACATTTAGTAACTTCCATGTCATTTCACATATAAAATGTTTTTGATGCTGTCTTAAGTGTCTTAAGACAGCATTAAAAATGTCAACTTTTTCTCACTAGAGGTATAATAATTATTATACCTTCTAATAATTATTAGCTCAGTATAAAAGGTATTTTGCTAAATAGGCTCACACAGGAGCATAAAGGATTCTAGGTGCCTTTGCATAATCGTTTCTTTTTCATCATGAAGGGTCAAGCTTAATGACCCTTTTTAGGATCACCACTGTATATGTAAATTGGATTCCTACAAAATAAGCAGCCATTTTAGAATGTACATATTCACATTCTGCTTGCCTTAAAAGTGGGTCAACGAACTTGAAGTATGCTTTTCACTAAAAGAGTACCCAATTTCTTTTGAATGTGACAACATACCAATTTCATAACATTTCTTTTAAAATTCATATTTAAGTTGTATCATTTGAGAATTGTTTACATTTTAATTTATTTATTTATTTTTGGCTGCATTGGGTCTTCCTTGCTGTGGGCGGACTTTATCTAGTTGCTGCGAGCGGGGGCTACTCTTTCATTGTGGTGCGCAGGCTTCTCATTGCAGTGGCTTCTCTTGCTGCAGAGCACGGGCCCTAGGCGCACGGGCTTCAGTAGTTGTGGCTCATGGGCTCAGTAGTTGTGGTTCACGGGCTCTAGAGCGCAGGCTCAGTAGTTGTGGCCCACGGGCTTAGTTGCTCAACAGCACGTGGGATCTTCCCGGACCAGGGCTGGAACCCGTGTCTCCTGCGTTGGCAGGCGGATTCGTAACCAGGGAAATCCAACAATTTTAGTCCGTTTCTACTTCTGGAAGCTTGCTGGCCGGCCCGGGGCTTGCCCTGGGGCGCTCTCCTAAAGGAGGAGGTCCTGGCGGTGAAGAAGTCGTCCTCGTCCTCGGCGTCCTCCTCCAGGCTGCTGTAGCCGCTACTCACGCTGCTGGTCCCACTGCCCGCGGGCCGCCACCCCGGGGCGCTGGCGGCCAGGCAGGGGGTGCCGCGCCCTCTCGCCCCGCGAGGTTCCCGGCGCGCGGCCCCGAGCCGCCTGCGGGCCGTCCTGCTGCAGCTGCGGCCGCCGCTCAATCTACATTTTAAATTTAAGGCTGATCCTTAAAAAATCCAGCTTTCTAAAAAAAATTGAAAATACTTGGCATATTTAACTATTTATTTATATCAGAATTATTTCGATCTGGAGGTTAAAATGTCTGAGTTTGAAACCTAACACATAACAATTGTGTAACGTTTGGCAAGTTACCCAGCGTAGCTAAGCCTCTGTCAGTTCTTTTACTCTATAAAATAGAGAAGATAGTATTTACCTCACAAGGTTATGATGATTAGATGAAATTATGCTTAGAAACCTAGGTGCCCGTCACATAGTAAGAGTTCAGTAAACATCCACAACCAGGATGGTGACTCATATAATCCCGACATGCTCTTCTTGTCCTACATATACTAACGGTATCAAGGATGCTACCGTACATCTCCACACAGGTGCCCCATAGGTATCTCAGTCTTAATACATGTAACAGAACTACTGCTCCTCTCCAGGGTCCCTATCTCAGTAAAGTGTACATCATTAACCTAGTTATTCAAGACCTGAGCCTAGGAGTCACTTTTATCCTTTTTTTTTTTTTTTTTTAAACCCACCACCCCAATTTTCTTTTAGCTTTATTTTCAATATATTTTGAATCCGACCACTTCTCACAGGTCTGTTGCTACCACGCCAGTCCAAGCCACCATCATCTCCGGCCTGGACAATTGCAAAAGACTCTAGATATAGCTGGCTTTTTTCACACTTCACCGCCTCACCCACCTCAGTCTATTTTCCACCCCCAGAGTAAGTCTTTAAAATGGAAATCAGGTGATGTCACTTCCTTGCTTCAAACCCTTCACTGGCTTCACACCAAACTTAGAGCAAAAGCTAACCCCTTTTCCCTGCCCAAAGGCCCCTAAGTGATGGGGCTTCTGCCCCTCCTTCTCTCCCAGAACCTTTTCCTCGCTCACTCCTCTCCAGCCATACTGGCCTCCTTTGCTATTCTCGAGCATCATGAACTTGCCAAACACACCTCCACCTCTGTACCTGGAGCCTTGCCAGTGCTTCTATATGAGGGACATCTTGCTATCCTGGAGCATCTTGAACTTGCCAAACTCACCTCCGCCTCTATACCTGGAGCCTTGCCAGTCCTTCTATATGAGGGATTCCTTCCCCATTAGCGATATAGCTCTGCAGCTCACTTCGCTGTTCAAACATCAGGCTTTTCTGACATGCCATCAACAGAAGCACCCCCAGAGCTCTGTTTTATTTTTCTTCATGGCACTATTACTACTACAACAATAAGTTACTACTTATATACATATTAAATATAAATATTTAATATATAAGCATATATTACATACATATAATATATTATACATGTGCAAATGTTTTTATGGCTTGTCTCCCCAGCTAGTACATAAACTCCATGGAGGTGAGGACTCTTTTGTTCATTGCTGGATCCCCATTATCAAGAATAGTACTTGGTACCTTGTAGGTATTAAAGAAGCACTTTTCAAGATACAGAGACTCATCTATCCTCTTGTTGAACTGGCTTGGGTTTAGCGAAGTACTCCAATCACTACTAAAATAAGCCCTAAACAAAAAAGGCAAGCAGAGCTGTTACAAGAATTAGTTCTTCTATATTCCATTCATTTTGCAGAATCCTTACAGATCTAAGTTTGAAAACAGGGGTCATAAAATTTTTAATTTTTATTCAGGAAAACTAGCAGCAATCTAGCAGAAAAAAATCCTTTTATTTCATCAGAGTGCTGGAAGAAAAAAAAATTTTTTTTTAAAGCTTCCGTATTTAAAGCAATTAAGTGATTACTTACTTGGTTGAAATACTTGTAACAAAGGAAAAGAGAAAAAAGTTTTCCCTGGATTTATTTATTACTAAATGGTTCTGTATAAAGAAATTATGATATTATATGAGATAAAATTGTTTTTAGACTTAATAAAAGGAAAAAGTCACATCAGAGTGTTAATGAACTAAAAATGAACTAAAAAATCTTTTGTAACAATTCTTAGCAATTCTTTTGTAAAAGTCCCAAACTGTGGCTCTAAAATAATACCTAAATATCTGAGACTTAATGCACCATAAAAATAGTTGTTTTAACCTACTATATGACTAAATTATGACAGACACTATGAGCCATAGAAAATAATCTTATATTATCATCTAACTGTTGGATTCAATCACTGCAAAGCAGTACACAAGTAAAATTCCAGCAGATAACTCTCTGAACTTCTATCACTTTATCTGTGCTTTCCTTATGACACATCACTTTTTATCTTCTATTTGCAGATCTTGGCGTTTTTGGACACAGGATTTTTGTCTGTTTTATTTTTGCCATCTCCTACGGTATTAGCACAATGACTGGGGTACTCAGTGGATGATTTCTGAATGAAAGAATGAGTGACGCTGAGGGTCAAAGTCGGGGAATAATGGCAGTAAACACTGCACAAATATAATAGTAGACATATACTTGGAGAGTTCTAAATGAGCCCAATTAGTGCTTTTTTATATCATATCCTATAAAAGTAAAGAGAGTCAGATAATAAAAGTGGTTTCTGTGTATCCTATTTTGCTTCACAGTATTTATCACAACTGTCATAAAGCAATCATTTGTGTCGTCATTTGCTTAACATTTATTTTTTCCACTTTAAATTCCAGGGGGGTAAGAACTGTTTATCTATGGCTTCTCAGAGCCTCAGCATCTCACAATAGTAGGGGTCCAATAAATATATTTTGAATCAATGAACGCAGTTAGGGCTGTGCCACTGCATCATTTGAAAATGCCTGGACCCCCTTCCTAGCTGAGTCTTCCAGATACTCACAGCTTCACAGAACTTCATAATTCGTTTTTCAGCGGTTTTAGGATGCACAGTGTTTCACATGCATCTTACAATTTATTGTGTCTTAGTATTCTGTGTAGTTTAATTGGCAGCATTTTTTTCCCTGAGAATTACATAAAACAACATTGTTTTAATAAATGATGGTGTTTTAGAACCACGGAAATGAGATTACTGCTAATTCCATCTTGGTATGGAAAGTATAAAAACTTCAAGTACTTACATCAATTAAATCTGAAAGATCATGAATATAATACTTGAAAACTGAGGCATTGGTTGCTTCAAGGGTTAGGAGATATTCATTCCGTGCCTTAATCGACTTTAGCTTGTTTTCCGAATACTTTGCTTGTCTCTGGAAATGAAGAAGATCCAGGCATTGGGAAAAACAATAAAGTCATTTTAAAACAAGACAGGGAAACATACATGAATTTCTATTCATCTAAACAATTTATTCAACATATACAAATGACCTTCGAAGTCCTTTGAGAAAAGTACATTTCGAATCTGAATTAAATAAACGAAAATTACCCAGCGATGAGGAATAACAACAACGTATATGGGCGCCAGGCCCATTTGCAATGAAATCTCTTTGTTAATATTCAAAGTTCTCTCCATTGTGTATTGGATACTTGGCATTCACCACTAAATGAGGTCCAGCTGTTATTACATGATTTTTATGTTTCTAACACATTTTTTCATTCCCGCGGGAGGAAATGCATGTCATTTCACAGTAATTTACAATGTTTGTCTATCAGCTGTTGCATCAGTGTTCCTAGGTTTGTCACCTCCAGTGAGGACAGAAAGGCTCTGCAGTCTACTTTTACTTACTTTTTCCTTCATTTTTTCAATTTTCTTCACAGAGCTTCGCCGCTGATGTCTCTCTTCCAGTCTAATATGAAAGACTGGGTCACTGGATCTGCCAATTTGCTTCTCTTCTTGTTTCTCAGCCTCTTTCAGCTTGCTCTCTGCACTGATGCTCTCTGCATGATACATATGGTATGTTTTCATCACCTGTGAAAATGTGACCCAAATTGTTAAAAAGATGTCTGTCTGTAACTTAGAAAGTGAATGGAAACCATTATATGACATATATGGTAAAGATACCACCTTCCAACTGGCAGAGGGAGAGCCAGATTGTTAGTAAAATAAAGTATATACTCTTCCTTCTACATAAAGCAAACAGAAATATGCAAATTCACCTGCCAGGAAGAGGCACTTAGGGACAGGCTGTGATGAAAAAAATGATTTACAGAGTCTTGTGTGTGCTTTCAGTGTACTTAAAAAGTTCCCTCAAACTTAAAAATGTTTCTCTAAAATCTCCTCTGCATTATTAATTTGCAGAATAAACCATTATGCATGGATAAATTTTAGCCCAACCTTGGAATTATAGAAAACTCCAAATAAATATATAGCCTTTTCTAAAGGGACTTTATTGCTTAAAATGTACTTGTCAAAATACAAAATGTAAATATAAGGTTCATATATAGTTGTAGTTAAAAAAAAAAACTTTTTATGAGCACAAAGTAATACTTTATGTTCAATGTAGAAAACACGATACAAAAAAGAAAGTAAAATAAAAAGCAAGTAGAAAATAAAAAGCATAAGATTTTGGTAAACAGCTATCCAGTCTTTCTCCTATGAAAATACACACACACACACACACACACACACACACACACACGTTCGTTTTAAAATGACACATATCATTTCTCCTTTTAAAAAATCTGGATCATACTATATTTACAATTTTTAACCTCCTATGTCCTTTTCCATTTAAAAATATCAACATTTTCCTATACCACAAAGCAGTCTTCAAAAACATAATTTTAAGGGCCGTATAATATTTTTTTATATGACTGTGCCATAACTTACTTAACTAATTCCCTACTGTTGAACATTTTAGAATATTTCAACTTCTTGCTTTTTATAAATAAAGCTGTGCTGAAAACCCTTCATATATAGAGTACCTTGTTTCATCTCTTAGAAATGATACAGGTAATTTGCATTTTGATAGATTTAGGAATATATAAGAGATGAAATTTTGTAATGTATCCTTTCTATATATATTGTAAATATATAATCAATCCTCAATTAAATACTCTTTAGTTTAAAAAAAATTTAAAGGTGTGATGACTCCAATGCCAACTGATGTCTCAAGGTTCCTTGAGGTACCAGAACTCAGCACCCAAGTAATCAGTGCTGGCACAGTCTCAAAAATTATGTCAAATTCTCCTCCACATAAAGTGGATTTTATTTCATCTGTAAATAACTGTTATTCAGAACCAATTTTATAACTAAGGAATAGTTGTGTTAAAGAGATTGATGTAATGTTTTTAAGTAAGGAACTTGATTTTTCTCATTTCAAAAGATGAGTTTTAAAATAGTTTGAAGATTGGAAGCATCACTGGAATAAATATATTTATTTAGGCTGAACCAAATTGCTGTTTTTTGTAGGTTATATGAAAAAGGTAGAAAATCAGCACTTATGGTTCAACTTAATACACACTCTTAAGATGACTATTTTGAATAGTAAAACACAGGGTTAATGAAGAGCTTTACTTGTTTTCATAAAATCTGATGATGTCTTTCCTTAAAATCAATAAGCTAGCTAACTACATCAAAGGCACTGCTGAACGAGAACAAAGTGAGGGCCAAACTACAAAGTCATGGCAGCTTTCTGTGAGCTGTGTGTAACTGCAAAGTTGTCTCTTTTTAGTAATTATCAAATCTGTCTGGGGGTGTGGTTTGGTTGGCTACTCCAGTTTGAAAGAAAAATAAGACAGCATTAGGAAGCAGCTGGGGAATGAAATGGGAGTCCCCGTGCAGCTGGGCAAACAGTGAGGTCAACAAATCTACTACACACCTGGCATTTCTAGGCTTGGCTCTGTTTATATTCCCCGCCTGAAGCAAACCCACAGGCCCTTTGGGTCCTGGTTCCAGTTACATCTTTAAATGAGAGGGTGAAAAAAAACCAATCACACACACACACACACACACACACACACACACACATGCTCGGCTGTCTTCTTGCTAGTTGACAGGAAGGAAGAAATGAGAACATGTGACTCCCATCATAGTTGGATGAAAAGGCATCCCAGACAGACCTGGGTAACTGAGATATCTTGCTTTTAAATACATCCTGAAGAAAAGACCTGAACTCCTGACTCTTGCTTTACTAAGATGCTGAGGTCTACTGTAAGCAGGTAATTTGCACAAACTAAGCTTTATGAACTAAGGGTTCTGAGCTGGCTGCTAGCATGGCGTTTCTGATTAAGTAGCCTGGGTTAAAAGGAAAACGTTTGAGTCTGACCTAACACTAGCAAGAAGAGGGTATAAATATTTCATCACAATGTGCTTCAGCACAATAGCTGAGGATTCTCCACCCGGTTCAATAGTAATTTCCAGAAAGGTAATGTCTTTGTTCCGTTTTTCCAATTTGACTTAGGGTTTCCACTGTTCTCCAAAATGTCAACAGTTACAATGAATGAATTTTAAAAGTTGGAGAGAAAAAACTAAAAGCTTCTCGAGAACTCTAATTGCAGATAATGAATGCCAGTACAAACTGCATTATTTAAAATGTAAGCTGTTGACAGAAGTTAAATGTGTTTTGTATTTAAAATAACAGACAGTTCTCTCTTTTTCAGAGAAGTAAAAGAAAGCTTTTGAATATATACTGCAAAGAAAATAACAGCTTCTCCATCAGCTTAATGCAAACACAAGCTTTGCATACCAAATGACATGATAGGCATATATCCATTTAAATGTACTCCAATAGCATATTTTCCTATTTGAATTCTTTTCTACTAAAACCTCATGCATAATTCTCCATTGAACACACTCAATTTATCTTCCCTGCTCTGTCTTCAACTGCAAGAAGAATATAGTCAAGTAGAAAGTGATCACATCATGGATTTCTTTGTGACACTTGAATATTGCCAGAGTATTAGCAAATCATTGATGTCAGAATAAAGGGAATATTAAGCTGGACTTTGTTCAAATCCTCTGCTGTTACCAATCTTTCTTTACCTCATGTACCTCTCACCTCATGTGAAATCCCATACAAAAACTTTGGACAGAAAATGTTAATATATATACTTTTTTCTTACTGACAGACCTATATAATGGATCTGACACTACTCTTGTACTTTAAATCAAAGTAATTAAAGTATCTATAGTAAATTTCAATATTCAGTGTCAAGAAGTCATGGCATATCTGAAAACTATCCATGTGTTGGAGATCAGTGGATTAAGGGTATAAATTCTACTTTTTGACTTCTGGCTCAGAAGTTAGAAGACATGGTTCCAGGAATGGATCTACCAGTTACTAGGTGTGGAGAGTCATTTAACACTTCTGCTCACCTTACAAGGTTGTTGTGGATACCCAGTTGTACATGGTCCCTGTGTGTGGGTACAACTGTACCTTTACTGAGTACTTACCACATATGTGTGTATATATATGTATATAATCTATACCACTAATATATATATGGAGACATATGTAATATGTATCTATTTAGCTAAACAAACATTATATAATTCCTACTACATGCGAGACATTGTCCTAAGCATTTTACAAATATTGGGTTGGCCAAAAAGGTCATTTGGGTTTTTCCATAAGATGTTACCGCAACACCCGAACGAACTTTTTGGACAACCCAATAATAGCTTATTTAATCCTTCTAAAACCGCTTATGAGGTAGGTACCTTTATTCTCCCCATATTACAGACGAGAAAAGTGAGGCACAGAGAGGTTAAGTAACTTGCTGAAGGTCACACAGCCGATAATTGGCAAAGCAATGGTTGGTACCCCAGCAGTCTGGCTCCAGATTCAGTGCTCTGGACTGCTATGCCATGACCTTCAGAAGGTCTAATGCATTATACAAATGGAAGGCCTCTTTATCTGGGGGATATAGTTAACTGTTGGTCATATTTAGGAATGGAGGAAAAGAAGGAATGAAAGATAATTATTTATTCATTCAACATTTGCTTGGTGTTTAGCACCTGTAAGGCACTGATGGGTATAAAAATAAAGACTTGGTTTCCATCTTCTAAGAGTTTAAGTTTTTAGAATTTAAAAAATGGGCCATGGAGATTCTCATGGACACTGATGAAGTGAGAGGGCATTTGGGCTGAAAGGACAGTATCAGGAAAGATGTAATGGGGTAGGCGACCCACACAGGTGAGGCGGGCATGAGGAGACCAAGACGGTGGAGAAGGGAGTCCAGGGTAGTGGATGATGGGGTAACTGAGCTGAAGAAAGACTGGGCCAGATGAGGAGAGCCTTGAAACCCCAACTAAGTGGTATAGAATTTATTCTGAAGGGGGCTGGTGAATCCATAGAGGTGTGAACAGTATGGTCAAAGCATGGAACAGTATGTAAGCAGTACCTCAGCAGTAATTCGGTGAAGACAGGCAGGATGGTTTAGGGTGTGAAGCGACCTGATTTAGCATGAAGAAGAGGGAATGGAAAGGAGGAAGGAGAATCCAGAATGACAGCTCCAGGGCCTTTTCTCTGTTCTCACTCTCTCTGACCTTTTCTTAAACTTGACATGACCCCCTCCACCACAGAGTTCAAATGCTCTCACGCTCTGCTCCCAACACCAGCCCAAGCAGCACTCTGTATACTACTGAGTCAATCACTTAACTCCCTCCTCAAAATTTGTACTTTCCTGCCTCTGTGACCTTTTCCCAAGACAATCCAATCCCACTGCCTGGGATGCCCTCCCCAGCACCTCCTGCTGTTACCATTTTGACTCATTCTCCAGGGCAAGGTCAAAGCTCACCTATTGCTAAGTGTTTCCTGGGTCCCCAGCCAGAGTGATCTTGTTCTTCCGACCTCCAAGACCTACTTACTGATAGCACTTCAGACTCTGTGCCGTGTGTTACAGATATTTGTGTACCATTCAGTATCATGGATTGTCCTGTAAGTTCCGTGAGGCCACCAATAATATTTTAGGCAACTCCAGGTCCTTAATATTGCCTTATATACAGGAGGAGTAAAATAGGCATCCGAAGGACAGGAATCCTTTTCTGTTCAGCTTGCCCATTCATTTATTCATTTAACAAATACTATGTGACTAGCATTGTTCCTCTCCATCCCTGGCATCCAAAACAGTACCACCAATAAATACCTGGGACTGGACTGATGGGATGGCAAACATTTCTAAATCATTTGTGAAATATAGTTAGCACCGGAATTTATGGCATCCCAAAAAAAAAGGGTGTTGCAGTTGGCGGGTGGGCTGGTGAAAAGCAGTATGTTAGTGACAGTATTTCCTAATTCCACACACAGCCTGCTGTTTTACTAAATCCATCAATCACAAAAAGCTCTCCTGAGAAACTACATTCTTTAGGTTTCCTTAAATATCAACAACCTAAGATAAAGATCTCTTTTCTATAATCAATACATGAGAGGGTTCTAACTGTAACCGAGTTTCTACCGGTGCCAGATCAACAAAACCATCAGGGTAGGACCAGCACCTTGGAAGTCCATTCCCAGGAAGCTCTCAGGTTCATGGGGAAGGCAGGGCTCCCGGGCCACCCTAGGCTGAGCCCCAGGAGCTGTGCTGTAAGCCTGGCTCCTTCAGGGGCTCACACAGCCTCAGTTCCTCTGTCTAGACTATAGCCTCTGCTGAGCCAAGCTGTGTCTCTGGAGCTTAGTTTAAATAGGGGCAGTGGGCAGGAACTACTTTTCAGACAGCATCATAACACTGCATGCTGCGATCTTTACACCAGCAACCTTGAGCTTTCCTGCCCTTTAGTATACTGAGCCAACCTTGGCGATGAATACAGAGCCAGGCAGACCTGGATTTGAGTGCTCGTGCTACTGCTTATCAGCTGGGCAAGTTTCTTAACTTTCTTGAGCCCCAGTTCCTCTGAGGTGAAATTGGGATTAAGTGATACAATGCATGGGAAGCACAGAACAGGGTGGGCAGTTCTCTTTCTTGACAGTTTCTAAGGTATGATGTAGAAGCAAGTACACAGGCTCTGCAGCCAGACGAACTGGCTTCATATTCTGGCTCTAAGCGGAGAGGTGCAGGCCAGTGCCTCCCAAAGACAAAGCAGCTGGAGAACCGAGTACAGCAAAAGCAGACCTGATGGAGGCCTCTCCTGCTGTTTCATATTACAACTCGGGACAGCCAAAACCTCTTAAAAACTAATCTAATATACCAGTGACGAGTACCCAGGAGTGGATGGCATAGATACCTACATGTTCATAAAACACACCACCTGAAGTCACACTTAGGAAGGCTTCTAGCCTCTCTGCAATGTCCATCTCATCATTAGCACTCTTTTTGCTGTATGCTGACAGTTACTGTAAAATTAAGTGTAATTTACTGGAAAATTACCCAGGTTTCAGGGAGCAGTGCATAGTGATCTGCATTTACTCATCCACCAAACAGCTACTGAGGATCCATAAGCCAGGCACTGTGCTAGGCTCTGAAGCTAGAGATGAAAGACACAGTCCCTACCCAGTAAAGACACAAAGGCAGGCCTACTCTTACTGAAGACAAATAGGAGGTGGGGAGGGAAGCACTCATGGACTTCAGGGTAGGTAGGCTGAGTGCAAGTCGGGTGGAGAAGACGCCTAGGCTTCCTTTTAATCAGCTTCTATTTAAGTCTGGGAGCTCACTTGGAGAGAAAGATGGGGTGGGAGGGGGGGATATATTTTATCTATATAAAGATGTAAAGACAGGAGAATCCCACCCAGAACATGAATGCTACTCAGTCAATGCCCACAGTTGATCTCAGTTCCCACCCCAATGCCCCATCTCCCACTTAAGGCCTGTGAGGGACCCTTATCAGTATGTTTTATTCTCATTTGTGGCATCAGGGCTGGAAAAGTTGCTGATCCCCGAGGTAATGAGTGGTCAACAGGACTGTTACAATGATGAACTTTCCCACCTCCTTTCCCCAGGCTTGTATGGTTCACTATAAGTCAATGAAAGCAGAATTTACAAAACTTAATTATATTTGAAAAGTAACATTTATAGGAGAACTCACTTTGAGAGGTAGTATACTGGCAGTTAAGAGCTTAGACCTACAGAACAGACTGCTTGGGCTCAAATCCTGCCTCTGCACTTACTGTGTGATCTTGAGCAAGTAACTTAACCTTTCTGTGCCTTCATTTCTTCACTGTAAAATGGGCATAACATTCTTACTCACTGCATGCATAGGGTAGTTGGAAGGATTAGATGTGTCATGACATGTAAAGAGCACAGAAAAAAGAGCTTGACCTATAATAAGTGCACAGTAAGTGTCAGCTACTGCTATTTGAAAAAATTACCACAAAATATTTCATTTTAATAATAGGTAATGATTTCTCCATGACTGGAAAGACGATCATTTCCAACAGAGGTAAAGGAAAGGAAAGAAGTGATACTTCCATTTATGTGTATGGTAAGAATTTTAGCAAAGCGCTTTAGAAATGAGCAAATAGCTCAAGATGAACAATTAAATAGCATGAGATCCCGTCTTTATAGCTAGTTTATCAAAGGAAACTTGAGGTATGTTGTGGCTCCACTGAAATGAAATCAGTTAAAACAGTATGAATTGATCATCAAATTATGTTTATAATCCAAACAAATGCTTTGAACAAAAGGCATCGTCTGGGACTCTGGACCCTGCTGGCTGCTAACCAACCAAATGACAGGGCAACAGAGATACAGAGAATAAACAAAACAAAGGGAAAGATAGAGAACACATATGCAAAGGGAGAAAGTAAGGCTAATGAAAGTCACAAAAATAATTCTATTCCGTTCAGTGTGGTGTTAAAGATTTTGTTTCAGGAGTAATTACAAAGAGCAGCATTTTATAGGTCTATGAAATCCAACAGACCTGGATTTTGGTCCCAGCTTTGCTGCAAAATAGTTCTGTAACCTCAGTCTTTCTGACCCTCAGGGTGACTTTCATCTATTAGAGATGGCAACATGAGGTCTCCTGACAGGACCAAAATTAGGGAACCAATCAAATCAAACTGTGAACCTCAAACAGTTTGAAGACTGTGGAATGAAAGAAGAAGCACAAACTAGAGGTTTGACCATAGAAAAACTGATCATGTAACTAAAAGGCCTCTTTCCATGAGAATTTTAATACATCCCCTGAAGTGGAGAATATTTGACGACGCTCAGAGGAAATAACATAGGATGGCATCTAGCAGTCTATATGAAAAGAGCATCCGGACTGTCATTCATGTTTTGTTTTCGGTTGGAGATTTACTATTTTATTCTCCATCTTCAACAAGAACCTACAAGAGCCTGTGATAGTGGAAGGAGCTTTCAGGTCCTAGATATCCAAGCGTGTGAACCCTCAGTCTGCCAGGCCTTGACTGTGACCTTGTGGCAAGGCTCTGTCTAACCCTGCTGGCCCAGAGCGTTGTCACCTATAAAGGACGTGGCTGGACCATGAGATCGCTCAGGCCTTTTCCAACTCTAAAATTCTATGAGTCCATGATTTCCCTTATTAATTTTACAACAACTAAGTATCACAAGTATTTATTGTTGGGGGAAATACATATATATAAAATATACTTCTCAGTTGCTAAAGAGGCTGATTTTTTTCAGTGTCAGGGTAGATGGCAGATAAATTTTAATCAAAAGGAAAAACCCATTAACAACAAATTATACTAATTATCTCCTGCTTCTGTTGATTGAGGCAGCAAATAGTATACCATGCTAGGCCGAGGACATAAGAGTCTTCCTAGAATTTTCCATGGGTTCTGAGGCCATAACTCATCTGCTTTGCTGCACAGAAAATATCTAGAAATGAACAATGCCTGTATACTCTAATGTACTATTACATTGATGAATATTAAACTGGGGTATCTATCACTCTAGTGACTTTAATTAGCTCTCAAACTGATTAGTGATCAATCATCAAGTGCTCATTAAGGAGGAAAACCCAGGAACTATCCGGTAGGTGCAGGGTTGACACAAGGATTTGCTATGTGCTTTTATCTTTGACTGTTATATTTAAGTTAAAGCAGGGCATTAGTCATCTTTTTCAAAGTGCTAAATTTAACAATATTTTTTACATGGCAATATAAATTACAATTAGTTTCACCAGATTTTGCTACTTTAATAAAAATATTTAATGAAAAATGACTCATTTATCCTAAAGAGGATAAATTGTTTTCTGCCTTCTTAGAAAGAAAATGTTTCTATTTGTAAGACAAGCAACCTATATTTATTAATCTTAATCTGGGCTAGCTCTATTTCCAGTAGACACCAGAGGCAGCTTCTAATTCAAATCTTTGAGTAATAGGCAGGGGTTATTGGTTTTGTTTATCTCGAATGAACCCTCGAAGAACACTCACATTCAGCAAAAATTTCTTGAGCCCCATAAAATGTACCACAAACAGGCCTTGTCCTTTTTGATTCCTTTACATTCTATTACTAGAAATCCAATTATATTTTATTCTCTGTTGATTTATACTAGGTTCATCAGGATTATTTTTCATGAGAGCAATGAACAATTTGGTATAATATCTGCCCACTTCACAATGATCAGAGATTTTTAACATGAAATAAATGTCATTTTATCCAGGAACTTCTAATTTTGCAGAAGATATTTTCCTTTCTTGTCTCTCAAGCACTCCATTTGTAGTGGGGTAAAGAGAAATTGGTAAGGGCAGAGGATTTGAACAAAGTCCAGCTTAATATTCCCTTTATTCTGACATGAATGATTTGCTAATACTCTGGCAATATTCAAGCACATGGAGTTCCCTGCACAGGCAATGCCCTTTCACGCATCTGTGCTTTCCCTCACACACGAATTGCTTTTTTGGAAGGCCATTCCCACCCTTCCTTTGTCATAAAATCAGGTGTCAGCTTCTCCAGGAAGCCCTCGGGAGGTTTACACAGAGCTGTGGAGACCTCTATCTCGCCCAGCACCCAACACCATATACGGAAATATCTCACAAGTCTAACTCATTGATGACAGGGCTGTTTGCCATCAATATATTAACAGGACCTGTAAATTTATTGAAAGCCTCCTCCCAGCCTCTCTGGACGCAACAGAGATGATCCTCTAATAATTTTAGAGCTGAGGCAACCATGCTTTTAGTACTTTCCATTTAACTGACTTAGAGACAGGGAACAGACTCTGAGGTTTGGGACAAACGCTGAATAATGGCATTCCATAAATCCTAGAAACTTACAAATCACAAACCCTCTCCATACAAGTGCTGCGCAGCCACTCTACAAAGGAGGAGAGCACCGTCTTAAAAGATAACCTATTCCATTTCTCAACAGATCTAATGGTTAAATTCAGGAATCAGACTGCCTAGATCCTTGTTTTGCCTTTTATCACGTTCCACAGTTTTCTCACCTGTAATTAGGAATAAGAATCATACCTCTAAGGTTGTTGTGAAGATAAAATGAATTAATACATGTCAAGCACTTGCAGTGGTAACTGGCAAACAGTGAGTGTTTCACGGTTGCTACAAAAATTGTAAAATACCACCCCCCCCATCATATCTTTAAAGCCCACAATAGCCTCAGCCAGTGCTCAGTGTCAATGCTCACTTGTTTACTCTCACACACCTGAAGGTTGAGAGCAGAGGCGTGGTCTTTGTTCTATGCATCAAAGATACTGAGCTGCAAAGAGCCTTAATCCTTGCCCAACAAGTCAACAGAGAAAGTCAGTGATAGGGGAGGTCATCAGAAAGTCCTTGTTTCAAAAAGCGTTTTCATACGAAGTCTTCAGAGGCCCTGAAGTACAACTTTAAGCTACTGGAAGAATAATACCCACAAATTGGCACTTGGAATACATATTAACCAGGGCCATAGTGAACACAGTGGCAGCAGAAGTGGTGAAGGGAGAGTTTCAAGCAGTTGGCAACGTTGAGGGGGAAAGTACATGTATAATGAAAGGCCAACCAATTTACTAAAATTTCAAAGTCACCTGCAATTTTAAATCATTAATTCTTTACAGGGAAATGTTTCACATGTCTTCAACATTACACATGTGTATTAGACAGTTAAGTTATACGGTTTAGTATATGAAATACTTAAGCTGAGGACACCAGACACTTGGAATTTTAAAATCATAAAAGACCTGAAACCCTTGGAATTGTAGCATCAACTAAAATGGAAAGAATGACATGGAGTCCTTTTCTTTTAATGGAAAATGGTTTAGAACTTGACACATAAACCCGTTTCTCAAATCCAATACCTCTCACTCCATTTATTAAAAAGAAGAGAGAAAAAAAGAAGAAAGGTGAGAGGCCTTTGTTAATCTATGCAAGAAAGATTTTTGAGCTTTCAAATTGCTTTTGACCAGATGTCTAACCATTTTTTGCTGCCTATGTCGTTTAGAATCTCATTTGGTACTCTCCTGAAATCTTTCAACTTCTGATTTTTTTCCTTTCTCTCTAGATATGGCTCCAGAGGGAATTTCTATGAATATGCCTTGTGTTCGTCCTAATTGTATGCCTTGGCTCACATTGCTCCTATTGCCTCAAAAACCTTCCCCAACTTCTCTCCATCTGCCCTACTCATAAAATCCTGTCCATTTTCAGACCCTTTCCTCTCTGAATTTTTCTTAATCCTCAGGGTGGACCTCTCTCTTTGGAACTCCAAAGCCCTCTAGCTGAATCTTTCTGTTGGTACATAATGGTCTGTCTTAAGTTATTATCACCATTAAAAAGGGAGTACTGGGACTTCCCTGGTGGCGCAGTGGTTAAGAGTCCGCCTGCCAATGCAGGGGATATGGGTTCAAGCCCTGGTCCGGGAAGATCCCACATGCTGCGGAGCAACTAAGCCCGTGTGCCAAAACTACTGAGCCTGTGAGCCACAACTACTGAGCCCTCGTGCCACAACTACAGAAGCCCGTGCACCTAGAGCCCGTGCTCTGAAACAAGAGCAGCCACCGCAATGAGAAGCACGCAGCGGCAACGAAGAGTAGCCCCCGGTTGCCGCAACTAGAGAAAGCCCGTGCGCAGCAAAGAAGATCCAACGCAGCCAAAATTAAATTAATAAAATAAATAAATCTATTAAAAAAAAGGGAGCACAGTGTGCGAGCTGAGCCTTTTGACTCTGCTTGGTCTGAGACTTCCTAGCTGTGTGACCTTGGGCAAAGTACTTAACCTTTCTGTGCCTCATCTACCCTGTAGGTCTGTTGGAAAAATTTAAAGAGCTAATTATGTAAATTGCTTAGAATAGTACCAGATAAAGGTTAGTTGTTGCTATTTAGTCCTTGTTTAGCTTTTATATGACAGACTTCTGGTACTGTCTTGCCTAAAGCTCCCAGCACAGTAGCACATACATAGTAGGGCCCTATTTACTAATTTGAATTAAAATAAAAACCTGGGTTACAGTTCCAACCTGGGACTTTAATCACTTAATCTGAGTCTCCGTGGTGGTCTCCCTAAATGAGGAGGTTAATTTGATCATTTCTAAAGGCCCATTCAGCGCTAAAATTCTATCAGATAATCATGTGAGTTAAGATATGTTGAAATGGATCACCCAGCTCAAAAGATTTAGATCTTCATTCCCTTCACATGATTTTTACGTTTCTACTGGCCAACATTTCTAGTCCATTTTGAGACAATAAATCTAAGGAAAATGCCCATGATTTATTCTATGTATATGTATTATATATTTGGTTTTGATAAATAATGATAAACAAAGCTAAGTACCTTAATTACCCAATACAAATGAAACATTCTGATTGTTATTTAAGCATTCTAATCATTTAAAAGTCATACTACTATATTTCAGAATGTAATAGTTTGGATAAAATACTCTGAGAAGGATTCTTGATATGAAACATGCTTTAGAAATGTTTTGTTTTTACTAAACTATACTTTCTAACACTTTTTTGTTTTTTCATTTCTAAGCCAAATAATTGTTTTCGGTTCATATTGCTCACTTCTTTTAAAAGACAGTTTTATTTGTAGTTCATAAGCACCAACCATAACTAATTCTCAAATCTCAGAGAGAAAAGAAAAATTCCAAGCAGGAGCTAGCGAGCATTTCACCTCATTAATTAGCAGGGTACCCTAAAAGACATCTACATATAAAGTTCTTATCAAACAGATGTCCTGGGGGGGGGGGTAGGGATAAATTAGGAGTTTTGGATTAACATATACACATTACTCTATATAAAATAGATAACCAATAGGGACCTACTGTATAGCACAGGGAACTATACTCAAAATCTTGTAATAACCTATAATGGAAGAGAATGTAAAAAAAGAATATATATAATATATAAACAACTGAATCACTTTTCTGTACACCTGAAAACAACACAACATTGTAAATCAACTATATTTCAATAACAAATTTTTTAAAAATAAAAAAACAACAGCTGTCTTTAGACAGTCTTCCAATGGAAATTTTATTAATCTCAATCGTTTTGGCAGGAAAATGAATCCAGGTTAAACTATCGAACCTGGTCTCTAAAGTCAGTCTGTGTCAAGGCCAAGATTAGAATTCAGAAGTTGGCAGGGAGTCATGTGATCCCAATACCTCTCTTTCTTTCCATCTAAGTGTCTAGTAGTAAAGCCAGGGCAAGGATATATGGAAACACTTTGTCAGCCCAGGATCTCTAAATAGACTGCTTTTTAAAAAAGTTTTCCAGGTGGCATCACGGAGCATGTGGTATTCCAGAGAGGTTTTCATTTTGGGGAGCCTTTTACATATCCTTTATGTCTTATTTCTCTTTGTTCAGTGTTTTGTTCCGAGACCCAGACCTCTTTGTAGTCCCTCTCAAAGCAATGAATTTGCATTTTCACTACGGAAATGTATATTTCAAATACTTCAAATGCCCTTGAGCTAAAATAAATACTTAACCAAAACAAAACAAAATAAAAAACCCAAAAACCTCTTTGAGGCACAGAGAAAAATCTTCCGATAGGACGTGGCAAGTATCTTGGGCTTTTTCAGAATGACCTTTCAACCTTGCCTGGGGCACGTTTCTTCTTCTAGAAGAATGCATTAGCTCCTGGTTTGTGGGAGGCTCACAAAGCCAGCCAAGGAAGCTTTCCTCAGCAGTCCTCAGAGGTGGACTTTTCTAAGAAGGGCTTGAAATAATAAAGTGTCTTCCCTCCCATCTCCTCTAAAAATAATTAGCTTTTTATTTTAACATTTTAAACTGGTTCAAAGATATGTAAAGGCCAGAGTGGATATCTGTGTGCATTCAGAAACCCTGTTTTCCAAATAACTCCTGTACAAGAGGCTCAGAAGACTTGGGTTTGTACAGGGACAGCTTCTATTCTCTATTTACATTTGTTAGGCAAATTAGAGCTAGGGCTCAGAAGGGAGAAAACAAACGTGCATGGAATAGCCAGTAATGGATACTTAGCACTAATCACCATGTGAGAACACACAGCTAAACAGGTGGTGTTGACACGTATAACACTAAAGCTATAAGAAAAGCTATGTTTTAAAGAGGCAGCCCTCCAAATGAACATATCCTAATATTAGAGCTGAGTGTGCAAACCCAAAGCTGTTTGGGTTTGCCCATTTTGTAACCCACATCAACAATCTGGAAAGCTCAATCAAGTTTTTACAAGTGGCAATCAGTGCATGCAGTGTAAAAGTTTCAACTCTTGAGTTTTACCTATTAGATCAGGCTCCACCCTTCTTCTCCCCACCTGTCCTGCACATCCTTCCCTAAGGCAGCTGTGCAGTGGGGAACTGATGGGCCTTGGGGATGGAACTGGGCTGAGATTTTGGAGCATTCGTTTACTATCTGTGTGACCCTGAGCTAATTATTTGAAGCCCCGGCTCCCATTAGTAACCTTGGGATTAGGAATACCTGCCTCATAGGACTGCTGTGAGACATGAATGGGATCCTGCATGTGCCTCATGGTAAGGGCTGGATAAATCTTCATTTTCTCAGTTCTTTCCTCTTAATTTAATGGAATTTGAAGATGGATTATCTCTTGACTCTGGCTAGCCATGTGTGTCACTGATGTACGGAGAGAGTAATCACCAATTACACATAATTAACAATCAATTTCACGTGGATTTACCATGACATCTGTGTTAATCTCCGTTAGAATGTGCTTACTGAGGATGGTAAGTGCCTTGTTTTTCAAAACACTGAGTATAATGCTGTAAAACCTAGGCAAAGTAAAGAAATATTAATATAGGACAAATAATTGTTTTTCTCCTAAAATACAGCATAACCTTTTGAGATTTTGGTATGAGGGGACAGGCTTAACACTTCAAACCACTGTTTTATGATGAGCCCTTTACCAGACTGATGAAGGCAAATTTTGGTTTGAATGTTCCTTTTAACCTTTTGTGTCACCATTTTTCCATTTTTGCCTTTTCACTTCTCCACTAACCCAGTCACAGCCCTGTTCACATTTACTATTGATTTGGTTTTCTTACAGGAAGTTACCATCCTTTTTCTTTTTGTACAAAACTAATATATACTGATTATAAGGAAAAACCATGTATATATATAAAAACCATCTGAAATTACTATTAATATCATCCCTGATCTCCACCTTTACTCTGAGAGGCAGACAAGGAGCTGTTGCCATCCCCACTTCACCGATGATGAGGAAGATGACAATGACGATAAGGATGACACTAACTACTTACATTTAATAAGCATTTACTATGTGCCAGGCACTGTTCTGAATGCTTAATCTGTATTAACTCAGCTTTATTTTTTCTCTTAGCACGTACGCCTGCCATACTATATATTTATTTGTTTATTGTCTGTTTCTCCTCCCTAGAATATGAATGCCCTGAGAGGAAGTAACATGGTCTGTTTTTATTCACATCTATTATACATCCCCAGTACATCTACAAGTGCCTGGCATGGTAGGAGGCATTCAAAAACTGTGGAATAGATAAACTAGTTTTCCTAACAACATGGGTGAGCCTTATCCAATACATTGAGGGCATGAATAGAATAAAGAGCTGAGTAAGAGGAATTTGCTCTCTCTGCCTGTCTTCGAGGTGAGACATGGTCTTCTCCTGCTTTGGACTTGAACTCGGGCTGGAACTTACACCATCAGCTCTCCTGGTTCTCAGGCCTTTGAACAGATTGGAATTACTTTCTGGCTCTCCAGCTTGCTGCCTGCTGATATGGGGACTTCTCAGCCTCCACACCGCACGAATCAACTCCTTATAATCAATTTCTCTCCCATATCTACCTATCTATATCTATCTATCTATCTATCTATCTATCTATCTATCTATCTATCTATCTATCTATCTATCTATCTATCTATCTATCTATCTGATCTCCTATTGGTTCTGTTTCTCCCAGACTAATACAGATGCCCAGATTGGCTAAGTGAGCTGAGATTCAAATTCAAGTTCGATGTGAGTCCAGTCAATTCTGTTTCCTTAAAGTACAGCAGTCTCCCTGCTTTCTTAACCCTACTTTAGTTCTCTCTCACATGTTAAACTGAAAAGGAAGTTAATTAGTGGATTAGACTTAGAAAGGGAATTTGAAGATCTTGGTTCACTCTTACTTTTTTAGCCCAATGAGTCCCATCTGTTAGATCTTTTTTTTTTAATTTTAATTTTTTAGTTTTTTCTGTTGTTGGTTTTGTATTTTTTCTTTTTATTTCTTTTTCCTTCTTGTTAGATCATTTAAATTAACATTTCTAAGAAGTACAGGTTGCCAGTGAGGCAAATGTTCAATTTTTCACCTATGTTTTTGTTAAAGCAACATTAATGCCACTGATTTAAAAAAATACAAAGGAGTGTGCGTGTGTGAAAGAAAAAAAAAAAAAAGAATTCTGGCTGGAAAAAAAAAAATACAAAGGAGCAAGTGATAAATGGCTTAGGTGCTTTGTGTTGTTAGGGTGGCATTAACATTTAGAGATCTTTGTTAGAGAACGGTTTCCCAAAACTATGGCAACAGAGATAAAATGACAGACCTGCAGAGGCTCTGGAGCCAGACCTGGACTTGAGATCCCACTCTACTACTTATTGTGCAACCTGGGCAAGCCTCTCTGAGCCTTAGTTTCCTCATCTGTGAAATGGGGATAATGATAGTAACTGCCTCATAGAGACACTGTGAGGATTACATAAAATAATGCATGTGCTTAGCACAATAACTTGCCATATATAATAAGCATTTAATAAATGTTAGCTACTTTGAAAGGCATGGCTAGTTACCTAAAAAATATCTCCCTTTCTCTCTCAAATTAACAAAATCCTCAATTTTTAACTGGCTGTCAACGAGCTGGCCAACTAAAAGACTATAACTCCCAGACTTCCTTGAAGCCTGGTGAAACTGTGCTTCTAAGTTCTGCCCAATGAGATGTATATCAAAGTGTTATATGGAACCTTCATTAAGTCTTCGTAAGAGACAGAGGGCCTGCCCTTCTTTCCTTTCTCCATTCTGTTGGAGTCTCCTTTCTCCATTTCAGGAAAGCAGATGTAATGGCTGGAGCTCCAGCAACTATCTTGAACTCTACCAACAAAGATACAATTATGTTTCTCTGAACAGTGTATTAGGAGGAGCCTGATTCTTTGATGGCTTTATGTAACCTCCATACCAGTCCTGTGCTGCCAACCTCTGAACTTCTTTTATGTGAGAGAGAGGTTAAACTTCTATCTTGTTTATGCCATTACTCTGAGTACCTCTGTTACTCAAGGCCCAAGTAATCCTAACTGCTGTGGCTGGCCCATGTGGTAGGTTCAAAAACACTTTGAGGCCCTGTTTCTGTAAATAAAGGCAAGGTTGAGGCAGAAGTATAGAAAAGGGGATGCATGTCTTCAAAGCCTTTCCTCTCCTTCCAGACGACACTCAGATGCCACCATCCGCTCTCTCCCGCTCAGAGGTCCAGGCTTTCATGCCCCATGGATACAACCAGCTCTCAAAGAATCTGATAAAACTCGGTTCATTTTAAGGTAGAAATGATCATAAGGCATCTCTTTCTATTTGTCCTGGGCATTTGTATTTTATTTAAGACAAAGCCTTCTGATAGAATGTTTGGAATAATCAACAGACCTGTGAGAGAACTATTTTGGGGCAGGGAAGCCCACACATAAGGCTACTGCCCACCACTAAGGTTGGACTGTAATTTAATAAAAAGCACTCCTCTGGTTTAAGGAAGTTAATGGACCTCTCAAAAAGGAGCTCACCTTCAACTCCCAAGGAGTATCAAGGGTTGAAAGGGAGGAGTGAATATTTGTTTGAAAAGGCAATTAAATAGCATCCTCAATTCCCTCAGGCTACATATTTTACACATTACTTCAACAATCATTATTACGTCATCACTTGAAAAAAATTCTATGCATGATGCAACTCAGAAGGTAATTTATTCGTGACCAGTCAGTGGTTGAATAAAGAACCTAAACCACATTCCCCCAACCCTTGGTCCCCTGTTCAAACACTCCTCACTTTTTCTTCCTTTCTGAATGTAAACTGAATATATGTAATGGATAGATTTCATTTGAACATGACAGAATTTATGTATCTGAATTTAAATTGCAAGAGAGACCATCTTTCAGAGTAAAAGTGTGTGTGTGTGTGTGTGTATAATAAGACGGTCTTTCCCCACAGAACATGACATCTGACCTCAAATGTGCATGCTCTCTGGTTTGGTTAAAGTAAAATTATCTCCCAAGAGCTCAAAGTGATCTACAGACTACCTAATGAAAACCTCTTTGCCTGTCTCCTCTATGCCTTGATTCCTCAACTGATTCAGAGATTAAATGACTGACAGGGTTATTTAAACTCTGGTGACCTTTTCTAGAATCTGGCTCCTTCAGGCTTTCAGACTGATACTGATGAGACGTTTGAGGAGTTATCAACTTACTTGATTCAACTATAGAGTCTCCTAGATGTCTAATTCCACTTGATAGGCTGAATCCAGGAGAAATTTCTCTATACACATCCCTCACTGAGATAAAATTTTCATGACATTCTACCAGATTTTCTTGTATTCAACAGTCAAGTTTATCTTTGTCAGTGCTGCTCTGACTAGTATTACCAGTTCCAGACCATAAACAACAGGCTCTTGTTTATGATGCCATGACAACCAGCAGATTTATTTTTTAAAGTATTAGAGACTGATTTATATTTCTAGGTAAAACAATGCCCAAGCAAAGGGAACCACAAGGAAAGTGCCATGAAGCCCTCAGCTTAAAATAGTGCAATGGAAGAAGACAGAATTTCTTCTGTGGAAGTCTCAGAGGCACAATGCTGATTCAACTTTTAAATTCTACATCCAGGATTTCTAGAAATGGTTGATACCTTAGGTTATCAGAAATTAATAAATCACACCAAGCGTGGGCTAATAAATGGCCTTTTATATGGATATGACCTTATAACACGAGGCTTTTGCACATAAAGGTTTCTGAAGGAGGAACAAGCAATTAGAAACCGTCAATTTAATTCAAAAGCACAGGTGTAGCAAACATGCTGATAAAAACACAAATTTATCACACACGTAGAAAAAAACTGGAAAGTGGATTTTATAAGAATATCACTCATTTTATAAAGTTTAAAACTACAGGTTCTTTTAATTAGCAAGTATCAGTGGAGCATTAAAAACAATTTAATTCACAAAACTGTATTTTACACACTTGCTTTTTAGGAACAAATGAATTTGTAAATCAAGAAACATATTTTAATAATAAGTTTCAGGTTTAATTTGCCTGTAAAGAAAAATTCAAATAATCTTGTGTAATGAAAATGCAAATATCTATAGTTAGAACAAATTAACATTACTCAGTTCTCATTATGTTGTTCTCTTTTAAAATAAAAACTCGTCAAATTCCTCCAGAAGGAATACGTATTTAATAATATGATCATTAATTGTAAAACAAAATATACATAGGCATATGACTAATCATTGATTTTGTTTTTTTAACAGTTAATCATTTAATTTCTTCTGATTATATGCATTAACCTGAAAAAACTTAAATTCAGAAAAGCAAACTACTGCCAAGAAGGAAAAATAGATACCCCTCCCCCTCAATATTCTGGAACTGAATATATGAATAGATCACATATAATCCAACCATGTAAAAACATTCTTTTTGGGACAACTATAGTCCAGTTTCTTAAAGTGTTCTGACTGCATATACATATTTACATGAAACAGTCTCGTGCCATCGATCCACTCGGTTCCACATTTCAACCAGACAAGCATCCATCAACACTCTAGCTTGGAATGAGTTCTAATAAGAGAAGTGTTTCTGCAAACCAGAATTCTAAACCAAAGATTTTTCCAAAAGAAAGATTACGTGCTTACCGTATAGAGCTCGTTAAGAACCTTCATTAAGTCCTCATGAAGTTGGAATGCAATCTCTTTGCTCTGCAATGAGAAAAAATTAACAATATTAAAAACTGTAACAGAAACTTGTTTCTAGATGATTTAACATCTTAAGAAGTCCACTGACTGAAAATAGAAGAATGTGTATAACACAATGGAAGGCCAGCACGACCCTGATACAATAAACATCTTTGACCAAATGACCCTTTCTAAATACTAGATGTGTGCACCAATGGTTACCACTGGCTGGACAGAAGCAAAGAAGTGGACAGTGTGAATGGCTCTCCCACCATCCAAATCAGACTTTATCAAGAGCGAGAAAAAGGAGGGTGAAGCACCGTGCTTGCTCAGAAGTTGAGTTGCAGAACTTAAGTCATGAAAAGATGAATTCCAGCATCTTGCTTCCCATCTTAGTATCATCACAAGGGAATTTTGCAGTGTGAGTCCCCAGAAGCTAAGTTAGAAACCAACAGGGAAATTAACTCTCCCTCTCCAAAATAACTATATGACTGACTACAAAATTTTTTTTTAATTAAAGCATAGTTGATTTACAATGTTGTGTTAGTTTCTGGTGTATAGCAAAGTGATTCAGTTATACATATACATATATATATGTGTGTGTGTGTGTATGTGTATATATATATATATATATATATATATGTTCTTTTTCAGATTCTTTTCCATTATAGATTATTACAAGACACTGAATATAGTTCCTTGTGCTATACAGTAGGATCTTGTTGTTTATCTATTTTATATATAGTAGTTTCTGTCTGCTAATCCCAAACTCCTAATTTACCCCGCCCCACCTCTTTCCCCTTTGGTAACCATAAGTTTGTTTTCTATGTCTGTGAGTCTGTTTCTGTTTTATAAATAAGTTCATTTACATCATTTTTAAAGATTCTACATATAAGGGATATCATATGATACTTGTCTCTCCCTTTGACTGACTACAATTTTAAGAAAACACTTTCAAAGTAGTGAGTTGGTAAGGCCACTTATGCTCCACATACTTTTTGCCTCTGCATTTATTATTGTTATTTTTTCATTAAGACAAAAAAGAGAGTTTTACTTTTCCACTCAGTGGGTAAATGACAGCATTTAAGATATTCTTCCCTAGGCTAATTCTGAGGGTTTGACAGAGGAGTATTTGAATATTTTTTTTCAGCAAAATCTGTAAGTTACTTTAAAGGAAATCATATATCCAAATTACTTTTCTTTTTTTCTCCTGTTTTGAGTTCAGTATTTAGTTAGGTACAGAAAATGGAAAAAAATGTGTAGCATGGCCTAATCTATAGTTTGAGACAATAACAACAACATCCATTGTTCATTTATGTGTCTCCCACTGGGCTGTCAGGACTGGGAGTAAGGGCCATATCTTTAACAGCTCTGCGACCCCAGAGTCCTGCACAGTGCTTGGGCACGAGGCCAGAACTAGGGTGAGGAAAGTGACGTGCCGAGGGTATGGAATTTAAGAAGACACTAGTCCAGGTCCCACTTGGGCACAAAGGAAGCTTCCAATCAGCACTTGCTAAATGAATCTGTAAATAAGTTGAAATACTGTTGTTTGTGTGATTTGCTGAAGTAGTTACTGCCTTTGGTGAAGGCTGGCCACTGGTGAGAGGGCAGAAAAGAAAGGCCCATAGACCACCCTTAATAAAAATCAGAGGATCTAAATGAAACACAGTCCGTCTGCCAACACTAGGTCATTGGGTTAGGCCTCCCTTAAGAAAGGCCACATGTGCTGAAGCAAAAATTTGTGAACATAAAATAGTGTGGGAAGATGACATCAGAGCAACAGCTAAACTTCGAGAAATTCAAGTTCGGTAGCTGCATTCGTCCCTGGGTTTTCTTGGAGTGATAAAGGGTGCTGGTGTTTATCGAGCTCTGAAAGATTTAAAATCCCTACACTTGGGTTAGAGATTTTATGTTTCGCTGTGTCCTTGCTATGTGAAGAGGTTGGTTAAGAATTACTGAAGGGTGAAAGGAAAGTCACAAGTGAGCAAACGGAGCCAACTGAAACTCATTTTATTTCCCTTAAATCTTGGCTATTCTGACCGTATACATTACACTGCAATCTCCTATGACTTCAGCTTGGTGTTATTTTAATATCATATTTCATTCAAGGATCTGAGCTACCAATTCAGAACTCTCTAATGGGATCAAAGGCTACCAAGTAACTCTGCTCAGCTGCCCACATTTCAGGTAGCAAGTCCAAAAAGAAAATATATCTTGGCTAAGACTTTAGAACAATAACCCCCAAAATCCCTTAGGTCCAATTAACTGCAAGCCAAGAATATTTAGGATCAGATTGAACACTTGGGTTCCGGGCGATAAGGGCCTGCTAAACCAGCCAAGTCAAATATCTTACAACAGCAAAAAGGTTCTTTGTACATTTCACATTTTACAAGATTTCAGGTAATGAGGTAGAGGAAGTCTGGCAAAACAGACATACTGTTCTCTGCTGAGCACACTCTCACATTTTTGGTTCACCTTTCCTCAGAGGCCCTGAAATATAAAAAAAAATCTGTCTGGGAGGCAGTATAGAATAACACTTCAAAGCAAGGACTCTGGAGTCAGAATGCTGGGACTGAAGTCTCAAAGGCTTTGGACTCCCCTGTGCCTGAGTTTCCAGATCTATAAAAGGAATGTAGTCATGGTACCTATGTCATAGGGTTGATGAGAGCATTAACCAGATGACGCATACACAGAACTCAGAATGGTACCTAACACACAGTAAACATCCCACAAATGTTATAATTATTTAATTCTTTCCCAGACACTGTAACGGTTAACACCCTTGTGTGAAAAGCCCACATCGTATTCTTCCTTCTTCTGGTCTCTATGGACACTTATTCCATTGACTTCCACATAGGAGGTGCTTGGCAGATACTGGTCGAATTGAACTGGATGTCCTTCACCCCACTCCCCATGACCCTGGCCTTTAGATCCACCCAAGTGACCCCTGATTTGGAAGGGCCTCAAGTATTGTGCTCCAGCCCTTGAGCCCTTCTTACATCCGTACACCCTTGCCACACATGTACACTGAACTTATCTGTGTTCCACTTTCGTGGGTATACTACTGGTGGTACCAGATGAATGAATCAAACATCTACTAGGAAATGGATAATTCCTCAAGCCAGTGGGATAAGATATATACAACTCATGAAAGAGGCCCTTAAGGAGCCAGGCTCCAGTGGGAACTTTAAATTCTGTGAGAAGTTGGTGGCGAGTTATTTTCAGGGAGGTAGACCCCCGGCTACCCTCATGACACATCACCGAAGATTCTGCCTAGATGTTCGACAGTCTAAACTCTCCGTGGCCTAGTTAGTAGCCTCGAAATTAACCATCTTCTCCCCGCCCTGCACCACTCCTTTTGCCTGCAAAAACTGTTAAAAGAATTGGGCTGTGCTCTGAAACGCTAGACCACGTGACTGAAGTGTGAAGCATGAATTTGCACACCCTTTTGTTCACAGATCCCCGGACCAGACAACATCAAGTCCTAGTCCGAGTGCTGGGGGCTTGGTCCCTGTCCCCATGGCACAGAAGCAACGACAAGATCACCTCATGTTATCCCCACCCCAGCTTTAAACATGTCTCCAATTTATTACAGTAACAGTGAAAAACAGTCCTTTCTTCTAAATACGACTCTGGACCCCAAGAGAAGCAATCTTAAAAACAAAACACATCTGCTGTGGCACACAGGATGCTGATATACTCAACTAATGCACTGAAACGCTTTAATTAGAAAATATCTGGATTATCAAACGTCCATCAAAATTCAATAGGTTAAGTATACCTCTGGATTCTATTTCATTAAAAATGTGAAAACAGTGAGAGCAGACCCTTGACCCTTGACCAAGAGCTGCTAGGTAAGAAAAAGGATACGGGTATTAAGGAAAGCAATCAATGTTCCCTTTGTACAAGAGAAAAAAATAACTTTACGAAATGATATATGCTTGAAATAAAGTATTTTTTATGTTATTTGCGATTGGCTGATTAAAATTACTTTTGCACAGGGAAGGAGAGTTCCCTCCAACTGCTTCAGGTATGGAGTTGAAAAAGCAAACAGTTTTTTTTCCCCCATTTCTGTGGGCCTATATAAGTTCAAATGATGGTAAAAACTTCTAATGCACTGCAATAGGATTCTAGGATTCTGACCCAAGGGGAAATAAAATGGTTAGAACTTCCATTCAGTTGACATTTATTAAATGTCTCCAATGTGTAAACCCAGAGTTGAATACCAAGTCAATTTCTAATTGTTTCCTATTTATTATCACTTTGATGTTTCAGACAATTCAAACATAAGTCCAAAATGAACAGTCCCAAAGTTTCCACCTTTTTTCATTATAAAAATGAATTAAGTGTATTGAAGAATATTGGAAATATAGAGAACAGAAGGCCAAAACTACCACCATTATAATTTGATGGGTATATTTCCTTCAAGTTTGTTTATCTAAACAGAGGTCTGAGTTGTAATCATTCTATAATAATATATGAAGTATACATATAAAAGATATAAAGTATCTTTTTTCTACTCTGCTTTTTTCCAGTTATCATACATTTTCCCATGTACTTATATAATTTTCAGAACATTATTATTGATTAAAATAACTACCCAGTGAATGTATATTAACCATTCTTCTATTATGGTTTCCAATGTTTCCACTATTTTCCATCAATCATTCAATTACTTACTTATTCATTCAATTTCACCCATATATTTTAATCACCCTGAACTATTATCATGAATGCTGTTCTAAAGTCATATCTTGCATTTTGCGCTGTTGCCTTAGTGTCAATTCCCAGACATGAAATTACCAGGATGAAAGTATTGACATTTTAAAGACCCTGGATTCACACTGGAAGATTACTTTCTAAAAGGGTTATAATGAATTTTATATCGCTTCCAGGACAATAGTGTCACTCATGTCAGAATCTGGGGTTCATCCAAGACTTGCTTCTTCTCCTTGAAAGAGAAGCCACCAATCCTATCTATTCTGGTTGATCTGTTTCTCTGTATGTCATGAGAATTTTTTTTTTAAAGATAAAAGGCCTAGGGAACTCCCTGGCGGTCCAGTGTTTAGGACTCTGCCTTTCCACTGCAGGGGGCACGGGTTCAATCCCTGGTCGGGGAACTAAGATCCTGTAAGCTGCGTGGTGCAGCACCCTCCCCCCACCAAAAAAAGATGAAGAGCTAATTATGTCCTTCCTCTGATTAAAACCCATCAAATTCTTGCTATATTTGTTTCAGGATAGAGTTACGATTTCTTAAATCACTCATAACTTCCCCTGTCAAACTAGTCTACCTTACCTTCCACAAATCTCAAACCACATCCTTTAGCCTGATCATAAGCTGCTCACTCCCAGGTTCTACTTTCACATCTCTGTCTTCCCCCACGTCGTCCCCACTGCCCAGACTCTGCTTCCTCCTCTGGCCTGGTACAATCCTACACGCTACTACTTTGTGAAAACTTTCTTGTAACTTTACCTTGTCCTTCAAATAAAGAAATTAGACCCTCCCTTCTTTCTGACTGTATAATACATTCATTCATTATCACTTCTAGGCTGTATGTGTTAGTGGTTAGTTGTTCAAACTCTAAAACTGGATGCCTGTTTTCAAACTCTCTTGTCTGTGCATAAGTTAAATAATTTTGTGAGTTTCCTCAATGGCAAAACAGAGATACCAACAGCCTCTACATCACAGGGTTTTATTGGGATGGTCCTTATTAAACACTTAACACAAAACCCAGCACACAGTTGAGTGTTAAACTGATGCCGCCCGTTACTATTACGCTCATCATGTTTCTTTTTCTCTTCATAAACAGAGGGTTTCTTTGAAAGCAGGGACTGTGTCCTAATCATTTTTGTGTTCCCAGGGCCTGCCGTGGTGCCTGGCACACTGTAGGGGCTCGATATACCTTTGACGAATGAATGGGACCCAGAGCTGAGTAAGGCATGGCTTCCTCCCTCCACAGTCCACAGTCTCATGGAGGAGCTAGATGTGCCCCAACAGCTTCCTACACAGAGCACTGTGATAAGTGCTACACTGGGTGGACCCTGGCCAGGATCTCTCTTCCTGGAGAACAGCAGGCTTGCTCCCTAGAACCTCCCAGAAAGGGGAGAAAGGAAGGCAGAACACAGAGCATAATTAATACAACCATAATTGAGTACACTGGGCAATCGATCAAGCGATCTACATGGTTGGATTAAATGACCAATTCAGAGGGCCTCTGGCCTCTCACAGAGTTATTTTTAAAGTAAATCCACTGTGATGACCAGTCAAGGAATCCTGACCTTATGCTGAGTCAGAGTGAGACTAAGAGAGAAGGAGGAAAACCAGATTAAATATTTAATGAGAGGGTTGCAAATGGTTATAGTGTCTCACGCTCAGTGAGTTTTGGATGTAAATTCTGGTTAGAAGGGTCAGGCCATACCTCTACAGTGTGTGTGCTTTTAAATTTCCAAAACCTCGTGTTCATGTGTCTTTATAATAATAGATTCTCTTAATTCATGTAAACTCTCAAGACAGAAGCAACAACATCCTCCAAAATGCCTAATGGAAAAATCTGGGCTGGGCTTAATGGCCTGAAGCAATCTACAATATTTATAGTGTAGTTGCACATTTCCTTTCTATCTGTCAAGGGACATGGATTTGTACTTATTAAAATCACAACTAAATATCAGTGTATGGAATTAGCCTCATGATCTACTGCATTCCCAAGGCGAAAAATAATCAACATTCTTTTAGATAAAACTCCACGCCACTAGAAAATGTGGGAAAGTTAGAACAAAAAAAATCATAAGCTACAAGGGAACCAGAACTTCATTTTGAAAACTTAACCTTAAAGGAAATATCTGGGGCATCTCTTAGAATATTTACTAATGTAATTGCTAGGCAAATGTGGCATTCGACTGTGCTCAGCCCGTGAGCAGGCAAAAGTGCAAAGTCACGTACACCAGTGTCACTCATAACCACCCAGGTATAAAGAGCACTTGAACAGACAGATTAAGTAACTCAAGACTGAAATTTTAAATCCTATAGGGAATAAAGTAGATGAAACAATTATTATCATTTTCAGCTTGCATTTCCTTAACTCTTCAAGAAACACAATTTTTCATGCTAGGGTTATTTCTCTACTCAAAATGGCGATACACTGGAAACACCATTTCAGTGCCTCTAAATGAATAATCACTTAGGCATAAATTCTCAGTAGCGGATATAAACAAACCTACCTAATTAAAATCAGAACGTGTTATGAAACTCTGGTTAAGACTGTAATATAATTAACTAAAAACTATCAGAAATATATTTCCAGACCACTTTTCAATATGCTGAACTTAACAAAAATGTAATAACTCAGCTTTATTAACAACTCCTTAATACAGTTCCTTAACAATTATCATAATAATACATCATCTTTAGTACATGAACCTGAGTCTACTAATTTATCACTAAAGACAACTGTCTTTCTCTCCTGTGACAGGTGTGACTGTGCAAAGATCCAGTGTGACCAAAAGCTTACATCTATGGCACAGTTGGCTGGGGTTATGAGTATAATCTGTGGTGAAGCAAACTAGACCATATTGTGTAGGGAACCCGTGACTTCAGTCTTAATAGCACTGTGGTAAGAAAAATCCAGGGACTGTTTACAAAACTAAATAAAGCTAAGTAGGAGATTTGCTCATTTATAAGTCATTCATTGAATTAGTAAGCAAAAGGCAGAGATTCTTTGAGATACTGATAAAAGTTCATTTATTCATGTACACACTCATGCATTCAGTCATTCATTCTACCAGTTTATATGAGTACCTTCTATGTGCCAAAGATAGAAAAGTGGTCTTACATTTTAGTGAGAGAGGTAAACAAAACAATTTCAATTCAGTCTGATTTATGCTTATTCAAACAATTTAAACCAAGTGAAATTTCTCTATATAACTCTTGAACCAAGCCTAAAATTTAATAAACCAATCACTCTTCAGGAATTTATCCTAAATCAGAAATTTCCTTTAAAGATATATATTTATCCTAATACTAATAGTACCATCTCAGAACTACAACTCATTAATTGGTCTATAGAATTAACCATGTATTTAAGTAAAGGTAGCTTAAGGAATAGAAAAAAAACAAAAAACAAATCCCCATGGGGTAAGTGTCCTGTTCACCAAGAACTCGGTTCCTTGAATACTACCAGAGAATCTGAGAAAACACCTATGGCTTAGTAGGCAAATGTACATGGGGTGACAGCCTCCTTGAAGCAGGAAAAAACAAACAAACCCCAAACCATCAACATAGGTCCAGATTATTTACTGGTCAGATTATTTAAATATCTTTACTTCTCTGAGCTGTTTCCTCATCTGAAAAATAGAGAAGAGTCCAATAATATACTCCCTAGGGTTCTTAGGAGGATTAAATGAGATATCCATTGTTACGTGCTTAACAAGGTGCCTGGCACGTACCAAGCACTCTATAAAAGTACCTGTCATGATGCTATTATCAGCTCAGCATCATATCCTTGTTTCATTTCATGAAGTCACCCTCCATTTGTCTAAATGCTAATGTAACAGTCTACTCATAGCAACTTTCAAATCAGTATGTCTCAGATGGTCACTTCAACCTAATTCAAGATTTACTTTCTAGAATACTTGTGTTTGAGGTACTATTATACCAAGGAGGATAAAGTCTATTCCAGAGAACACCGCAAAGCTACAAGGAAGGAGAACTCTAATTCTGAGCAAGCCCTTGCTGACTTTAGACTGTTAGGTCTTCCTTAGAATAAAGTAAAACTTGTCTCCACTTAAGTTCTACCAGTCAGTCTTAACTGTTATAGACTTGTAGAGCTAGTTAATCTAAGCCATCTTCTACACAACAGGTCTTCAAATATTTGAGACAGTTACTATGTCCTAGCTAAGGCTTACTTTCTCTGTACCAAACATTCCCACTGTCTTCAACTGTTCCTTATATGACACAGTTTAAAGAAACGAAGAGAGGATTCTCTTTGCCTCCCAGATAATTTTCACTGTTTTGGAGCTAGCGGCATTAAGGACACTTTCTTTATACTTCAAGGGGTAGAAGCTAAGATCTTGGGAAGATTAGGAGGCAACACACACCTCTCAGTGACTTGCATTTGCTTGCAATCACCCTGTTTTGTGGTGGCAGTCCAAACCCACATCTGCATAGTTAAGGTAAACCCAAGAATCCTGGCATCACTGTTAGCTTTTTTTTTTTTTTCTCCAACAGGCTAAAGAGCCATCAGATAAAGGAGTAGAAGCCTTACAATCTGATTAGGATGGACTGAATAAGAATGTCCTGGTTTTGAATTTCCAACAGACCTTTCATAAAACAACAAAAAGCCATTTGATTCATTCTTGATCTACATGGATGAGATCTTTTTGAAGACAATATCATTATAAGTATGGAAATACTCTCTGGCCATAACTCATGGTAGAGCAAAAATCATCACCCAGATTACTAATGCACCAGCTTCCTCACTAGGTTCCCCAAGACTGGTTTCTTCTCATTCCAATTTACTCCTCACAATGCTCTCAAAAAACAAAGCTGATTATGCCATATCCCTGATGCAAAATCTCTCTTGGCTTCCTTAGTTGCTTAGATGAAAACATACCAGTTCCTCAAACTGAAAGTCAAAATTCTTCCATGCCTGCAGCCCTCACCCCCAACTTGCCGTTCTAGATCACAGGTAGCTGTTATCCCACTATGTACACTTTGCCATGTTATAGGCTATACTCCTAACCCCAGCCAGCTGTGTAACTGATGTGAGCTTTAGGTCCAGGCCAAAAAGAGGTGGCCTACGATGACAATTCACTTCCGTTAAGAGTTGTGGGGCTTCCCTGGTGGCGCAGTGGTTGAGAATCTGCCTGCCAATGCAGGGGACACGGGTTCGAGCCCGGGTCTGGGAAGATCCCACATGCCGCGGAGCAACTAGGCCCGTGAGCCACAACTACTGAGCCTGCGCGTCTGGAGCCTGTGCTCCGCAACAAGAGAGGCCGCAAGAGTGAGAGGCCCGCGCACCGCGATGAAGAGTGGCCCCCGCTTGCCACAACTAGAGAAAGCCCTCGCACAGAAACGAAGACCCAACACAGCCAAAAATAAATAAATAAATTAAAAAAAAAAAAAAAAAAGAGAGAGTTGTGAAGATGGGGCCAAGAGCCCCATCTACAGTCATCTTCCCCTAGCATCATTTCCTGGATATACGCTAGTCTTGATCAGAACCCCAGGCCCTTGTCCTGTGCTGTTCTCTACATACATATAGAAGAATGCACTTCCCCGAATTCCTCTGTAAAACCTCACCAAGTTTAAGACGTTGATCAAATGCCGCTCTCTCTGTGAAGCCTTTCTCCATTTTCCTAGGCAGTATGCCTTACTCAATCATCTGTGCATTTGTGCTCTTGGGTCCTATTTCTGTAAGAGCAGTTGCCAACTTATAATGTAATTTTTATCTCTATACTTCCTTTCGTTACTAGATTATAAGCCCCTTTGGAATACTAATTGAGGATTTGTGTCTTACTTTTGTGACCCTAGAACCCACCATTGTGCCTGTCACATAACGATAATCAATAAAGGTTTGCTGAATGAATAATGAAATAGAATGTCTACTCTGTTTTGGAAAAGAAAACTGATTTCAGTAAAGCTAGGTTTCAGAAAAAAAGGAAATGAGAGGAAAAGTAGAAGTTGCAATGAATTTGTCATGACTGGTCAGTGTAATTATAAGACCTCGCCAAAAAATAAAAGATTATTTTAGCAGCCCCTTGCAATCTCTATCTTTAGAGCTAAAGAAATGAAATTTTAATGGCCATGTTTACTCAAGCCAGTGCACTAAGCCAATTACGGTTCTGTGTTCACTTGAAACTACCAAAGTTTAAAAAGTAAAAGTGGTGCATGTATTTATTTACTATTGTTATTGAACATTAGTGGGTTTTCTCAATCCATATAGTTCATAGAGCCAGTGTCAAATTTTGTTTTAAGTTTCTAGATTGATCTGACAAAGTATTTAGTTGGTAAAATTTCTGCTTCTTTCTATTTAATTACTTCTCTAACAATGAGAAAAAAATGTTTCCCTTTGATTGAAATTTAAAAGGTACTGAAATCAATCTGACAGCCACATTCAGTATTTGTTTGCAACTGCATATTTTTGGGTTGCTATTACTCAAGGTATCACAAGTGTTTCTTAATTCAAATATTTGCTATATGTGCAATATCCCCCAATATGGCATTCCTTGCAGCTGCTGGAAATCTTTTAGAATCCTACCATGTGAAATTAAACAAAGTCTTCAAATGGTAAGAAACGCTGGCTAGCAACCAGAATATTGTTCTCAGGTTGCTTCAGACTTTGTTGATCTCAACTACATACACCTCGACCTATAGTAGGAATGTTCTCTCCTCATCAGTTCTTTTAAGAATGCAGTTTCCTTCTGGGATGAGGAGAATGGGTAAGGATTCAAGGCTCTTTGAAAATGAACTTTCTTAAGTGCTGATCTTTTATGAATAACTGAACCTAAATAAACCTGGTACTGAATATATATATATATATATATATTTTTTTTTTAAACTTCTCTTGATGGGAGATGAGAGAATGGGTGCCTTTGATCTACTCCATATTTGTTAATTTAATCTAGACTTGTAAACCCTGTAATTGAAATGTAAACCAAATTGGAACATTTCTTTTAAAAAAATGTTTGGAAAAATGGAAAACTCAAGTTGGATTAATGGTTCTCAACTTGGTCCAATTTCCCCCCCAGGGGACATTTGGTGACATCTGAAGGAATTTTTGGTTGTCAAAACTAATAAGGTGCTACTGGCATTTAGCTGGTACAGAAATCCACAGTCATCCAATTGTTCTTCCATCAGTAGTGTGTCATTTTTCTCTGGCCGCTTTCAATATTTTTTTCTTTGTCTTTAGTTTTTGGTTTGATTATGATGTGTATAGGCATGTACTTCTTTGGATTCATCTAGCTTGGGTTTTGCTGGCTTCTTGAATGGGTAGGCTTATCTCGTTTGCCAAATTTGGGAAGTTTTGTTGTAATTATTTTTTCAAATGTTTTTTCTACCCACTCGCTTTCTCCTCTCCTCAGAGACTCTGTTGACATGAATATCAGACCTTTTAGGATTGTCCCAACACTCCCTGAGGCACTGATTATTTTTTTCCCAATCTTTTTTTCTGTTGTTCAGGTTAGATAATTTCTGTTAATCTATCTTTAAGATGAACTGAAACTAATCTCTCTCCTCTGTTATCTTTATTCTTCTATTGAAACCCGTCTAGTGAGCTTTTAATTTTGGTTACTGTATTTTTCAGTTCTAAAATTTCCATTTGGTTATTTCTTTTTTTTTTTTTTTTTTGCTGAGACTTTATCTTTCCATTCGTTTCAACAGTGTTTGCTCTCACTTCTCGGAACATTTTTATCATGGTTGCTTTAAAAGTCTTTGTTAGCTAATTCTACCATTTGTGTCCTTCAGGATTGGCCATTTATTGATTGTCTTTTCCCATGTCAGCTGAGGTTTTCCTGGCTCTTTGTATGCTGAGTAATTGGGATTATACTCTGGATATTTTGAATATTATGTTATGAGACTGGGTTTTATTTAAACCACATGTAGAATGTTGATATTTTTGTTTTATCAGGAAATCAACCAAGTTGAATTCAGGATGCAAATTCTGACCAGCCTTCTATGGGTTGTGGTTTCAATATCCGTACTGTTTCCAACACCTTTGTAGCACTATTTGGATCTGACTTGCATATGCACCATTCAGTGGCCAGTCTGGAGCCCAGGCAGTGGTCTATCCCTTAGTTCAGCTCCCAAAGTCTTTGGTAGGTATACTGCTTAAGAGCAAACCCAAGCATGTGCAGGTCAGGAGAAAGCCCAGGAGTTAATAAAGAACTTCATGAGATTGCTTTTTAAATCTACACCCTCTCTGTAATCTCCCTAGTACTTTTTGGTTCCTTTGGCATCCCCTTTCAGTCCTCAGCCCAGAAGGCTGGCACTTTAGTTATCCCACCCTGCCACAGACTTGCCATGACTCATTTCTCCTCTGATTTCTCTCTCTTAGGAAGTAGACAGCATGTGATAGTGCTGCTTAAATCCAGCCCTGTCAATACTGGGTCTTCGGAAATGCCTTGAAATTTCTATTATGCGGCTGACACTTATCTCTGGTTTCTAATACAGATGTAAGTATTCATCATTTATTCATTCAATAAATATTTACACAGTATCTACTATGCGCTAGTCACTGTTTCAGTGAACAATACAAGATTCCTCCCCCTCAGAAACTTACATTTAAATTGAGGGGAGACAGAAAGTAAACAAATACTGCGTAAATACAAAATATGGCAGAAAGGGATAAGTGCTGGAGAGAAAAATAAAGTTAGGGAAAGGAGATGGGGGTATAGACTTCCTTTCAGAGTAAGGTGGGAAGGAATAGAGTGAGCAAAGAAGTATGGGATCTGCTTGAAGGTAAAAGGACTGTTCCAGTCTTTCCTATTTATACATTTGATTAGTCATTGCAAAGAGAACTTGGGAGGTAAGGCTGTTGCAGCCCTTGTGCATGCTGCCATCTTGCTCAGAAGTTCCCTGATTTCATGTCTTCATTTTAAGCACCTGAATATTGTATATTCAAAGCACAGTTTTCAAGTGCACTTGGAGAATAGGCTAATTCTCCATTAATAAACAGCATTTAGGGCTGAACTAGTTACTGGATATAGTTCCCCACTTCTTTGTGGTAAACACTGACTGGTGTACTCGGGGCCAAGTTTCTTTAAGGTTTTAGTTTACAATGAATAATTGTTTTCTTTGTGTCTTATACAATACGTTCATTGTACAAAAATCAGAAATTACGAATAATCAAACAGAAGAAAATAAAAGTAACTTAGAGATACCCATTTAAAATAATTTTGGTCTATATACTTTCAGATTTTTTTTTTTTTTTTTTTTTTTTACCATAAATAAGTTTCAAGTGCTTTTTGAAAACTATTCCCAATGTAATTATGGGTTCAACTACTACATCATGCTGTGTGACAAAACGTCCAACTTAGCTGACCTCACTGACCTCAGGTTTTTTAACATTATGTCACTTTCCAAGA
Organism: Eschrichtius robustus; assembly: GCF_028021215.1. Taxonomy (NCBI): domain Eukaryota; kingdom Metazoa; phylum Chordata; class Mammalia; order Artiodactyla; family Eschrichtiidae; genus Eschrichtius; species Eschrichtius robustus. The sequence goes on along the minus strand of NC_090836.1, from coordinate 53,322,539 downwards.
AGACAGACACATAACATCTGCTTAATATCGTATTTAAAAGTCTCTAATGAAGCTTCTAAACTGATGGGGAATGCTCTTATCTAGTAACTCAGCTGCTAAATTTATGGCTAGGTCAATCACATATGTCCTGTTGTCACTAAGTAATAAAGGCAACAACATAAATGCAAGAACAGCAGCACTGACAACTGCCATTTATTTATGTGCCAGCCATCCTGATAAGCAATTTATAAATACAAATTAAAAATAGTTTCTAAAATATTTCAGAAAAGCACATCACTGTAAGAAACGATAGTTTGGTTTTGATTTACTTCTAGAGAAACGAGCTAACCGTAGGGTTGATAAAACTCAAGAGGACCAGCTAGTAGCATTAGCTTGAAAAGACTCTCACTTATTTAACCACTCCCCATCAATTATTAAGCTGTCCCTTGAGGCCACCAGAATACCATTTAATTCTTCTGCTACACTGCACTGAAATGCTTTGAAAAAGTTCCTCTTGTTATATTATTTACCACTGTTGCATCAGCATACTAAATCACATGTGGTAGCTCTCTGCTAATAGTCAGTTTATTTTTCAGGGGATAGATTGCTCCTTGGTAAATCACAGCCATGACCATCTTTACTCCAGAAAGGCAAAAAGTAAGAATTTCATCCAAAGCATGAAATTCTAATGCCACCCTCTGGCCTAATAATTCTACTTCAAGGAATGTAGCATAAGAAAAATATCAAAGATGTGTGAAAGATTTAAATGTCCTACAACGGGAAAAGCTGTGCCGACAGTGAAACATTATGCAGATGCGAAGTATCCTATTTTAAAAGATTATTTCCAGACATGGGAAACGCTAACGATATTTTCCATGAAAAGGGCAGTTTCCCAGGCTATCTGCAATGAAATCTCAATTTTGTAAAATACATATGTATGTATGTTTGTGTAGTACACATGTATGCTTATACATATGAATGCTGAAAAGATATAGCCAGAAATATTACCAGTAGGTAGTATTAATATGGGTAACTCATTTCCATTTTTATATTTTTTGGTGTTTTCTAAATTTCTACAATGAATATGTATTTTTATATTCAAAAAGAAATAGACTCTCTTTTATATACAGATTTGTATACATTTGTACAATAGGAAAGACACTTTTATTTATAGATCTGTAAAGTTTTCAGATTTTTTTAAACTTAGGGACTTTTTCTTCAAAACAAGGTTAGAGCCTTAGAGATCTGTACTAGATTAGTATCATTTATTAACTCAAAGCATCTGCTTGAATATTAACTTATTTTAAATGGCCTAATTGAAAACACAGTGTTTTTTTTTTTTTCTCTCATGAAATGTCTTTGTTTTCTTTCATACTAGGGTATTTAAATAGAATATGATTACTTTTGATAAAAATTTTAAAATGACCTCAAATTTCCAAATCTTACTAGTAATTTCTCTTTCCTTTCAGATTAGGTCACACAATCAACAATACCAAAAGTGGGTTAATTTAATTCTTGTGAATCTGAATCTGATAACCTACGGCATTTAGGCCAAAGTGAGGTCATTCTCAGTGGCTTGCAGCCAGTCTCTGCTGCTTTGAATCTCTGCCTATAACTTGGATGACTGACAGATTTTGCTGCCTCATCCAGAACTATCATTCTTCAGGATTTTCATTAGAAATGAATGGGGCCAAGACCCATAGTGTCCCAATCTCAGAAGTTTCTAACCTGTGCGTTGTGTTAACATCTCCAGTTACCACTGAAAAACACCAACACAGTTATAGTAACTAGGAACTATCTAAGACCTACAGGCAAAGACAAGAAGATGTACCAGCCAGCCCGGCTCTACAAATTATATCTGAGCCTTTTGTTTCCTCATCCCTGAAATGTGGCTTATAATCCCTGTTCGTTGGGCAGCTGTGAGGATGCATGAGTTAATGTGTGAAAAACGCAGGGCACAGTGCTGGGTGCACAGTTAAAATTCAGTAAAGTGGTAGGGTTATGTCATTATTATTGGTGAAGAAACAAAATAAATTATATTTGTACACATATTTATGCAAACCAAGAATAAAAACATTAATAATTTGAAAACAATCCATGGGGAAATGACAGACTTCAAGATAATTTAAAACACGCAGAGATAATTTAACATATTCAAAGGCTGCCATTTTATGGTGCTCCCTCTAAACTACATACTTCTGTTAACATTCTTAAACTTGATACAGAAGATCATGTGATAAGGTGCTTAAATAAAGTGATTATTGCGAGCTAGCTGTGGTCTTTCCTACGTGGTGACTGCTGACGCTGATTACTTTATGTGTAACACATGAATCGCACAATTTCTGGCTGCAGCACCAACCCAGATGCAGACCACTCTTGAGCGTGAGTAATGGAAAGAAGGTGGCAAGATCTCATCACTCCAGCAGGCAGGGTTGGAGAACAGGGCAAGAGGCACCTCACTGCCTCTTGTTCTTCGGGAAGGACAGTAGGACTGATAATGAAAAACCCCTGCGCTGCCCTCGTGGCGGTGGGCCCCTGCTCCACGCCCTCTGCCGGGGCAGGCCTGGCTAACTGTCCGGTGAGGCCCACCGTTCACACCGTCCTCAGGGAAGCCGAGGCCTGGCCAGGCCCGGCACCCTGCTGCCCAACGCCAGCCGCAGAACACGTACACTTCTGATCCCTGGGAGCCAATGAAGTGCATTTCCACAGGCCTGGCCTCGGCAGCTCTGTATCAGCCCCCCATCTCCCCCGCCCCCAGCACTGCCTCCTGAGCCTGGCCAGCCCCCAGGAGCTGCTGGGCCACGGTGGCCAACTGTCCCTGCGGTGGAAGGGTAGCAGTGGCCTGAGACACGGAGAGGTGGGTGTGTGGGCAGGTGGCAGGAGAGGCTGGACCGTCAGCCAGTGGGGACAGAGGGCAGGCGCCTGCGGCAGTCCCCACGGGCTGCGGCCATAGCCGAGCCTCTCCACGCACAGCCAGGTGCAGGCCTGGGTAACCTGCACTCCCCGGGCTTACCCCCGCAGAGAAAAACAAACAAACAAACAAACAAACAAACAAAAACCCCTGTGTACAAGGAGTCTCCAATTTCTGACCTTCTCCTAAAACAGTAAAGCAGAACTTATGAGCATCAAAGCAGAGTCCTACTCTGTCTGTGCTCACATTGTCCATACCTAACAGAGGGTCTGGAATTGAATAACTCTCATTGTTGAATGAATGAAGAAATCAGTGAAGCCTCAAAGTTAAGACTGTCTATGTGAAATAGCTGTGGGGGACCTGAGAGGCACAGGGGGTGCTGACCAACACAGGTATTCACTGCGTTATCCCCTAAGTTCCCATTAATTGTTGAAATGTGAGGACGAAAATTTTAATTCGGCTCCAAGCAAGGATGTTGGAGCATTTCTCAGAGTCTGTTTACAAACATGGTTTGGAACTTCATAATAAGTGATATACAAACACCATGTGATGATCTGGACGGCGTTCATCACAGTTGTGCTACACAGTCTCTTTAGAATGAGGACACATTTAAGATAATGTCTGGTGTAATTTCACATTACATAATTATTGCAGGTGTAAGGAATAAGTGTTTACAGTATAGATAATAACAAAGATAACAGCTAAAAATTAGTTAGATCGTATTAGCATTAAATCCAGACACTGGGGTAAGCAGCTTTCCATGCACGACCCATGAATCTCCCTACAGGTATCTGAAATAAGTTACTATATTTACTTTACAGATGCAGAAACTGAGACTTAAGAGGTTTACAAACACTCCCAGGTCCACATAGATAACAAGAGTGACAAAACTAAGATTCATATGCAAAGCATCTGACGTTAGAGCCTCAGAGATGAATCACTATGTTATTCTGATCAACAGGCTTCATCTACAGCTCTAAGGACCTAAATTTGAAATAGCTGATACTTGAATAATTGGGTATTATTATTTTTTTAAAGCTTCCCTTCTTTTACCCGTTGAAAACTGTCAAGCATAGGCAACTATTTCTAAAACTGGTTCTGATGTGATTAAAATTTAAGTCTTGAAGCTGTTCCCTATACCTATGCCTGGAATTAGGTATTCCTATAAGTGTCTTCCTGATTATTATATCCATTTGAAAACAAAAACATTCCTAGAATTACCTGCTCCAAGCTCCTTATTTGACAGAACAGTCTGGGTAAAAGGATTCTTGGTCAATGACTAAACTGAATACGACACAGCCGTGTAAGAGGCTGTACCTGTCAAGCACCCAGCATCTAACTGGATCTCCATACGGACATGGGGTTATTTTTGAAAAACAAGTAAGTTGCAAAATCCCCTCCCAAGAAGAACAAGCATTATGCTCACTAAGGACTCCACAGAAGTTCTAAAGGTCAATTCAGACTGGTTCTGATCACTTCCTTCTGTTTTGATAAAAAATATGCTTCTGGAACCATAACAATGGAAGAAGAGCTGGAGAAGGAGACGGCTTGATGATATTTAAAAAAAAAAAAAAAAAAAAAAAAGCAGAAAAGACTAGTCTTGCTTTTTAATCTCAAGGGATATGAAGTTCTCTGGACTTGACAGACATGGGTCCTGGCTTCCTATCTTTGCAGATGACAAACGTGTCCTAGTGGGCTGGTCTGGCTCCTCAAGAAGCTCCAGTCTCTCCCTCTCTTATTCTTAATTTTAAGAACGTGGAAAGGTGAGGCATGTCATCTGCTGGGTCTGCTTGAGGAGGTGGAATTTTATACCTGTCACTGTAATGACTATTAGCTTTCCAGCTGATCAGCAATTGTTAGGGGTGAGAAGACTCCTCTCCCCACTAAATGCTGCAGTAGCCAGGAGCCTGCTATAAATAGGCAGCTTCCAAGGATCACAGTTCTTTGAGTCCCAGAAAATCTGGATAAGAAGAGAACTTCTAGGTAGCAAACAAGCAGGCATGGTGCGTGTGTACTTACTGTACGTTCCTCAGGCCCTCTTTCAAGAGCCAAGCACTTATTTCCCCAACTACTGGGAATACTGGCTGCTGGCTGTCGAAACTCACAGCTGCCCTCTCTCTCGGAATTACCCTTGGGAACTACCCTCCACCAAGGGGAGCTGCATCACCCCGAGATCACTTAGCCCCTCCCCAAGGGCAGCTCAAATCCAATGTCTGCAAAACAAAGGCGAGGCCTCCTTGGCGGCAAGGAGCTCCTTGGCGACAAGCCTGAGCTCCCACAGGCTCACCTTCCCCTCCTGCCAGTCTAGCCTTCCCCACTCCCTTAGACAGAAGAGAGGACTCTCTTGAATCATCTCCCAAGGTCACAAAAGCAGAAGAGTTGGCATTCAAGTCCAAATCCGTTTGACCCTCAGCCCTAAGTTTCCATCAACTTTATGAAGCCCTTGACTTTGACGTACAAAACACAAATCCTTACAGCTTCGCAAGACATGCAAAGTCCCTTTTGATATGACAGTCCTTTCTAGCCTCACACCCCATCACTCACTCCCATACAACCCCTGGTCCAGTCACACCAAACTCTTTCCTTTCCCTGAACGTGTCACGCTTCTGCTTTCTACCTTGGAATAGTTCATTGTTCTCGTCTGCTTGATGACCACACCTCCATCTCCTACAGGTCTCACTTCAGGTGTTCCCTCCTCTATGAAGAATTTCCTGGACCCTCAGGAGGGTTAAGATTTCCAGCCTTCAAGTTTCTACTGCAGGTTGTGTGTTCCCTCATTGTGGTAACTGTTAATTATTGTAATGGATTCTCTGTAGGCAGGGAACGTGTCTTTTCAACTCTGCTTCCCAGCCTGGCATTTGAAAGATGTTTTGCTGGATGGATAAATAAACGAAGTCAATTGAGGTGCTGGTCCCAGAAGCCCTGGCTGAAAGGTTGCCAGCACCCCCATGACTGGGAAGCATCATACAGCGTCATACAAATTTGGATAAACTGTGACCTCCTTGAGCACGAGACTAGTTTTTCTTCATCGAAGTAACCTTTCCAAGACCTGACACCATCTCTCACTCATAGAGGACAGGACACAAAAAGCCCATTGAACCAAACGAGGTCTTGGCAGAAAGGGCTGACGTACGAGAAAATTACTTACTTTCCTGGCTCAGTCTAAACTATTTTTTAAAAATCTCTATGTTTTAAGATACATAGGATATTTCTCTACGTGGTCTCTTCTTAATTAATATGTTATTTCCAAATTTTAAAAATTTCTCCTTTGTTTGAAACTTTTTTTTTTTTCCTATTTAATAGAGCAAAAGAAAACTTCGAGTTTGCTAAATTCCATTTCTAGGTCAGAAATCAAATCTAATGTGGACACATCAAGCATGACTAAGAAGTTTCCCAGATGGCCTGCATGACACAACTTTGTTTTAAGGGGTCCCTTTGAAACATAAATGTCTTTAATCTACAAGGTGGTTTTTTCCCCCCACTTTCTGAAACTAATAATTACTTACTGAATAGATGTACAGATATTGGTATAGGCACCAAACACCCTGAGTATGAAGCTGAGGAGGTGGTGGAGAACCCTTGTCCTATAAACATAAAAACCAAAAGCCAGTCCTATTGAGCAAGTAGCTGCATTCCCTACACAGGAAATTGTCCAATTTTGTTATTGTTCTCAACAAAGATGTCCAAACAACAAAAAAAATTGCTGAGAGCTGGCTGAGACTGGTAACAATGATATGAAGCCTTAAAAGCCCAGTTCCTTTTTTTTTTTTTTTTTTTTTTTAAAGTGGATTTGGGAAGGAGGAAACTCTCTGGCATGTAAGGGACTGAATTTTCCATGCCCTGGGGAATTTTTTTCCTGTCACTCTCTCACAGCTTCTGCTGCTAGTCTGGTGGGACTAAGAAAAAAACTGTGATAACATTTTCCCAAGAGAGCAGCACATCTGGTTATCTTATTCTTCACAGGTCTCTGATCCTGTGTGAGCCCAAAACACAGAATTTAAAGCTTTTCCTCTCTGGTCTGATTTTTTTTTATAACTACAGGCAGTCCATTCCTAAGGACAGAGGTGCAATTTGCAGGTACATCTCATTGCAAAATTCTGCTCACATCCTTCAGGTCACAGATTCGGTGCTTTACAACACTATGCGTGTGCCTGCTCGGATTTAACTTTTTGTTCTGTGTCTTTAAAATATCTGTTCACTTACTTATATTTTGAACCTAATATTTATTGAATACAATTAAGTCATTAAGGCAGCAGACCCTTCTCAGTCTTGGTTACGGGCTCAGTGGTTATAGGGAAGCACACTCTGGCAGGATTGATGGAGGATACCTTTTTAAACATCCTGGTGGAATCTTCACTTATCTGCATGAACCGCATAATCACATTGTTCAGATAGATGTCACTCAAGGTTGCGTGGTCTTTGCTTTCTCGTCTCACTTGGTTCAGGAGCAAATACCAGCAGTTCACTGGAGACAACAAGTTCTGGTCTTTCCTAAGAAGTGAAGAAGAGAGAGAATTACCATCAAGTTCAAAGCTGCCCCAATCAGCTAAGGGAAAGTCACCAAGGCAAACTAGGAGCCACAAAAGACGGGCATTGTCCCTGTTCTTTCTCCTCTGAGCATTGCTCATAGCACGACACTCGAGAGCCAGCAGAACAGCCTTCCAGGCTGGGAAGGCACCCAGCCAGCAATTCCCCTAGGCTTGGAAGAAAAAAACTTGGACCAAGAACACCAGTCAAAACCCACACTCCTGACAAGGGCATGGGACCCTAACATATACAGTACTAAGGCAGGCCTTCAGCTTTAAACACCCCACTGAAGAAAGCAGTTTATGTTTACATAAAAATCTATTGACTACTGTCTCACAGACAGACTGTGGTTTGCCACTGAACGCAAAGCATGCTCTGAATGTCCAGTCTGTTGTTGGAAAAGAAATTTGGCTAGGTATACTTTCCATGGAACATAAATGTGAGGATGATTTACTAATCCCCTGATACTTAACCTCCAGCCTCCCAAAAAGTGTTCCCGGGAAGCAGAACTTCATAGCATTGTCTCAGGGCTTGTGAATAGAACCAAGAAGTTTACTGGCTTATGACATGTCACATCTCCTTTTTAAACCCATTAAGTTATTTCAGATTTGTAACCACTCCTTGTTTTATTCTACATAATAAAGTGAAAAGTGAATATAAACCACAAAGGGCGACTTGTAAAAAGTTTTAAAGAAAAACTCCAAACAAAAGCTGTGACCGACGGGGATACTACTGCTTTAAAGAAAAAAAAAAAGTACAATGTTTGTTTTTTGTTTTTTTACTTTAAAAATCTAACTCTAAGATGGCAAAATGGCACAGAATGTTTATCCTAACTCAGGGACACTAGTGCTATTTTATCAGACATATTATCCTCCTAATATTCATGAGGATTTATGATTCTGAATACTAATTAAATTAGAAAAATGATTAAAGAAGGTCTTTCAGCCCTTATGTCCCTCGGATTCAGGATTTAACCCTGCATCAGTCAAAACCCTCTCTAAAAGAAAGAGGAAGTAGACCACAGAAGTATGGATGGGTGTAAGGGAAGAAACCCCTGATCTAGGGTCCCAGCACTTATACCCAGAAGAGAAGCCTCCCACTCTCCCAGCTAGCACATTAAGAATTACACCCCCAACCTAAAGAACCCTCCTTTTCTCTCAAAGCCATTGGGCAAGGTGCAATGGTTCTATGGCAGAATACTGAAGCCTTTCCACTGACATTCTCTAGCCGCCCAGCCCAAGAGGTAAATGCTACCTTATATTAACTTTTCTGTATATCCTTTATGATGAAGTAACCCATAAGTTCTTTGAGAACATTTCATACTTTTTTGTATCCGCAGAGCCCTGCCCGTGGTCAGCATTAAATAAATGTTATTTCATTCATTGAATAAACACTTTTTATTGCCTTAATAGTAAGTGGTAACAGTATCGACAACAACAATAACAACAGAGGCGGCTAAGCTATCATTTACTGAGCACCTACTGAGCACACAAGTCAGGAACATGGACTATGGATCTACACTGCCTCGCTTCAAATCCCAGAACAATTACCTAGGAGATCTTGGCCAAATTATTTAAACCTCTCTGTGCCTCTGTTACTTCATTTGTAAAATGGGTAAAGCAACAGTACCGATCTCATAAGATTATGAGGATTATTTGAGTTAATATATATATTTTTAGTGCTTACTAGAATGCCTTAGATTCACAGTAAGTGCTGTTTAAAGTTAGCAATTTTCATCTAGTGGCTGGTCTAAAGACTTTACACACATTAACTCTACCTAATCCTTACCACTACAACTTAAGGCAGAGATGCTTTGTATCCCCTCTATCAATAAGAGAACTTGGGCTTCCCTAGTGGCGCAGTGGTTGAGAATCTGCCTGCCAATGCAGGGGACACGGGTTCGAGCCCTGGTCTGGGAAGATTCCACATGCCGCGGAGCAACTGGGCCCGTGAGCCACAACTACTGAGCCTGTGCGTCTGGAGCCTGTGCTCCGCAACGAGAGGCTGCGACAGTGAGAGGCCTGCGCACTGCAATGAAGAGTGGCCCCCGCTTGCCGCATCTAGAGAAAGCCCTCGCACCGAAACGAAGACCCAACACACCCAAAAATAAATAAATAAATAATTAAATTAAAAAAAAAAAAATAAGAGAACTTAAGCTTCAGCAAGGCACAATGATTTGCTCAAGATCAAAGCTGGTGTCAGAGAAAGTCTCTGAGTCCAGGGAGGTTGATCCAAGCCTTGGTCTTTCTACCATGCAGTGGCAACTTCAGGCCAAGGATTATCCTACACAACAAGCATCCCCAAACTGAGTAAGAGCTAGACTCCATAGCCCAGGTTAAATGACTGGTAAAGTAAAGGTGCTAAAGATTTAACATTTGTTTCATGAAGAGAAGGAATACTGAGTGCATACCCCATGTCAGCTATCAATCACATCAACGATTTGTTATGTTTCTCATTTACTGGTCATAAAATCTCATTTTACAAGTTAGGAAACCAAGGCTCAGAAAGGTTAAGCAACTTGACCAAAGTCACACAGTAGAGCCAGTATTCAAACCAGGTCTGTTTGACTCTTTCCTAAAGGGCTGTCTTTGATTTATTCCCCCCTAACCCTGGTTTGTCCTTTCTGTAGACTTATTACCTTATCTTCAGTTCTGTAGTCAATAATAAACTTACTCAAGTCAAGGAAAATTCCGAGCTACCTACCTTTTGAAGAAAACTAGTGAAAAAACCAGGAGGAACAAAAGATGGCAGCTGATCCACTCAGGGATCAGACTAAGGTGCATGGGCCCATCCATGTTTTCAGTTCACAAGAGATTACCAAGTACAGAACACAGAAGGAGACATTCAAAAATATTTACTGAATGTACAAATGGGCTGTCTTCTTATCTGCAATCACTTCTAAAAAGGGACAGTTTTCTATAAATGAGGATCTAGTACTGGCTCCAGTCTCTGTCAAGCACATTTGATATTTGCTCACCCTGGGAACCATCACCAAAATTTATTTCTATGCTGACCAACACTAGAGGTTAAAGTCACCCAAAAACAAAAATAAAAAAGTATTCCCTACCCAGAATAATTCTGCATTTGCTTCCGCAAAAGGACCCCTACTTCCTTTTTTTCTGCAAAAGTTCCTACCTTTTTTTTATGATGAGAAGGGTTAGAAAATTTTTTTTTATTGACGTAGAGTTGATGTACAATATCATATAAGTTACAGGTGTAACAATATAGTGATTCACAATTTTTAAAGGTTGTACTCCATTTATAGTTATTATAAAATATTGGCTATATTCCCCGTGTTGTACAATATATCCTTGTAGCTTATTTTATACATAATAGTTTGTACCTCTTAATCCCCTACCCCCAGGTTGCCCCTCTCCACTTCCCTTTCTGCACTGGTAACCACTAGTTTTTTCTCTGTATCTGTGAGTCTGCTTCTTCCTTATTATATTCACTAGTTTGTTGTATATTTTAGATTCCACATATAAGTGATATCATACAGTATTTGTCTTTGTCTGACTGATTTCACTTAGCATAATTCCCTCCAAGTCCATCCATGTTGCTGCAAATGGCAATATTTCATTCTTTTTTTATGGTTGAGCAGTATTCCATTGTGTATATTTAACACAGCTTCTTTATCCATACATCTGTTCATGGACACTTAGGTTGTTTCCATACCTTGGCAACTGTAAATAATGCTGCTATGAATATTGGGGTGCATGTATCTTTTTGAACTAGTGTTTTTGTTTTTTTTGGATATATACCCAGGAGTGAAATTGCCAAAAAGGAAATGCAGATGGCCAACAGGCACATGAAAAGATGCTCAACATTGCTAATCATCAAGGAAATGCAAATCAAAACTACAATGGGGTATCACCTCATTGTAGTGTCAGAATGGCCATCATCAAAAAGAACACAAATAACAAATGATGGCGAGGATGTGGAGAAAAGGGAACCCTCCTACACTTTTGGTGGGAATGTAAATTGCTGTAGCCACTGTGGAAAACAGTATGGAAGTTTCTCAAAAAACCTACCCTTTCTTTTTTTTTTTTATTTTATTTTTGGCTGCATTGGGTCTTCATTGCTGCGCTCGGGCTTTCTCTAGTTGCGGCGAGCGGGGGCCGCTCTTCGTTGCGGTGCATCGGCTTCTCATTGCAGTGGCTTCTCTTGTTGTGGAGCACGGGCTCTAGGAGCACGGGCTCTAGGAGCACAGGCTCTAGGAGCGCGGGCTCAGTAGTTCTGGCGCAGGGGCTTAGCTGCTCCGCAGCATGTGGGATCTTCCCGAACCAGGGCTCAAACCCGTGTCCCCTGCATTGGCAGGCAGACTCTTAACCACTGCACCACCAGGGAGTCCCTACCCTACTTTTTATGTAGGATCCAAGGCCACAGAAGGGTGTAAAATGAAACTGCAAAGCCAATGGTGAAGGCTAAGATGCGCTTCTCTGCAACCCCCTTCCATTTGGAGCCCAGGCTGAGCAGATGGGCCTCCTTGTTGTCCCCTGTGTGGGTGGGCGAGTGGCTTTCTGTTCTGCCATTTCACTGAGATAGTAGTTCTGTTGCTCCTGACTTTAGGCTGTGATGCAATGCCATAGGATTGGCGATGGGGAAGTCCTCCCTTCCAGCTCCCTACCTTGCATAAGCCTCATCTTCTGTCCCCACGTGGGACTAAAGGGTGATATAATCACCACTCAAGTTTTCAACTCCCTTTTCCTTTTTTGGCCCCTGGAAATTTCCCTTACTTTCCTGAGTTCAGTTATACATTTAAAGTGATGTCTATTATATTTTAGTCAGCATTTCCGGGAGTTTTACAGCACAAATATTTTTCATATTATCTAGTTCACTGTATTTCCAGAAATGAAAGACTGGGAGGTCTTTTTAGTATCTCCTAAACAAGTCTATTTCTTTCTACCTGCAGTGTTGCTAGTTCATGCCATTATGGTGAGGGTCCTCTACCTGGTCTCCTTCCCTTGACTGTGTCCTCCTCCAGCCCCCAATCCTATCTACGGTCTTTGTCATCATCTCAAAATGCAGGTGTGAGCTGGTCTTCTTTCTACTTAAAACTCTACGAAGGCTTCTCAGACCCTTAGGATAAAGGGCAAACCTCCTGGTATGATCCACAGGCCTCCATGATCCGGCACAAGGTACACCTGGAGCCACACAGCTCACAACCTCACTACTCACTCCCACCGGACTACTTCCTGCTCTGCAAAGCTACCCTACACCCCTTCCCTCTGGTCTCTTAGGAGTGATGTTCCCCTTGCCTGAACCTCCTGCTCTGGTCCCTTTACTGGCCAACTAGTCCTTTGGGTCTTCACTTAACGTATCACTTCTTCCAGGACCTTTCCTGGACCCTGCTGTCCCCACCTCCACTGTAGAATGGATTTCTGTCAGGTCTGTCCCTGGCATCCTGCATTTACCCGTCAGAGCACTTGTATACTCTATTGGAGTTGTCTCCCTACTTGTGTCTCAGATTTTTTTTTAAATTAATTAATTAATTAATTAATTTTTGGCTGTGTTGGGTCTTCGTTTCTGTGCGAGGGCTTTCTCTAGTTGCGGCAAGCGGGGGCCACTCTTCATCGCGGTGCGCGGGCCTCTCTTGGTGCGGAGCACAGGCTCCAGATGCGCAGGCTCAGTAGTTGTGGCTCACGGGCCTAGTTGCTCCGCGGCATGTGGGATCTTCCCAGACCAGGGCTCGAACCCGTGTCCCCTGCATTGGCAGGCCGATTCCCAACTACTGCGCCACCAGGGAAGCCCTGTGTCTCAGATTTAAATTCTAGAGTAAATCTCATCAGAAAAACCTGCGTGTATTTTTTTTTTTAAACAAATGAAGTACAGTTGACAGTGAACATAGGTTTGAACTGTGCAGGTCTACTTACACAGATTTTTTTCAATAAATATAGTACCTGTGGGACTTCCCTGGTGGCACAGTGCTTAAGAGTCCGCCTGCCAAGGCAGGGGACACGGGTTCGAGCCCTGGTCCGGGAAGATCCCACATGCCGTGGAGCAACTAAGCCTGTGCGCCGCAACTACTGAGTCTGCGCTCTACAGCCCGCAAGCCACAACTACTGAAGCTCGTGTGCCTAGGGCCCGTGCTCTGCAACAAGAGAAGCCACCGCAATGAGAAGTCCATGCACTGCAACGAAGAGTAGCCCCCGCTCGCCGCAACTAGAGAAAGCCCGCGTGCAGCAACGAAGACCCAGTGCAGCCAAAAATAAAAATAAAAAATAAATTTATATAAAAAAACATAGTACCTCTATTTTCATTACATCCTTAAATTAACTAGATGCGGGGGAAAGTTTCTGTTCAGTTAGAGATCACAATATGTAGAACTTGGGTTTGAGTCCTGATTCTGTCCATAACTTTTTCAGCTTCCTGCCTTTGGGTGACTCATTTATCAATTCCTTTGTTTTTGAGGCAGAGATAGCAGTATGTGGACTTTCGACTGTGCAGGGGATTGGTGCCCCTAACCCCTGTGTTCTTCAAGGGTCAACTGTGCAATTAATATAAGGTTTAATTAAGCTAGATTGTACGCATTTTACCAAAGGCCCTTGTTTTAAGTCAGTCTCAACTGCAATGACCACAAGCATGATTGGGGGGTGGGGTATAAATTTAAGCAACCCTCACTGCTTATTTTCATGTAAGATCACTATACAGAAATCTTGAGGTCTTTGCTTGAAGAATCAGCTATTTAAAATTTGCCCATCCAAATACCTACCTGTGTTAAACAACAACTCCTAGTGTATTTATTGGAAAGAGAAGCATGTCAAGAGAATACTATTAGTTTAAAATGTAATACATTTATGCTCATAAATTATAAATGCAGAGGGTTGCTTTTATCTATGGGGATATATCAATCAACAACTTTTCAGACAAAAATGGAAAATTCTAAAACCAATAAGGGTGGTAAAAAGATAGGATATCCCCTTAGAAAGGTGAATTTGAGTCAAGTCCCTCTTACTTGTACTGTTGATGATCCTTAGTGCTTCTTGTTTTCGCCATGAACCTTTCTGCTAACTTTTCTAGGTTCCGAGAATATTCCGTCTCAATTTCGGCTTTTTTCCGGAAGAAATCTTGCAGGTCCTGCAGAAGCTGAACTCGCATCTCTGTTTGCTGCTCCAGGCATTTCTGTTGTTCTACCAGTTGAGCACGAATTTCTGAGGAGAGAAGAGAATCCATTTGATGATTTCACGAAAACTACTGAGGTGTGCTGGTTGTGTGCAAGATAAAAATAATGAATCCTATTATACATTTAGCTCTGTATTGGACCTTTACGAGGCTGCTGTGTTCAGGTTGGGTCTTTAAGTAAGATATCTGCTGACCCTGTAAAAGAATGAGATAAGCCTCTGGAAAGAATGTAATAAATTAGAATAGAAACATGGATTACATTTGCAATGCCACAAACATGCGTGGAGTCATGAGGGGAAAAAAAATGAAAGCCTTTCAGATAACAATTTGTAACACGTGACATCTTTGGGTAGCTGAGGACATTGTAGTTTTTTAAACAGCATTTTACCTCAATTATCCTTTTTGAGTTTGAATGGCAAAGAAGTGAGCATCATTTCTTCCAGACTTCTGAACCTTCTCAATTTCTTTGCCAGTTGGCACATACAAACACTGACATCTGGTAATTTTTATTTAGTGCATAAATTTCTAGTTTGTAAAACACATAGCTTCAGGGTTTATAGGAATGCCACACCTAAAAATAATTTCCTTTTATATCCAAATAATCCATTCGTTATGGGGCAATCCTTGGATTCCACTTTATTATTCTGATCACAAGATCAAGAGCTCTTCACTTGGCTTTCACTTTTTCCCCATTGCTCAAACTAAGCCTTATTGACACATATAATCTGAAAAGAATCCTTTGACAATTTTAATACATTAGGAACAGGAAGGTTAGTCATTTAGTGATTTAGTAGAAACACAAAAGCAAAAGTGTGTCACGTAAAACTATCTGCAAATGACTGTAACAATGAACCATGTGTGTTTTGGAAAATAAGATACAGTAACTATTAACTACTGACTTGTTTTTGTTCTGAGACTCCGGGCTAACATCCAAAGACAAGAATATTCATACTGGAAAACTTCTTTATTTCATCCTTCCCATTGTCGGGTGCATAGTCCCTAAAAGTGAGGGCTGAATCTAATTCAGTGGAGTTTAAGAAATTGATGTCCAAATAACACCTCAATTTCTTCCCATGCTTCTTCTTAAATAAAGACTGAGCTGACAGTACGTATGCACATACTTGACCATGTGTAATCAGGCTCATTAACAGCAGGGCCATCCAGGTCTGAATGAGGAGTCAGGAAATTTGCTCAACTTACCAGCTAGTAACAATCTAATGCTTACTGTTCTACACCCTAATGAAGTGGATACTAGTATTACCCTCATTTTGCAAAGAAGAAACTGAGGTTTAATGAGATGACATACTTCATCTAGAGACTTCACCTTGTAAGTGGCACCTGCAGGACCTCTAAGCCAGGTCCGTCCATCAATTAATTGAACTCTTCTGCCTAGCTTTCATCCGTGCAACATGTTTTAAGTACCTACAGTGTGCCAGGCCTATATCCTGGCAAAGAAGATACAGTAACTATGAAACAAGGTCTCTGATCTCAATAAGCTCATGTCCAAACAGCATGCTTTTGGGGGAGTCCCGGGAGAAGATAGGAAAGCATTTCTCAAGCATCCTCTCTTGGTTTCTCCACTTGGAGATTGGGGGAATCCTATTATTAATCTCATAAAAGTGTGGTGAACACCAAAGTGAAGACATTATTACAGGCTTTTAACTACCACGAACAGCAGCTGGTTTTTAGTCCATCAAAGTAAATATTTTTCAATACAGTATTATAATCAGCATGTCTGCCAAACTCTCCCCCACAAATACAGACCTAGTTTTGTTTCATAAAGAAAGAAAAAAAAAATCAAGGGTGGGGGCATTTCTCATCCAGGAACTCTTTTTTGATGAATTAATTTTAGCACATCTTGCTGTGCTAAGTGAAAAAAAAAATCAGTCGTCTTCGGCTGTCAATGAGTTCTGTTTTGTTTTGTTTCTTCCCCCCTCCTGCTTTTGTTTCTGTTTTTTATAAAAAACTTTTATTATAAAAACATGTGTATATTATTTAAAAATTTAGCTCATGGTGTGTCAAAGTATTACTTGCTTTATTCTTGCCTTTTCTTATTAAATCCAGTACCTGGTGAATGGGCTATTTCCTTTTTATTCTTAGGTTTTATAATATGTAAAGTTACTATTCCATTTGTTCTTTTTGTTTTTGTAGAAGTACACAAAAATTATATGGGCTTCCTTCTTGGATCTCATTCTTAGATTTTCTCTTGCTTGCTTCCTTCAGGGTTTAAAATGAAGAACTAGGGAGTTTTGAGAAGGAGGACTCTATTTTAAACAGTTACAATCCCATCTTCATTTTGCAGGGAGTAACTGTTATTTCACATTATCTGTAATTTCCCAGTCAAAATAGGACACTGGCAACATTTTCAATAGTGGGAAAAGTGGAGGGACAGAACCTAGAGAAAAAGTAGGCTCCAAAAATCGGAGAAGGAGAATTTGTTTGACTATCTTTTAATTTAGAAAAGTTTAGGACAAATGAGGAAAAGATCACAAGGAAACCAAAAGCACAATGAGATACCACTTCACATCCACTAGGATGGCTGTAATCAAAAAGACGCAAGTGTTGGTGAAGGGTGGAGAAAATGGAACCCTCATACACTGCTGGTAGGAATGTAAAATGGTACAGCCACTTTGTAAAACAATGTGGCAGTTCCTCAGAAGGTTGACATAGACTTAACAAATCTACTCCTAGGTATATACCCAAGCGAAAACACACTTCCACACAAAACATATAGACAAATGGTTATGGCAGCATGATTCATAACAGCTGAAAAGTGGAAATAATCTAAATGTCCATCAATATGGAACAGAAAAACAAAATGAGATATAGCCATACAATGGAATATTATTCATCCATAAAGAGGAATGAAGTACTGTTTCATGCTTATATTGAAAATATAAGCTTAGTGAATAAAACTAGTCACTAATGGAAAGTGTGATTACATTAATGTGAAATGTCCAAAAGAGACTAATCCATAGAAACAGAAAATAGATTAGATGTTGACTAGGGCTGGAGGTGTTGGGGAAAATGGGAAGTGACTGCTAAGGGGTGCAGGGTTTTTTTTTGGGGGGGGTGATGAAAATGTTCAAAAAGTGATTGTGGTGACAGTTATAAAACAGTGAGTATACTAAAAAGCAGTTAATTGTACACTTTAAATGGGTATATTGAATGATATATAACATATCTCAATATAGCTATTATATTAAAAAAGATAGAATGCCATATCACAATTCATTGAAATTTTGGTTGAGACATTTCTGAGAATGATAACAGTAGTAACAACAAAATGATTCCTTGGGACTTCCCTGGCGGTCCAGTGGCTAAGACCCCGCACTCCCAATACAGGGGGCCCGGGTTCGCTCCCTGGTCAGGGAACTAGATCCCACATGCCACAACGAAGACCGAAGATCCCGCTTGCCGAAACTAGGACCCGGTGCAGCCAAATAAATAAATAAATAAATAAATAAATAAAATAATAATAAAAAAATGAGTCCTCCTATTTCCACACCTCGTACTTTTTAGTAGTTTATCAAATTAGACAACATATGGGCAAGCACTTTAAAATGATGTCTTCACAAAATGGCTCTTGCTTCAATATTTTAACTTCATCCTGAATTTATCTGTGAGTCAGAATAGTAAATTTAATTACTGGCTAGCATCATTTGTACATTAATTATTACAATGTCTAATGGTATAGAAAAGATTTACCTAATAGACCATCAGGAGGGGCTTATCACCATGACTCCCAGACAACTGCATAAAACAGCGCAAACTCTTTCAGGCAGAAAAATGCCATCTCTGAGGAGGCTCCAAGCAGCTATTATTTAAATCTAGGGCAGGACCTACTAAATACTCATAATGGCCATTTTAAAGGAGCTAAAATTTACTGGGTTTTTTTAATGACTTATCTAATTTCTGTTCTACCAGAGCATCACCACAGGATGAACCAACATCAGTAATCCAACAAGAATAACACACAAAAAGACTATGCTTTCAAACTACTCAATTAATTTGTTTAAAAAACTGAAGTAGTTCCTCTAAGCTACAGAAATATTGACTAATACTTACCAAATAAAATGGAATTGCCTAGGAAAGGAGGAAACGGAGGCCTTTCTTGCTATTGCTCTGATAAAGGGAAGTCCTAACCCTTAAAATAAATTTGTGTGAGACCACAGAGTGTGATGCATGTTTCATGGAAAGATTGAGGCCAGGCTGGGCTGTTTCTCTAATATGTTACTGAATGATTAGGACTAGGACATAAAATTGATAGACTGGGTGTGATACTCGTGCTCATCCAGCAAAAAATAAAAACACAGTAACACTTCTAAAGCATCACAAACCATCTCAATTATTTCATAGTCTTGTTTCGTCAGATTTTCCTTATGATGTCAAAAAAGTCTACATTGTGTGTGGATTTATCAGTACCTTTACCTGTGGGCTATAAGGAATTCTCCCAAATAACAGGTAAGAACCACTGGAATATCTTTAAAGAGAAGAACCTAATTAGACTAACTGGTTCCATCAATCGTTCACATAATCATTGTTGATGTGAATATTTATATAATCTTGCAGCTACTGATTAGCTAAACACTAGGTGCAAACTTCTGTGAAACATGCTGGGACCTCCCTGGTGGCGCCATGGTTAAGAATCTGCCTGTCAATGCAGGGGACACGGGTTCAAGCCCTGGTCCAGAAAGATCCCACATGCCGCGGAGCAACTAAGCCCGTGCGCCACAACTACTGAGCCTGTGCTCTAGAGCCCATGAGCCACAACTACTGAAGCCGGTGGGCCTAGAGCCCGTGCTCCGCAACAAGAGAAGCCACCGCAATAAGAAGCCCGCGCACCGCAACAAAGAGTAGCCCCCGCTCGCTGCAACTAGAGAAAGCCCGCGTGCAGCAACGAAGACCCAAGGCAGCCAATAAATAAATAAATTAATTAAAAAAAAAGAAATATGCTAAAAAGTCTAAAAAGGCTAGAAATTTGGAGCAAAAAAAATATCCATAAATGTGAATGAACTTTATTAATTTTTTTGTGTGTGTGATTAGACTGAATAAGCAAAGACCGTTTCTTCAATTCACTAGAAATCTGAACCCAAGATTTATGCTTCTTTTACACTCTGCACCTTATGGACCCATGTTGGAGTTACGGTGTCACCTATTACAAGTCACATGACATGGGGCAAGTTGCGTAACATCTCGAAAAATAAGAGTTCCACCTCACGAGGTTGTGGTGAGAGAATTAAATGAGATGATATAAGTGAAAAGCATGCTGCAATCTGTAAACCACTATGAAACAGATGGAGATGTTATTATTACTAGTATCAGCAGGCTTTCACTAGAAAAATATTTATTGACTATTTCCTTGTGCCAGACTCCCTTCTAGTGGCTCTAAATAACAGACTGGAAATCACAAGCCCCATCCCTCAGTGAGAAGACAGCCAAGACAAACAGATAGTGAGAGCTAATGACCTTCAGGGCCTTGATTTACCAATGTCGAGGAGCAATGCGAGGAGGTGTGAAGAGGCAGTATATGCCTGCTCGGGAAACGAGGCAAACACTGAGGGGGTGATCCTGGGGGGGACTCAGCAGTGTGTTGGTAGACACAAAGGGGAAGGGCATCCCAGGCTGAAAGAACACAGGCACAGGCAGGAGGGGAGAACAGGAAGAGTACCTTGCCAAGTGCTTTTCTGTGCTAAAACCTACCTCTGGCTGGGTAATGGGTCTAGTCATGGGCTAGGTCAGAAAGAATCCCACATGGTAGACTAAGGAGTAAAATTTTCTCTTTTAGGCCAGTTTCCCCAACTGGCTTGATGGTAAGAGCTACCAGGGGTGATTACTAAAAATACCTGTGTCCAGGTCCCTCAGCTGGATATTTTGATTCTGTTGGTCTGACAGGACCTGGAACAGAGGATTTTAACTAAGTACCCAGGTGAATCTTACCACTGGGCAACTGTAGGAAACACCAGTGGGGAGGAATTGAACAATTCTGAACAAGAGAGACACATGATCAGATTTGCATTCTAGAAAACAGCACAAATAAATGAATAAATAAATGAAATGAAAGGCTACGTATCCTATACCTTATTAAATTGTTTCCTTTGTAAGCTACAGGGGTCCTCATTTGAATTACGAATTATTGGGCAAAACAAACCAACACCACCGACAAAAACCCTCACAAGAATGAATGGTATCCATGCTTTTCTCTGCCTAAGCCTATTATCTTAATTAGTTATGAATCACTCATTTCTGTCATCTGGTGTGGAACTAATGAGTGTGTCCACGTTATCTGTTATCAGAGGGGAGAAGCTGACTGTCAACCACATTGTAGGAAAAAAGCTGTGCTGCCCAATATGTAGCCATCTGTCACACTGAGCACATGAAACGTGGCTGCTCCAAACTGAGATGTGCTCTAAGTGTAAAGTACACAGAGGACTTCAAAATCTTAGTGTGGGGGAAAAAAAAGAACATAAAAGTGTCTCATTAATATTTTTTATATTAGTTAATGTTAGAATTAAAAATTTTAGATATTTTGGGTTATAAAAAGATGTTAAAATTAATATCGTCTGTTCGTCTCCTTTTTTTTTTTTAATGTGACTGCTAAAGAAAATTTAAAATTGGAAATGTGGCTCATCTATAGGACAATTCTCCTCTAGTACATGAGTGAATTAGCAACTAAGTTTCTCATAAGCGGAATCTGGAATGTGGGGTTACCATCAGCAAAGGTCTTTGAAGAGTTAGCGGACTTGAGATCAGAAGACAAGATTTATGCACAAGGCAAATACGGGGTAGAATACAGAGTATCAGGACGTCGGTTCCAGTTAGAAGTAGAACCTTGGAAGAGTAACCATCTCTGTGGAACTCATGTTTCCTCAACTGCAAAATGATCGCTAATCATAACTGCCATATTCGCCTCCCAAAGGCAATAGAAGGCTTCAATGAGATGAGATATACAAAGACTTCCTCATCATGTCAAACACTGTATTGGCCATTTATCATATAATGTGGATTGAAAAAAGGAAAATACAAGTTCTAGATTTGATGGTGTCAACTACACAGACTAAAAGGACTTTCAGAAAAGAAAAGACCATAGGCCAGCTGGGGTCTTCATCAGTGATAGCTTGGCCTTGCACTGCATTTAAAGGATATGTAAAATTTGGAAGGCTATGCAAATCTGGGGAATGGAAAAGTAGTTCTTTAAATAACTGAAAATGATAATTTTTGATACCCTGGCCCAGAAGAGTAAGGTTCTAGGGAAGGAAGTTTAGGGTGGCTGGACCAGGTTACTGCCTCATGGAAAATATAACTCCCTAAAGTCTTTTTCTACTTCTGACTTACGAAATCACCAACGACTTAGGCAAACTAAATACCATAGACATATATGAAATCGGTTTGCTTCCATTCTAAGCTCGAACCATGGCTGCATCCTAGAACTCCAGAGATAACTAGCACATTTGTGAGGGAGTAGAGTTAATGATAAAACCTTTTGGAATAAAATAAGAAAGTGTCCTCTCAGCACAGTCAATCCTCACTGTATGGATATGAAAGTAAAGTCAATTTTACAACATTTCCTGCACTTAAAGAGAGGCTGTGTCTGTTTTTCTAAGTTCTCATAATAATATCTTCATTTGAAGTGACATTTACCTCAGTATTATTTTAGAATAAAATTTACTACAAAAGCATCAGTTTTCATAGCGTTTGAAAGCCAAATATTATATTTTGGTCCAGATAACATTTTCAGGCAAAGTATGGAAAACAAATTTGTACTTTTTTTTTTTTCCAGATGAAAGCTAGCCAGGATAAAAGGCAATAAATTAAGTTGATCAATTATTGCAGTTTAACTACATTGTAGGAAAGGCCAGTTTAAGGAAGTACAAATCTGAATGATTAGCTTTAGTGCTTTTATTTAGAATGCACAAGAGGCAGGACTTCATTAACTTCCCTATAATTAAGCAAGAACACTTAAGACCATATTAGTAGATTGATTTTTACTACCAGAAAAAGACAGTGTGTGGAAATCACTGATCTATGGAGAGTCCAAAGATTTACATTTTGGAAGGGCTGTGTCACTGACAAAGGTTCAAGGCATTCTTTAAACGTTGACATTGTTTCCTGAAATAATTCAACATGGAGTCTCATGGAGTAAACATGTTACACATGTTTTTCTCTAAATAAGTTTTAAGAATGAAAAACTTTTAAACTAGTTTAAATCTTCTGTATTGAATTAATTACAAATTGAGGCTTTTTTCAAATTATAATTTTAAAGCATCTACTAGAATACAGTTTAACCCCCCAAGCAATTTACCATTAATATCGAACAGGAGAATATTTACTGAGTTCCTACTATGTTCCAGATGCTGTGATATGTACTTGATGTAGTTTAGCTCATTTCATTCTTACAGCAAACCTATTATGTAATACCTCCATTACATACATGAGGAAATTGAAGCAGGAGGTTAAGTGTTTGGTCCAAAGTTGTACAATGAATAAGTACTAGAGCTTAGATTCCCATTCAGGTTTGTTTGACTCCAAAGTTCATGATGCAAAATTATAACCCTCAACAATTACACATAGTGTGCAATTACACAAAGCAAGCCTAAGTGATCTAGGCCTAGCCTTAGAGATAAGTTATTAGAATGTATATAGATGCTGTATATAACTATTAATGTATCAAATAAAAGTTTAAGTGTCAAATGTCTAGCATCATTTAGAAAAGCAATAAAAATTGCATTTCTATCTCTTACTTAAAGAAAGCCAAAAGCCAAAAAAAAAACCAAAAACAAAACCAACATTTTATAAAAACTAGCTAACTGGCTAATGCTAATTCCCTAGTACTTCCTGAATGTCACAGCTTTATGGGAAACCATGTATTTTGGTCAATTGCTTTCGTTTTAAATCATTACTGTACTACTGCTATTATGTTACAATGACTGTAGAGCTTTGAACTATATAGCTTATGAATGAATCCCTTGAACACAAATATCACGTCTCTAAATTTACATACAGCACATAATAGATACTCAATAACTATCTCTGATGAATGCTTGCTTCAGTAAAGATAATTAGTTACTAAAATGCTTCATTATCCACATCCGGACACAGGACTCAAATTTTGCTAATTCATAAAATGTGTTTCCTGCCTCATCTCCCTGCAACCCACCACCCCATCACTACACCTCTTCATTCTTGGCTCCATGTGGTCCTGCTGGCATCCAGCCCTACAAGCTTTCCCACATAAACAATGTTCTACTCAGTCAACAGTTGAAAAGAACTCCAGTTAAATCCAGTGAAAATCATGTTTTAAACATCTCTCAGTTAAAGGTATCTTCTATATGTCCATTTCTAACATAAGTGAAAACCTTCATCTATGAAAATAACAAAGGAAGCACTAATCATTTCACTTAGTTTTCCTTAGACTTCTATTAGAGACTTTGATTGGATTGCTATTGGCAACTTTATATCTTATTTTTATTTAACTACAGTTCAATAAATGAGAGCTCCAGTAACCTCTGGCTCCAAGTGAACTACCTGAACTCTAACTCAGGAGCTGATACAAGGAAACTGGAAAGTAGCCTAGTTACCTGTGCTTCCTTAACATTCATTTCACAGCTGGAAGCCACAATTCTGGATCATAGAATAAATACCTTTCAATCCTAGGCTACAAAATTCTCAAAGAGATGGTAATTTAAAAAATCACATAGGGCTTCCCTGGTGGCGCAGTGGTTGAGGGTCTGCCTGCCAGTGCAGGGGACACGGGTTCGAGCCCTGGTCTGGGAGGATCCCGCATGCCGCGGAGCGGCTGGGCCCGTGGGCCACAATTACTGAGCCTGTGCGTCTGGAGCCTGTGCTCTGCAACGGGAGAGGCTGCGATGATGAGGGGCCCGCGCACCGCGATGAGGAGTGGCCCCCACTTGCCGCAACTAGAGAAAGCCCTCGTGCAGAAACGAAGACCCAACACAGCCATAAATAAATAAATAAATAAACAAACAAACAAACCCCAAAGTTAAAAAAAAAAAAAAGGACCACATTGAAAAAAAAAAAAATACTAGAGTGCCAAGAGTTTAAAAAAAAAAAAAATCACATATAGCTCTATACATCTATACATGTAAATAGCTCTATACATCTATATATGTAAATCACATATAGCTCTATACATCTATATATGTTAATACATCTATATATGTAAACATCTATATATGTAAATATATATATATTATATATATGTATATTTTTAATGATTTTTTTTAGGTCTAAGCAAATACTGAACATCAACCAGCTTGTGAAAATGTCAGAAATAATAATTCTCTTCTTCATTTCATCTTTTCAAAGTACCACAGAAAATGTCCAATTTGATATGCAACCTATGTATTAAAGTAACATTCTTCTATTTTATCCTCAGATGAAAGCCAAATTCTATAGTAAAAGTTACTTCTGGTCCTGCACGCTCAACCTTTACCCACATAACCTGCAGAAATCGAATTCAACGATGTTCTCTCATTGTCTGCTCAACAAGCCAAGGAGTGAGTACAAAAATGCTTACCCTTTTCATCTGACACACATTTACTGAGTAACTTTCAGGTGCTGGGCCCTGGAGAAGAAAAGATAAACCCATTGCTTTTTGCCCCCAGGGCCTCCCAAGGTAGCTCCTGGTCTACAGACATGGAAACAAGTAACTTATTTTTATAACTATCATCATCTACAAGGGCAATGTTGTAAATCCTATAATGGAAGCATGAGGAAAGTGCTGTGAGGACACGGAGGAAGGAACAATAAATTCTGCCCGGGGTAAATCAGGGAAGGCTCTGAGGTGACACTAAGGCTCTGAATAGCTCTTAGTGCATTGTTGAGAAATACAACCCTCCTCCCTCCAAATCCCCAAGTAGAAGTGTCAAATTGGGGGTAGGTGTGGGAAGGGTATTACAGGCAAAAGGAGTAGCCTGTGCAAAGGCCCCAGGGTATGAGTATCTGGAGAGTTCAGGGCATTTACAAGAATGGCAGTTTGTTACATATTGCAGGGTCATAAGGTAGACGGGCTGGATCAATTATTAGGGAACTTAAAAGTAAATATTCTATAATGATAAGGGGTGTTATCTTTACTCAGCTCTCATTATAGGGAATGCTTCAATTTATTTATTTAACAAGTTAAAAACAAATGCATATCCTCCCCTCCCACCTGGGGATGTAATGTACAGCATAGGGAATATAGTCAATAATATTGTAATAACTTTGTATGGTGATAGATGGGTACTAGACTTATCGTGGTGATTTTTTGGTAATGTATAAAAATATCGAATCACTATGTTGTACACCTAAAACGAATATAATATTGTATGTTAACTATACTTCAATTTATTTTAAAAAATGCATACTATTCACATTTAGAAAGGATAGCTGCAGAAATATATTCTGATTATCAGAAAATGCCATTTTCTGCCAAATCTTTGACAAGAGATTTTTTTTTAAGTGTTTAAGCCAATTTAGATAAGAGAAGGCAGTGTCAGCTGTATTTAATAGAATACTGAGGATATGGAGCGGAAGGATTTATAAGTACCATAATGTGATCAGAATTGCCTTTTATTTCACTATAATTAGATTTATATCTAATTTTGAGTTGAAGTAGCTTAAAATGTCAAATTATTTAAAACACCTATCTTCTACCTTTCTTATATACTTTGTGGTCCATTCATCTTGCAATTTACTTTGAAAAGGTATCATTTAATCTTTATAACAAAGCAGCAGTTTAGAAACTAAGGTAAAAATGCTAGCATTTTTTCATCTTATACCTCTTTTTTTTTTAAAGTATTTGTTTATTTATTTACTTATGGCTGTGTTGGGTCTTCGTCTCTGTGCGAGGGCTTTCCCCAGTCGCGGCAAGCGGGGGCCACTCTTCATCGCGGTGCGCGGGGCCTCTCACTATCGCGGCCTCTCCTGTTGCGGAGCACAGGCTCCAGACGCGCAGGCTCAATAGTTGTGGCGCACGGGCTTAGTTGCTCCGCGGCATGTGGGATCTTCCCAGACCAGGGCTCGAACCCGTGTCCCCTGCATTGGCAGGCAGATTCTGTTGAGAATCTGCGCCACCAGGGAAGCCCCTCTATATGTACCTCTCTATATATATACACCCTCTATATATACCCTCTATATATACCCTCTATATATACCTCTTTATAAGCTCTTTACAGGATCTCAAACACAGTATTAGCTTTACTGCCTCTGCCACGCCCACTCTTACACTGCTGCTCTTATCTGGAAGAGATTCATTTTTAAATATGATCAGATGCACGAATAGCTCTTAGTGCACTGTTGAGAAATACAATCCTCCTCCCTCCAAATCCCCAGTACCAGCTACTTTCTCTGCACTTCTGCCCCTACTATGCATCTACCATCTAAATGGTGCTTTTGATTGAAACTTCCTTCCCTGCTCTCTGCTCACACACTGTCCCCTCCGCTGTTAAGTTTCCCCAAGGCTTGGGTAAGAGGTACTACAAGAAGAATACGGGAGACAATGGGCAGATGGGCGGAGGGAAAGAAGGCAGGTGGGAGTAGAAGAAAGATAAAGGGAAACATAGCTTCCTGAGAAAACAAAGGAGAAGAGAATCAAGGAGAGAAGAGAGATGAGAGAGGAGCAAGGAGGGGTAGGTGAGGGAGGAACGGGGGTGGGTGAAGAAAATGAAACAAGTGTAAAATAAGTTCGGAGGTCTTAGGAAGTCACTGGATCAGAGTTGGGCACCAGAGGGCCTTGGAGAGAGCTTTAGCCTCCTCCTGCCTGTCTTCAGGCTCTCAGATTTTTGAAGAGTACATTTTGCTTTTAATAATGCCAGGTATCAGACTTCAGTCTTGGGCCAGCATAAGAACAAAATTTCGAGGTCAAACATAAAGCACAGTTTTTTCCTTAATACAACCAAAGTGTAGGTTGTTCAGATTTGTAAGATTTCCCCTGCCACGACTACCCCCTTTAAGCCTTTAGAAACCTAAGTGAAATCAAAATTGGTCATGACGGGTAACTTCAGCTTTAGTGGAATTTGCCATAAGGCTCATCCATGCTCTTTTTTCACACTACCCTAATTCTAACACAGCTCTCAGACCAAACCACAGAAATTCTTTGTATTCATTCTATTGCCATGGTTAGGTTGAGCAGTTCCTTGAGCATTTTAATGATCTTGGCACCTCAGGGGTAGAATGGAAAGGCCACGAAAAACAGGTAGAATCCCTCAGAATTCTCTGCACCATCTTCCTTCTCTGTAAAAATGAGCCCAATTCAGTAAGGCCAAAAGCTTTTCCACATCGACCCACAGTACAATTTTCTTTCTTTTCCTTTGAAGTTGAGAAGTTTCTGGCGGGAACCCACACTACTCACAAGCACAGATGATGTTCTCTTGGCTGCCGGCATTCAGAAAGCCGTCTGAATGGATGGCACGGAGCCTTGTGCCACTCCACTGGATCCTTCCCCGGCACAGGTGCCAAGTCACCCTGAGCTTAGGCAAGCAACAGTCTGCAGGGCACTTCAGGCCCCGTCTCCTAGACTAGGGCTCTCCTGAATGCCAGCAGCGCAGTTCAGGATGAATACCTTTTTTCTTCTCCCCTCTGGTTACAGAGTTGGCAGGCCGGGATCCTCCCAAAGGCACAACACTCTGCCCAAATCCAGTGAAAAACTTTACCTTATTCTGCAGTCCCTTCCTGAGGTTGAAATAATAGCTACTTATAGTCTTAAGACCTGCACATGAGCATTACTTACAGAGGAAGGGTCATAAACCTAAATGCCCTCAGAGGCCAGACTGGGCCCATAAATGAGTGAAGCGGGCAGGGTATACAATAACAAGGAAAGGTAAGGATTGCTTAAGCAGGCACACATGCCTCATGTAGCCACCAAGCTCCAGATAATGCTTGCTGTGTAGCAAAGCCTGATGCAGTCATGCCAAACCTGAGCTTTTTTGAGAGAAGCCAGAAATCTGATTTGGGGGTAAAATCTCCAAATTTTTAAATATCAGCAACTAATTAAACAAAACCAAACCCTGTCCAAGCCAATGAAAACCCATCCTTGTGCCAGATTGTGCCTCTGGACTACCATTTTGTGATTTCTGACAGAGACAGCTTATTGGACAAAATTAACACCTTGTCCAACTGTCAGAAATAGAAGAGAAACAAAATTCAGATTAATTATAACCTTTGGGACCTCATGAATGAGGCTACAATGTAAATGATGTGTGGAAAACCAATCAAAATAATTTAAGGTGGCATATTTAGTGAGTAATATTATTTCTTGGCTTTTAAGTGAATTTATTTGTAACCTGGATGTGAACAGTTTGACTTATTCTAAAACTCTCACACTAGTTTTCTCGGAATTGAAAACGCTAGAACATTTTCTCCTCATCATCATTATCTCCTGGGGCTCAGCCTAAATCTGGAAGATGATCTGAAGTCCAATCTTACTGGAACAGTTTCTCAAGATGAGAACTATCCATGCTGACTCAGGAAATCAGAAAAGCACTTCTGCTCCCAGTACTGATACAAACCCCATTAACCATTACTGCTATCAAAGGCTCTACTGGATACTCCGTGGTTCCAATGTATGTTTTGTTTCTCTCCTCTTTAGACATATGTTAGAGAAACAGAAGAATCACAGAATCTCAAACTTACAGTAAGCCTTAGAAATCATTTAGTCCTATCTACTGTCTGGTGATCAAACTCCCCCAAGTCCATGCCTGCACAGAATTCACTACCTCTCTCCTAAGAACAGTCTGTGCTACTGTCAGGCAACTCCAACCCTTAGAAAAGTCTCCTTGAACTGAAACAAGAACCCCTCCATTGGTTCAACAAAAAACATATCAAATACCAACAATACGACTCATGCTAGTTGCTTTTACATAAAGATCAATAAACTGGGGCACCCCACCCCCTCTGCAAAGAATTCACAGAAATACTTTTTAAATTAAATATCCAACTTCCAAAAAGGTACTGTGTATGAGTCAGTGCACTTGAGAGACAGGGCAAAGTCAACCAGTTAAAAAGCCCAGGATGTCAGACAACCCATGAGAAGCGAATACTTAAAAGAAAGGAAAGGTTTAACAGTTATGAGGAAATGGTTATGAAAACTCATATGAAACTTCCTTCAAAACCTAACATCTTTTCCTAACCACTCTGGGAAACAAAGGCTAAAAGAAAGACGGTTGCCAAGTTCATTACCCACTACAATAGGAGATTTACCCATAACCTCCATGCTTGAAGTGGTACAAAATAGGTTTCAGTATCACCACGTGTTTTCACTTAACAAACCTCACCCCTTATTGATACCTGTACTCTTGTTCTGCTATGCTCTCCCTTAAGCCTAAGTCAAGTAAAAGATATTCAAGCAACACCATTTCCATTTTTCCCCAACCCCAAGTTGCCCATTAAGAAAAAATTGAGAAAAAAAAAAAATCAGTATACGGTAGTTTAAAGTTCGCGTGACGGCTAGCTGCTGAGAAGACTTGGTCCGATACAAACTTGGTCATAAATTTGGTGGAAAGCTTTATTTCTCCAGCTGACCATAAATGAAAATTTCCTCTGTTACTATGATCATGTTACTACGATTTTTTTTTTTTCTTTGAAAGCCACAAGTTTAAATTCTGAGTCCTGAATATGGGTAATTTATATAATCTTAAATCTCAAGTAAAACCAATCTCATTGGGTTGTTATGAGGATTAAATTAGATAATGCATGTAAAGAATTCAAATTGAGCCTCACATAGAAAACCCTCAAACAAATGGTACCTATGGTTATTATTATTACATCTGTTGGTCTTAGAATATCTTCACACATTTCCAAAGAATTCATATTTTCTGTGAGTTCTAATGTACTCTAGACTCTATTTGGGGGTGGTGATCATGCACATTAAAAATGCACTTTTATTTTCTCCATCATTCATGCAAACATACTCATTTTAGAAGATTATAGAAGTAGAAAGAAGGGGGAAATTACCCATCTTGGGAACACACCTGTTAATATGGTGCAGTTACTTTTTGTGCTTTTTAAAAATATATGAATGATTCTTTTAATTTAAAAATAACTGTTTATTGCTACAAAAGCAGATATGTATATTATAATGTGTTAGAAAATGTAATTTTAAAAACCCACTTGATTTTCTATCACCGAGAGATAAATATTGATAACATTTTGTTGTATACTTCCCCAAATATTTTCTAATATGCAAAGCTCTAGGTTATATTCATTTTGATTTTCCAACCCCTAATGATTTCTTCACATGCAGTTTCTGGTGTAGAAGATACAACTCCAGCTGTACACGGGTAAAAATTCCAAGGCACCTCTAACTACCATCACTTGTCCCCTCCTAAGGGCCAGGCCCTTTATTACGTTACTTCAAATCTTTACAAACGTCCTGCAAAATACGCTCCAATATCCCTATTTTGCAGAGCTAGGTTTCAATCCATCTTTGTCTGACTCCAAAGCCTATATTTTCTTAAAGTTACTGTGTATCTGAAAACAATTAAATAAGCTCAATCGATCCAGATCCTTATTTTGGGAGCACAGTAGTATGGTTCTCATTTTACAAAATTTTACAAAGTTACACAGTAAAGAGGGATAAGGTTGGGTCTTAAAAACAGTTAAGTGTGTTGTGTGTTGAGGACACCACCGTTTTAATGCAAAGATAACCCTCTGCTGTGAAATGTTTAAATTTAGAGTTCGCTGGGATTTTACATAAAATAAACACACCCTAAAGCCATCCACAAGCAATCACTGGTGTGCTGTTACTGGGGTATAATTCAAAGAGAAAACCCACAATTTAACTAGGGAGTTGCAGAGCCTCAGTGTATAAACCACAGTGTAACTTTCCCTGGGGTTTAAAAGCCTTGCTTATCGGGCTACTGGGAAAGATAAACTGGTAATCCACAGACATGGATGAGATTCCCAGCTCTGTCACTAAATACTTCAGTGACCTTGGGCAAGTTATTGACCCTCTTCTGGGCTCAGGTGACTTCATCATTAAAACAGGTATAAAAAATACCCATCCTCTGGATAAACAACAAGGTCCTATTGTATAGCAGAGGGAACTATATTCAATATCCTGGGATAAACCATAATGGAAAAGAATATAAAAAAGAATGTATATATGTGTATAACTAAGTCACTTTGCTGTAGGGCAGAAATTAACACAACACTGTAAATCAACTATCTTCAATTAAAAAAGTAAATTAAAAAAAATACCCATCCTTATGTACTCATACTATTGTCAGAAGGATGAAGGTATGAATGTCAAAGGGCTTAGAAAATATAATGTTACATTCATATGTAAGATAGCTAATAAAAGTAATGACAATAACGTATTACTGTAGTGAAATCTGATTGAGTGCATATAATGTCAGGCATTGTTCTATTTTATTGATATATGAATTAACTCATTTAATTCTCATACCATTTCTATTAGGTAAGTACTATTATTACCTCAATTTTACAGACAATTAAACTGAGGCAAAAAGAGGTGAATAACTTGCCCATGGTCACTTGGCCAGTAGGTAAAGCTGGATTCTGAACCCAGGCAATCTGACTCCAGTCCAGGCTTTTAACTATAAAAAGAAGGTGCCTAGAATTCTTTTTTTAAAAAATTTATTTTATTGAAGTCTAGTTGATTTACAACGTTAACTTCTGCTATAGTAGAATTCTTTACTTCCTCCTCACTTCCAACAGCCCCTGTGCCAAGCCCCCCAGGGGAAAAAAATAATACCAAAATATTTTCAATTGCTTCGGCAACTTCTGCTGTTTCCAATTATATGATTTTCTTTATAAAATAAATAAAACAAGAAAGTAATCTTGAAGCAACTCTGAAAAATCTGTTGATTAAAAAAAAAAAACACACAAAACAGATTTGTCTTTTCCAGCAATGTTATATATATTTAGGCATACCAGGTAATACCATTAAAAAAATTTTTTTTAAGGTTTACAATTCTTTCAAATACTGAATACTGCTATTTTAAAGACGGTTCTCATTAAAATCTTTCCCCAGTGATCCTGAAAAATTATACCCTGCTCTGAAAGGGATGATACACATTATCTTAAATTTTCAGTTCTGGGAAAAACCTAAAAAGAGGAAAAGTATGCAATGGAGATAAAAATCTGAAGCAGGTAACAGTCACATTTCAAAGAAGCTCAGTCTACTGAACAGCATCATCTACTGAGTCTTCCCTTTTAACTAAGGCTTCCTATGGAGTTAAATATTATACGAGCTAGACACTGGTCTATGGCTGTTAAATATATTCCTCCCCCACATTTTAATTCTCTCCCCAAGGCATCACAGCCAGATGATATGCCCAACTGCAGACAAGTACCCTCAGAAAGTAAGCAGGCAGAAATTGAATATGAACCACAAATGTAGGCCACATATGTGATTTTAAATTTTCTAGTGGCTACATTGAAGAAAATAAGTGACAGATGAAGTTAATTTTAAAATATATTGTATTTAACCCTACATATCAAAATATTATCATTTCAACATGTAATCAATATAAAAAGTTCATAATGAGATATTCTGAAATTTCTTGTATTAAGCCTTCAACATGGGGTGTGTATTTTAACCTTACAGCACACTGCAATGGGAACTAGCCACCTTTCGAGTGCTGAATAGCCACCGATGGCTAGTGGCTGCCATATTGGCCAGTAAAGTTCTACAGAGTGGTTTTAAGAGTATAATGAGGATTAGAGAATAAGCCACTTTCTCACCCCCAATCAGCAAGGCATAGGTCAAGGAGAAAACTTACAATAGGTTGATAATTCTGCACTGTTTAAGAGGTACATAGTGTTTTAGTGTAAAGGTCTTCTTCAACTAGAACTTAAAAAGCTTAGATTGTAAGTATGTGTATGTGTATACACACAAACACAGGATTTTAGTATCTAAATAATAACGATCAATAAAATAATAAAATTGTGGCCAGGGTGGACACCCAGTGTGACCGAACAAAGGGAAGCACTGGGAAAGAATGCAGGAAGTGTACTACTGGGGGACATGGAGTTCTGAATGACAGTGATTAAAACTGCACCCCATATCAAAAAACGAAAGCTCTAATTCGAAAAGATACATGTACCCCAATGTTCACAGCGGCACTAATCACAATAACCAAGACATGGAAGCAACCTAAATGTCCACTGACAGATGAATGGATGAAGAAGATGTGATATATATACACAATGGAATACTACGCAGCTATCAAAAAAGAATGAAATAATGCCATTTGCAGCAACATGGGTGGACCTAGAGATTATCACACTAAGTGAAGTAAGTCAGACAGAGAAAGACAAATATCCTATGATATCACTTATATGTGGAATCTAAAAAAAAAAAAAAGTACAAATGAACTTGTTTCCAAAACAGAAACAGACTCAAAGACATAGAAAACAAACTTACAGTTACCCAAAGGGGAAGGGGAGGTGGTGAGGGATAAATTGTTATTATGGAATTAACAGATGCACACTACCATATATAAAATAGATAAACAATAAGGACTTACTGTAGAGCACGGGAAAACTATATTCAATATCTTGTAATAAACTATAATGGAAGAGAATTTAGAAAAAGAATATATATATATATTCTTTGCTGTATACCTGAAACTATCACAACATTGTACAACTATACTTCAATAAAAAAACTGCACCCCCATATTGATTTCCTCTTTTCCTTTCTTCCCACGTCCCCTGTCTCACTTCATTGAGGCCTATCCTCAGATGTCACCTCCCCTGAAAGGTTTTATCCAATTATTGATATCAAGTATACCCACCAGCCCCCAGCCCCCACCAATCTATCCCATTGCTATGGTTATTTTTCTTCATGTCACTGATTATTCCCTGACATTAGAGTACACATTTATTTACTGGTTAATTAGCTATTTCTTCCCCTAGAATGTAAGTTCCATGAGGACAGGGAAGTTGTTTTATTCACTGTGAAACCCCAGCACACACACAATGCAGGGCATTCACTGGTTTTCAACATGTTTATTCAACACAACTGTGCATCTACCATCCATTTTAATCCATTGTGACAGGCACAAAGAGGATACTCTTAGACTTGGGCCAATGGTGCCCCTGTGCTGGTAAGGAGTTCTGGGGACCTAGGGAGTGTTCTCACACAGATCCTGCCCCACAGGTAGAATGTGCTCTCAATTCCCTGTCCATACAGCCTGAGCCTGTTTCCACGGCCTGCCCAGCCTCTGCTCCAGATCCAGCCAAGGCCCTTTGCAGTGAAGGACAGGGGTAGGGGGTGAGAACAGAAGAGGTGAGCACAATTCTTGTCCTAAGCAGTTCAGTTCAATAGAACATGCCGCAACCATGGAAGTGTTCTAGAGCTATACTGGCCAATACAGTAACCACTGGCCACATATGGCTACTGAGTACTTAAAATGAGATGTGATTAAGGAACTGAAAATTTTAATTTTTGTACCTAGTTTTAAAGTTAAATTTAAATAGCCACTGTATTGGACAGTGCAAGTCTAGTGGAAAAGAAAATTAATGATTACGGAACAGGTCTGAATTAGTTTCCTATTGCTGCTGTAACAAATTACCACAAATTCAATGGTCTAAGAGCACAAATTTATTGTTACTGTTCTAGAGGTCAGAAGTCCAAAAAAGTCTTTTGGGGCTAACATCAAGGGCGTCAGGAGGGCTAGTAGTTCCTCCTGGAGGCTCTAGGGGAGAATCTATTCCTTGCCTCTTCCAGCTTCTAGAGACTGCCAACATTCCTTGGACCTGTACTGGAAACCCGCTCCAATCTCTGCTTTTGTTGTCACATCACCACACTCTCTCCACTTAACCCCCCTGCTTCCCTTTTATGATTTCACCTTGTGATTTCACACTAAGCCCATCTGGATAATCCAGGATAACCTTTCCCATTTCAAGATCCTTAACTTAGTCACATCTGCAAAGTCCTTTTTTTTAACCATATAGGGTAACACTCACAGGCTCTGGGGATATGGATATCTTTGGAGGACCATTATTCAGCCTACCTAGATTACTGAGTGCTATAGGAGATAAGGAGACTCAAAGAGCGAAAGAGAACCAGAGAAGGACTTTCATCAGGAAAAAGATCACTCTGGTAGCAGAATGACCGGAGGGATGTCAGACTGAGGGCAGGGAGACCAATGAAGATGCTTACTGGAAGGAAAGAGTAGAGGTGAAAAAAGAAGCCTAGAGCCAGTTAGTGGAGGTGGGCAAGGACAAGAAAGGATGAGGATGAGAAGTATTAAGGAGGTAGAACCCCCCCAGAGCCCACAGTGGGGAACCCTGGCCTGAGGGGATGTTGGAGGGAAGGACAAAGTGAGTGAGAATTCTAACGCTAACCTCTTGGAATTCCAGCTGGGGATTCAGAATATTTGTATCATTTTCCTGTCTATCAATGTTACCTTAAATTAATTCCACTAACCGACCAAACTACAAGGGCATTTTCCACAATATGAGGTGTTTTAAAAAAGCTGATCCATCTTGTGAACACTCTATAGAACTCTCATTGGATGTCCAAAGATGCGGATTTACACGCTGTGCAAGAAGGCAGGAGGGTCAGTCTGGCCTCCAGAGGATTTTTGGTCATTTCAGCTTAATGCCAAGGCATGTTCATCAGGACTTAGGAGTTTTTTAAAGGTGTAGTATGGAGTTTTAAGGCCAGAAGATAAATCTAGTGGATTCATCTGAATACAGGAGAGTGAGTACGCCTGTGTGTGGGCTTTGATACCTCATAGACCTGGGTTCAAATACTGCCTTTACCAAAATATTAGCTTTGACCTTTGAGGAACCTACTTAACCCTCTGAACACCAGTTTCTTTATCGTTAAAGGAGAGAAAATAATGCATATTATAGGGTTGCTATGAGGGTTAAGTGATATCCTCTTTTATGTCCAATACAGTTTAGGTAATCAATAAAGGCAATTATTCTTTATTAACTGATAGCACTGTTTGCAAGAATCGTCATCAGAAAAACACATTGTTTCTTACTAATAAATCTGGTTAGGCTCTCCTAAACAGTAAAAACAAAAACAAAATCCAAAAAACAAACAAAAAACTCACACAAGTAGAAATTTCAAATCTGGAAAGAAAACACATCAGCAAATCCTCATGAAATAACTATGGATAATCTAATGACATGGATTTAAAGCTTCAGGATAAATGACAGATGAACTGAATTTTTTAGCTTCTATCTCAGCTTTAAATGATCCATCGGGCTTCACTAGTGTTTTAAGGAACATAGTAAAACTCACCCAAGTTAATCAGCACCAATACATTAGGGAAAAATTAAATATACAGGCGTCCTCCATTTGTGGACTAGCTATATCCCTGAAAAAAATACATATCTTGCAGACTAGATTTTGGTAATCGGAACTTATTTTCCCAATGATAATTTCAGAAATTTATTTCTCTGGAAATATGCAGTAACATTTTTTGGAAACCAGCCATAGGATTAGGATAGATGGTATTTGGTATTCTGGCACAGATGAAATTAAACAGATTGCTCCAGGTTAAATTTGGGGTCTTGTCAGGGTCATGTTTTGACTGAAGTGGCAAAGTAATCTCTACCTTCTGGTAGTGAAAAAACATCCCATCCTGAAACTGACAAACTGGAAGATGGTCTATCTAAAGTGCATTTATCTATATTACCTTCCTGGGGCAAGACATTTCATTTACATTGAAGACAGCAATTCCCCTCCCCAGTTAACGTTCTAGTTGAATGGGACAACTGTATGAACAGACACACCATTAATCTGACACACAGGGACAGAAAAGACTGGGGAGGGGACATCAGAGCTTAAATCCAAGAAATTGTTAAACTCAGCATTCTGTTGATGAGGCCTATAGTAGGGTGTGGTGTATGCTTTTTAGGACTGGATTCAAATTCATAGTTGTGTTTTTAAAAATAAGGTAACAGCTACAGAAAGCAAGTAAACACAGGCTGCCAAAGTAACACAATTTGCCCCATCAGCCTTCTATTTGCAAACCCTAATTACCAAAGGATAGCAAATTAAATGCTCATCTTCTCTGTCCACAAACAGTATTTTTTTTAATTTAATGTATTCATTTATTTAAGGCGAATCTATTTATTTATTATTTTTGGCTGCACTGGGTCTTCATTGCTGCTTGCTGGGGCTACTCTTTGTTGCGGTGCGCAGGCTTCTCATTGAGGTGGCTTCTCTTGTTGCACAGCACAGGCTCTAGGTGCACGGGTTTCAGTAGTTGAGACAAGCAGGCTCAGTAGTTGCAGCACACGAGCTCTAGAGCGCAGGCTCAGTAGTTGTGGCGCACGGGCTTAGTTGCCCTGCAGCATATGGGATCTTCCCGGACCAGGGATCGAACCTGTGTCACCTGCATTGGCAGGCCTATTCTTAACCACTGCGCCACCAGGGAAGTCCCCACAAACAGTATTTTTTTAATGATATCCTCTGGACCCTACTTCACCTTATTAAACACTCAGTGAAGTTGCTCATAAAGTCAAGTCATTCAACAAGGACGATCAATCACAGTTAACGGTCACTGAGAAAACCAGACTGTAACTCTTGAAAGACAATTTCACAATTAGGAGGAAGCACGGGACACAGCCTTCTGATGAGGAGGGCTCTAATTCCCCAGTATTCCGGGGAGTGAGAAGGGAGAGATGCGGATGGGGAGTAAGCCGAAGTATGGCTCAAGACAGCTAAGCACGTTGGCACAGTGAGCGGGTGGAGGGTGGCACTGAGGACGGGCAAGCAGAAGACTTTCCAGGGCTCTTCAAAGTTTCTGAAAAGGAATCCAAGGGCCCCAGTGACTCCACTGGGTGCCAGGGTGTTTCCTTGGAGTTGCCACTCACCTAACCCCTACCAAGCATGTTCCAAACCGTTTCACGGGGACATTTTGGGAAAACTCAGTCCCTGTGTTTTCCTAGCATAAATTCGGAGTCAGAAAAGAAGGCAAGCTCAGAAGATCTCAAACAGGGACTCGGAGAGTGCTCTGCATCCCCCCCTGAAACTGTACCCTTGTTGCTGTGGGGAGCAGCCTCCGATGGCACCATTCCCTTTGTCCTCTTGGGGGTTCACACTGGCCACTGCGCTTATCCTTTTCCAAGACTCAGCGCCCACTGAGTCATGGAGAATGGAGGTGCAGTGCCAAGCAAGAAACCATTTCCGGAGATTTTTTTTATACCACATGTCTCATTCAAGATTAAATCATGCAGAGGCCAAAAAAAAAAAAAAAAAAAAAGCCAAGCTTCCAAGAAGAAAACTGATGAGAGGGAAAAGAACGAATTAAGAAGCCGGCAGACAAGTAACGAAGACAGGCAGCAGACGGGTACCGCAGCCCCGTCTCTCCCCGCCTGTATGTTTTACCTGACACCCATGTGTTCACTCTCAGTTCCCATATGGTTTCTCTTTCTCAGTATGAAACTGGGGGTGGGGTGTGGCAGGAACAAGCACACATCCACTTTGTTTCCACAGAAGTTACCAGAGAATCCCACAACATGGTAGAAAGGAAAGCCCAGTTAAACAGAGGCCCCCGCCAGGCTGTGGGAAGCCCCCGACTCTGCTTCCCGCTCTCTGTCTCTGCTCAGGGTCAGGTACAGAAGATGTTCTATCACAGGCACAGTTCCAGGCTCTTTGGTCCAGCTGTGGACATTTGCTCTTGCTCAAGGGGATCTCCTGCCTGAGGCCTGAGCAGCAAGCAGACTGACAAACAGCAGCTGGCCAAGGAGGAAGAAGCCCAGAAAAGCCACCAGAGCCAACTGGCCTGAGGTCCAGCTCCTCACCTGAACCGGTTAGGGTAACGGCCTAACCTTCCAACACGCCAGGAGCCTGTGGTTCCTAATCCTTGAGAATAACGTGACCTGGCAAAATATTGTGCCTTCAAGTGTTCATAGCCTTGTTTATAATAACTGAAAAGTGAAAACAACCCAAATGTCCACCAACTGATGAATGGATATATAATATGGGTATGCACACAATGAAATATTATTTAGAAATAAAAAGGAATGAAGTGCTGGTACATGCTACAACATGGATGGACTTCGAAAACGTCACGTAAAGTAAAAAAAAAAAAAAAAAAAAGTCACAAAAGATCAAATATTATATGATTCCATTTATATGAAGTGTCCAGAGTAGGCAAATCTATAAAGACAGAAAGTAAATTAGTGGTTGTTTAGGGCTGGGGGGAGGGGGACAGGATGGGGAATGATGGCTAATGAGTATAGGGTTTCTTTTTGAGATGATGAAAATGTTCTAAAATTGATTGTGGAGATGGCTGCCCAACTTCGGATATACTAAAAACCAATGAATTGTACTACTGTAAATGGTCAAGTGTATGGTGTGTAAATTATATCTCAATAAAACTGCTACCAAAAAAAATATTGTACCTTGTTTTTTGATCCTCAGAATGCAAATCTGTATCCTATCAATGTGAGAGCATGTCTAGAAGCTAGGGCTAGATGGTGGGAGCTCCCTTATATTTTTGTTGTATGAGGACATAATTTTTAAAAAGACATTTGTTTTTTAGAAGAGTTTTAGATTCACAGAAAAATTGAGCAGAAAGTGTGGAGATTTCCTACATTCTTTTTGTCCCTACACGTGCATAGCCTCCCTCATCATCGGCATCACTCGCCACAGTGGTACATTTTTTACAATCGATGAACCTACATTGACACATCATGATCGTCCAAGGTTCATAGTTTACAATAGGGCTCACTCCGATTGTTGTACATTCTCTGGGTTTCGACAAATGTATAATGTCATGTATCCACCATTATAGAATCACATAGAGTATATTCACTGCCCTAAAAATCCTGTGTTCTGCTTATTCATCCCTCCTCCAACTCAACCCCTGGCAACCACTGATCTTTTTATTGTCTCCATAGTTTTGCCTTTTCCAGAATATCATACAGTTGGAATTATACAGTATACAGCCTTTCAGGTTGGTTTCTTCACTTAGAAATATTCATTTACGTTTTCTCCAAGTCATTTTATGGCTTGATAGCTCATTTCTTTTTAGTGCTGAATAATATTCCATTGTCTGGATGTACCACAGTTTATTTACTCATTCATCTACCAAAGGACATCTTGGTTGCTTCAAAGTTTGGACAATGATGAATAAAGCTGCTATTATAAACATCCACATTTTAATTATTTAAAAAATAATTTTCCTATTTCTCTTTCAGTTTATCTCTTGCATATGCTTCCCTACTATCAAGCACCTGATCATCCTGAGCTATCCTTTTTTTCCTTTTTAAATGAGTTCCTGACAGTGGGAACTGGTTTTTTCATAGCCTTGGTTTTGACTGACCATTATGACTCCTTGAATAATTTATGTGCCTGCATCTTTGAAAATATGATGCATGTTAATAGCTACATAATGAATCGAGTTTTTAATGACATTTTATATTGTGAAAAATGTCTTAATGCTTTGCTCCATGAAGATCTACAAACGTCACACTAGAGTAGATCCTTATTTGTCATCTAAGACCTTCCCAATTAAAAAAATTTATTTATTTAAATTTTTATTGAAATATAGTTGATTTACAATGTTGTGTTAGTTTCAGGTATATAGTAAAGTGATCCAGTTATACATATATACAAATATTATATATATTCTTTCTTTACATTTGCTTCCATTATAGGTTATTACAAGGTATTGAGTATATTTCCTTGTGCTATACAGTAGGTCCTTGTTGATTAT
Organism: Eschrichtius robustus; assembly: GCF_028021215.1. Classification (NCBI taxonomy): domain Eukaryota; kingdom Metazoa; phylum Chordata; class Mammalia; order Artiodactyla; family Eschrichtiidae; genus Eschrichtius; species Eschrichtius robustus. Next base: position 53,281,346 of record NC_090836.1, on the reverse strand, counting down.
CTATTTTATATATATTAGTGTGTATATTTTAATCCCAAACTCCTAATTTATCCCTCTCTCCCTCTCCCCTTTGGTTACCATAAGTTTGTTTTCTATGCCTCTGAGTCTATTTATGTTTTGTAAATAAGTACATTTGTATCCTTTTTTTAGATTCCACATATAAACAATATCATGTGATATTTGTCTTTCTCTGTCTGGCATACTTCACTTAGTATTATAATCTCTAGGTCCAGGCATGTTGCTACAAATGGCATTATTTCATTCCTTTTTATGGCTGAGTAATATTCCATTGTATATATGTACCACATCTTCTTTATCCATTCATCTGTTTATGGACACTTAGGTTGCTTCCATGTCTTGGTTATTGTAAACAGTGCTGCTTTGAACATTGGGGTACATGTATAAGATCTTCCCAATTTGAATAATGTCTTTGTGTGATTTTCCCATTAACCTTCATTTGGATCTCTCTGAAGGCCCATCTTGAAGCCACTGTGGGTTGAAATGAACGTGTGTGCGCCTCCTCTCCTGAATTCTAAGCTCCACAAAGACAAGAGTTGTATCTCAATCATCTATATATCTTCCCTATCAAGCACAGTGCCTGACACATAGCAATAATCCAGCAAATGCATGTTAGACTGACATGGCCATGCCACTGCTGTTCATGGATGATGCACGTCCTACTTAAAAAAAACTTCAAAAAAAATAACCTCTTTTAATCTACAAAGAAATTGTGGAGGGCTTCCCTGGTGGCGCAGTGGTTGAGAATCCTCCTGCCAATGCAGGGGACACGGGTTTGAGCCCTGGTCCGGGAAGATCCCACATGCTGTGGAGCAACTAAGCCCGTGCACCACAACTACTGAGCCTGCGCTCTAGAGCCCGCGAGCCACAAGTACTGAAGACCATGCGCCACAACTACTGAAGCCCGTGTGCCTAGAGCCCATACTCTGCAACAAGAGAAGCCACCGCACTGCAACGAAGAGTAGCCCCCGCTCGGCGCAACTAGAGAAAGCCCGTGCACAGCAACAAAGACCCAATGCAGCCAAAAATAAGTAAATAAATAAATAGTTAAAATAAATAAATAAATAAATTGTGGACTCTTCACAGACTAAACCTAATAAACAAAGACCTTCAATTTTATTTTATTTTTTGGCATTTCACTTTTAGAAATGGTAAATCTGCATTTCAAAAACTGGTGAAATTTCGTTTAAAAGAAAACCTTCCAGGAAGTCCTGCAGTCCTTCCAGGAAGTCAGTCAAACTCAACTCTTAACTCTTCTGCATCTGTCACATCCATGAATATCTTCACAGGTTAATATAAAAACCTGAACAAATGCTTGATGAACACTGGGTCCAGACCCATCATCACAAGGCACTGAAATTTTTTTTTTTTAATGCACTATTTTTACAAAGACACTTCACTAAAACAATTGACTGTTATCACTATAACTGTATTTAGTAAATCAGGAAAGGGGCCCCTTTCTAGTCTTTGCTCTACAGAGTCCAAAGTGATCAAAACACAAAATCCAGAGTGATATTTTTGAACACAGAATAAGATCATGTCACTTCTCTATTGAAAATCCACACCATTCAGGGTAAGAGCCAAGATTTGTCTCATCCACTGTCCTGATATACCATTTCTTCAGGGCTCCTTCTCTATAACTCTCTGACCTCATTCCCTACACTCCAGCAAGGCCAGGCATGCTTTGACCTTTGTACTGGTCGTTCCCTCCTGGCCTGGAAGGCTCCACCTCCGTGACATCTCAGCTCAAACCTACCTTCTCAGTGAGATCTTAACTGATCATCATATCTAAAAATGCACCAACATGCCTGCCTACAGGAACTCCCTCTCCCCTCCCCTCTGCTTAACTTTCTTCTATAGCACTTAGCATCATTTGACACACCATATAGTTTACTTATTTAACTATGTATTGTCTATCCTGCCTCCTCTGAAATACAACCCCACGAAGGCAGGAATATGCGTTCTAATACATGAACACATTTTATTAAAAAATGTCAACAACTGAAGTTTTCTGGTATTCAAGAGAGATTTCTGGTTAATATCCTGGTCTATAATTAAACATTATTATCAAAATTTTCAAAGCATATTGCATGTTTGCGAAATAGCATACCATTTTTAGTGGTTCCCATTCCTTACAAACCTAGGTTGCCTAAGAGTATGAATCATTCCTATGTCATGCAAATGGGGCTAAAGACATCAGTAACTTGTCAAAGTCATGTTACACAATCAGTGGGTCAATCATAACAAACCCCGAAGCACATGTTCATGTGCACTATCTTGGCTAGGCCTCTGCCTTCTTTAGAGGGAGAACACAAAGTTCTTTAGGGCAGTGATTTGTAATCAGGCCTATACATCTTCAAGTGATTTTAAATAAATGAATCCAGGCAAACTAATAGTTACCAAAAGAAATGAATTTGCTACTATTCTAAGCTTTTTTTTTTTTTTTCCTTACCCCAAACTGAAATGTCCATGAACAGTTCATTATTTTAATTCAAAGACAACTCAGTTTCAGGTACCTCTTCAAAAATAAATAAATAAATAAATAAATAAATAAATAAATAAATAAATAAATAAAAAGCAGGATTGTCACCCTTTCTACCATCTGGTTTTATTTTATATTTCAATGGAGTTTCTCTTAAAGTTACATTTTAACTTATTCAGTTTAGTAGGTATTTATTAAGCTTCTTACAAAGAGCGGCACATGGGGTGTTAAGACCAGCTAAATTAAGTATTTAGAAAGAAGAGAAAAGGGAAGGAGTAAAAAGTATTAACATTTGTTGACATTTGGCATAAATCACCTCACATCTTCTTTTTTTTAAAATTTTTAAATTTTTTTTACTAATACAATCTAGGAAGCTACCTCACATATTCTTTTAAACAACCTTGGAGGTAGTTCCTATACTCATTTTAGAGATTAAAAAAACCAAGGATCCAAGAGCATAAGTGACTTGTTTCAGGTCCCCACAAACTAGAAAGCAGCAGAGCTGGGTTCAAGCCTACATCTATGTGGCTTGAAAATCTTTCCATGGCAACAAACTGTCTCTACTAACACTGAATATTGCTTTTCTCTTTTTAATGAGAAAGATGGGGGCAAGTCCCATCAAAATAAAGCAAAAAATAAAAGAAAATTACTCAAAAAACTGCTAGTCCAAGAAAAGTTTTTTAGGAAAAGCAATTAAGTAAACAAAAAGGAAAAGTGTTAAATTTCCTGGGACACTAATATGTTGCCCCGTTAAAACTGCTTCTTAATAGAAATATATAGAACTACCTCCTTTTTTCCTAGGCAGAGGGGGAAAAAACATTTAGTATGGAGCTACTCTCAAAGCACAGCTTGACGAACAAAATAAAACAGAAAAAAATTTTTTGCAAGATTTTATAGAACATTCAGATTCATATATATCAGGGCCTGTGCTAGCAAGAAGACACGTCTGCAACATATTAAAAAGAATTAGTGAAATGTCTTACGTAACAAAAATGGCTGACAATGAAAAAAATATAATTTTCTCCCGTATTCATACATGAGAAAGGCTGGTCAGTGATATAGTTTAGGGCTCAGAAATAAGCCAATGAAAAAGTCCCCAAATGCATTCATGCTATTAACAGCAGCACCATTGCTCGAAGTGCCACCACAAAGCCAAGTTCACGTTATTTTAAATAAATGCTGGGATGGCAGCTGTAACGATAAAAGTCTTGTAGGAACAGGTTCTCTTTAACTTCATGTGGAAGAGTATAAACTAGATCAATCTTTACAAAGTGATAAGGCATCTTTTCCTTCTTTACAAAGATGGAGAGATTGAAGTTTAAAGAGATTATGTACAATGTCAAATTCTCTACTTGTGGTTCACCCTTGGTCTCCCCAAGCCCTGGGGGAGACATCACTAACTGATGGAGGCATCCTTTCTCTGTACTTTCTGATATGGTCTTAACGCACTATGAACAGCCGCCAACCATAAACCTTAGGCAATGTGGTGTAATGGAAGGAGTACAGGCTTTGCTCCCATGGAGATGTAGGTCTGAACGCCACCTCTGCCACTGACTACGTGACTTCAGGCAAATTACTTATCCTCTTGGTGTCTGGGTTTTTCTTCTGGAAAATGGGAACAATACCTGCCACCAAGGTTGTTTTAAAGATTAAATGAGATAATATATGCAAAGTGTTTTTAAAATGTTATCACCTTTATCTCCTTTTCCTCCCCCTCTTATCCCCTGTTACACACTTAATTTAGCTTTACTCAATACCCCAATAACTCACATTGGGGCTCTCTGTAAAGGCTTAATCAATACATTTCCATCCCCAAAGTCACATAAGACAAATTGATCACCCTGGGGCTAACTTCCATTTGATATTCCAAATGCATTATGCCTTTTTTTCTCATCCAGAAATCAGAAGGCAGGCTCAGTAGTGTGGGTTTTATTTAACAATCCCAGTTCACAAATTTTGATCCACAAGGGCAACAGAAAGCAGAATAGTGTGTGTGTGTAAGCGAGAAAAAGAGGAGAGTGTGTGTTTAAAGTCAAGAGGACACAGATCCTAAAATTGCCACATGTCCTAGATCAGGGGTTCCCACCCCCGTTAGGAACCAGGCCACAAAGCAGGAGGTGAGTGGTGGGCAAGCTAGCAAAGCTTCATCTGCCGCTCCCCATCGCTCGCATTACCACCTGAACCATCCCCCCCCCAACTCCCGTTGGTAGAAAAACTGTCTTCCACGAAACTGGTCCCTGGTGCCAAAAAGATTGGGGACCACTGACCTAGATGATAAAGATGCTGAAACATCTAGGTCAACAAAGGTCATTCTCTTCATGAGCTATAGGATAGCAGCTGCCCCCTTCCTACTCCCAGTGACATGCAGAAAAGTTGGCTAAATCACACGTAACTTACCAAAAAAAAAAAAAAAGTTGGATTCACTGAATAAAGGTATAGCCTCTAAGAGAGAAAATGTTTTTAAAATTTCTATAAATAGGTACACATGTTTATCAGTTACTAAGTCCAAAAAAACAGACTCCTTTCCCCTCCCCCAACTGCAAGAGTCTTTAAATGAGAAAATACGGAGCATGCCTGAGGAACTAAAGTGTCTGTAAAAAAGTTCATCTTCATACCATCAACATAAACATTCTGAAAGTCAGGTTAAAAAATAAATTAAAGTTCTGATAAAATGAAGAGCCATGGTGGAAGAAGCTTTCTTTTTAAGTTTAATCTGTTTTTGTAAATAAGATGTACAACACTCTTAAAAATATCTGCCAAAATTGCAGTAAGAATGCTATACGAATTTGAGAAACAGAATCATATTTTTCAGATAAGGTTCAATGTTACGGCTGCTGGCACATATAATTAACCCAGCATATAAGGTGAGGGCAATAGTTAAACTAGTTCTAAATGGAAGGGACTGGTCCATTCACAACATGGATTAAATACCTACCATGTGTCAGGTACCTGGATAAGACACCTGAGATAAAATAAGAATGTGAATGGTTCCTCTCTGACCTCTAGGAGTCCTCCTAATTAAAAAAACATCAATCCGACAACAGGGTAAGCACCGCAACAGCAACAGGCAGAAAAGGGTAAGAAAACACAGATGTGGGACACTTAACACAGAAGGGAGGGATGGGGGATGCAGCATAGGCAGGTGGGTCATTCTAGAGGAGATGACACTGTGTAAGGAACATTCAGGAATGGTTCACTGTTTGAAATGATAAATCCCAGACAAGGCTTCCAACATACCTCAAATGTCTCTGCTATGTTGACAGAATGTCAAAAAAAACCCTCTATGGAATGTGAAGGTTTGTACAGCATTTATCCCTACCTCATTTAAACGCAAAGACTTTGGTTAAGACAGCGAGCCCTGGGGTGAAGGGAGAGGATACAGAAAGGGGTGAATCTCTCTCTAGACTACCCCAATGCTGCCCCAAAGAACCGCTGTGGGAGAAACCACATGCACGTCGTGAGCGGGTGATACGGGGCCACCCGAGGAAGCATGTACTGTGTGCACATTAAAGCCATGTCATGTGAGGAACCAGAGATGGAACTGAATAAAAGTCAAAGAGAAACAGCGGAGCTGCAAAAAGCACAAAGGCTTGCAGTATTTGCACGCTTCCTGAAAGAGGGAAAAGTCAGAAAGTAAACCACACTCTTGGTGCGGGGATTTCACAAAGAATAAATCTCTCAAGTTGAGGATTACAAGGAAGCAATAACTTTCTAGTTCTTTCCTGAGTTTCTGAGAATCTAAAAACATCCCTCTAAAAGAGACTGAAACATTAAAAAAATAATAATAAATAAACAATAAATAAAAATATCCCTCTCTGACACTTGAAGAAAAGGTAAGTAGAGGCTCGGGGTGGGCAAACAGAAAGGAGGACATTAGTAGGTTGAGGATTTTATTTGTCTCCTTCTTTGAGAAGATACGTCTCTCTTTCAATAGGAAGTTTATTCACATTCTAGCCAGCTGCAAAACAGGGTTGAGAGCCAAGTTCCCATTGCCAAAGTTCACTCTTCAAACCGGCAGCCTGAGGTCTGATAACCAGTTAAAATGCTCAACACAATCACTGCCTTTTGGTGGAAAACAGAGGCTCCAGTGTTTAGAGATACATTTTCAAGTCTAACTCTTCTAGAATTATGAAATTCAAAACAAGAGCTATTAGGTTCAGTCAGTATCAGAGTGAAGGGAATATTTTTTGTGTTGTAGTTTGGATTCCTTTCTTCTTTTTTCCCCGCCCCAAAGAATTGGATTACTCTGATAATAGTCAGAAAAATAAATTGTCAGTAACTATGAGTACTTTATAAACTGAAAAACTGCTTCAACGTCATAAAATTCCATGTATGGGATCCATCACATTTCTAGAATACCTTATATCCTTTAAAATGAAAATGTCTGATCCAAGACTCTAGGATTCCTAAAAGCCAATGGCAAAACATTACCCCCCCCCCAAAAAAAAAACAAAAACAAGAAACACTGACCCAGCAGCTATTACAGAATTACAGAACACTTATAAAAGTGGGGGTGGGAAAATAGTCTCCGTTTGTACTAACGATATATCCTCTTATTTAGTATTAAATATGTATTTGTGGAGATTAAATGCTATGTTCATCTATTCATTCAATAAACATGTAAAGTGCCTGTCACAAGGCACTATATCAGGGAGGCACTGTGGGCATACAAAAATAGATACAACATACCTTGTATCCTCAGCTGTCTACAATCTTGGGGAAAATATGAAATACACACAGATGTGCAAAAAAAGTGTGATAAGTGTCCTATGGTATAAGAACACAGATATGGGAGATGACCATATTTAGACTGGGTCAAGAAGGGCGGGAATGGGCTCTTCCTAGAGAGAGAGATGGATTGTGGGAAACACTGACCTCCTTACTGAGCAGGTGAATCTTATCCTGAGGGTAATGAGCAGCCAGTGATGGTGTTTGTTACGAGAACAACTAACACCATGACCAGAGGTGTTCTTTAGGAAGGTTTTTCCCAGATCAAGACAGGAAGGGAGAGAGACTGGGTGGGAAGAACAGTTAGAAACCAGTCTACTCATCCAAATTAGAGGTTATTAAGGCCAAAATTAGGATGGTGACTATGGTAACCAAAGGAGAAAATGGAAGCTAGGTCTTTTCCATTTTGTTAGTTATTCCTGGTTTTACATTAAGAAAAACTCCACTTCATTACGCAATTTAGGGCAAAAGAAATCAGGTGGTATTTTCAGTTGAAATGATTCCTTATATTGCTAAGGTGATGTCTACAGAATAAAGCAGAAAAACTGTATCATCATCTTAATAAATGGAGAAAAAAAATCATTTGACAAAATTTAAATCCATTCATGATAAGAATTCTCAGCAAACTAGGAAGAGAAGAAAACTTCCTCATTCTCATGAAGCATCTATGAAAAATTTACAGCTAAAACTATACTTAGTGGTAAAAAGACTGCATGGTTATTCCCTAAGGTTAGGATCTCTTGCTGTTCTCACTGCTTTTATTCAACATGGAACTGGAGGTTCTGGCCAGTGCAATAAGCTGATTCTAAAATTAATGGAGAAAAATAAAGTAACTAAAATAGCCAAAACAATTTGAAAAAAAGTTATAACAAAGTTGAAGGACTTACACTACCTGATTTCAAGACTTAATATAAAGTTACAGTAATCTGAAGTAAGGAATCAGCAAATAGACATAAAGATAAATGAAACAGAATAGATTCCAGAAATAGGCACACACATAGAGTCAACTGATTTTTTATAAAGGTTCAACAGGTAAAGAAAAACCTTTTCAGCAAACAGTGCTGGAACAATAGGTATCCACATATAAAAAAAACTAAACCTTTACCCCAAACCATAAACCAAATTAACTCAAGATGGGCCATAGACCTAAAGTAAGATCTAAAAACATACAACTTTTAAAAGAAAACATAAGAGAAGAAAAATGTAGTGAGCTTGGGGCTAAGGAAATGCAAGTTAAAACCACAGTGAGATATCACTACAGACTTAGCAGACTGGTTAAAATTTAAAAGACTCATTCTACCAAGTGTTGATAATGTAGAACAAAGGTAACTCTTACACTGTTGGTGAGATTGTAAAATGGTACTACCATTTTGGAAAACAGCTTGGCAGTTTCTTGTAAGTTAAACACACACCTACCATGTGATCCAGCCACTTCACTCCTAAGTGCCCAAGTGACAGTGGATGTCCACATGATGACTTGTACACACATGTTCACAGCACTTTTATATGCAGTAGTCTAAAGTGGAAAACAATTTAAATGTCTATCAGCTAGGTCAGTAGAAAAACAACCTGTGGTATATCTATACAATGGAATACTACTCAACAATAAAAAGAAACTATTGATAGATACAACAACATGAATGAATCTCACAATAATTATGCCAAGTGAAAGAAGCCAGAGCCTCTACTCAAAAAAAAAAAAGACTACATGATTCCATTTATATAAAACACTAGAACAGAAATCTAGTGACAAAAGCAGATCAGTGGTTGCTTGGAGTGGGTAGAGCCAGGAGAGGCCAAAGGGAGAATTACAAAGGGGCATGACAAAATTTAGGGGTGGCAGTGATAGAAATGTTTAGGTGAATGTTCACTTCATAGGTGTGTGCATATGTCAGAACTCTTCAAATTGTACATTTTAAATATGTGCAGTTTATTGTATGTCAATTATATCTCAATAAAACTGTAAAAAAATTTTTTTTAAAGAAGGTGGTAGAGGGAGAAGTTAATCCATGAATCCGAAGAGAGGTAATTAAGGCCAAAATTAGGATGGTGACAATGCTAGCTAATAAAGGAGAAAATGGATGGGCTTCCCTGGTGGCGCAGTGGTTGAGAATCTGCCTGCCAATGCAGGGGACACGGGTTCAAGCCCTGGTCTGGGAAGATCCCACATGTCGTGGAGCAACTAGGCCCGTGAGCCACAACTACTGAGCCTGCGCGTCTGGAGCCTGTGCTCCACTACAAGAGAGGCCGCGATAGTGAGAGGCCCACGCCTCGCGATGAAGAGTGGCCCCCGCTTGCCGCAACTAGAGAAAGCCCTCGCACAGAAACGAAGACCCAACACAGCCAAAAATAAATAAATAAATAAAATTAAAATGCAGTGGCTGTGCAGACAAGTGACTAAAAGTGTTAAAAAAAATAAATAAATAAAGGAGAAAATGGAAACCAGATCTTCCCCATTATTATGTTGGCTTGTTTTTATTGTTCATTACAAAGACTTCCAGTTCATAAGGCAGTTTAAGGCAAAAGAAGATAGGTATTTTTAGTTGAAAAGACTCCTTATTTTGCCAAGATAATTTCTATAAAAAAGACGTCAGGGGGCTTCCCTGGTGGCGCAGTGTTTAAGAATCCACCTGCCAATGCAGGGGACACAGTTTAGAGCTCTGGTCCGGGAAGATTCCACATGCCGCGGAGCAACTAAGCCCGTGTGCCACAACTACTGAGCCTGCGCTCTAGGGCCCGCGTGCCACAACTACTGAAGCCCATGTGCCTACAGCCCGTGCTCCGCAACAGAAAGAAGCCACCGCAATGAGAAGCCTGCGCACCGCAATGAAGAGTAGCCCCTGCTCGCCACAACTAGAGAAAGCCTGCGCGCAGCAACAAAGACTCAATGCAGCCAAAAAAAAAAAGACGTCAGCGCCTGAAGAGATCAGGTTGTGGTGACCAGACAGAAAGGCTGTTGCAGAGGATGCTGTGATTTTGCCCAGATCCCCGCTCTTGGGTGAAGTGCTCACCCCTCCAGCTGCCAGGAGTGCTGGCTGTGGACGGCTTACAGCTGAGTCCCTCCCCAGTCACTGCCCTTGGCTAAAGGGAGCCACCCTGCCCAAGAAGCTACCCGCTCCTGACAGCCATCCCAGCTCCTGAGCTCCCTGTGGGATCAGTGCAAGTTTTCTTAAAAGGTGCTTATTCCCAAAGCACTACCCAATAAACTACCTGCGCACAAATCTCCATCTGTTTCCCAGGGAGCCACGCCTAAGACAGCAACCCAAAGTGGCATGAAAGGAAAAGCTGAAATATGGGTGAGGGCTTAAGATTGAAAGGAAGAATTTTTTTAAGTTGGTCAGAGAAAAGGAAGAGCGTTCCAGAAAGCACCCTTTTCAACAGAGAAATCTGAATGATCCTTATTATAACTGACAGACGATAACAATGAAGCCCACAAAGCGGAACACACGTGCACTCCAGTGACAGTGTCCTTCAGCAGTGAGACACCTCTAGAGTAATAATGAGGGTAACGACACTCTGCAGGTGGTGGGTCCGTAAGCTGAGTCAGCAGAGATGTGGCGCAGTAAGAGTCCTGGGGAGAAGACGGCTATTAGGAACTTGGCTGAACACCAGAAATAACAAAAGGGGCAAGGGAGAGAGAGAGAGAGAGAGAGAAGGCTTTGGCCCCCAAGAAGAATCCCCCATTAATATTAATGGCAATAAAGAGTTAAGAGTGCTGAATCCAAATTTCTGCTGTCTTGCAGGGAGGGGTGGGCACAAAGAGGATGTCAAAATAGGGGAATAGGAAGAGCTCTGTTTGTTTTGTTTCCTGGGGCTTGGGTCGGGGAGGGGGGCTTTCCTGAGGGCTCTGCCAGGAAGTCATCCTTTCTGCCTGAATAACTGGGAAGTGGATCGGTGGCCCGTCCACGTCACTGCACAGTCAGGGAAGGCGAGAGGCAGTGTGCCTAGGAAATGGCGCTCGCTGCCTGGGTGGGAGGACAGCAGCCTGAGGACAGGCAAAGGAGCTGGGCGGGGGGGGGGGGTACTTTGCTGTCGCTCACCCAGCGAGCACCTGGGTTCTTGCCCTGCTCCAAAGCACATCTTCCACTTTCGTGGTTCTTTCGTGAGTGTGACGGAATGCTGGTAACATTAGTCCTCAAAATCTTTTCAGATGGGCTATTTCTTCCATGTACTACCAAAGGCAACTACAGGCCTTCAACTGCATGTCCGGTTGCATGTCTGTGAGGAGAGCCACATCTGTTTCCCCAGCAAAGCTTTCACACCCACTGCTGTTCTTGGGACCCCACTCTGTGCAGCACAGGCAGAAGCGCAGGGCAGACACAAAGCCCTGGCTTTAAACCCTAGCTCTGCCACTTAGTATACTGGGCAACCCTGGCACATTACTTACAACTGTAAAAGGGGGATAACAGCACCTTCCTGGAAAGAATTGGGAGACCCAAGGTGACATGTGCCCCCAATACATTGTTGGCTATTACAAGATGATAAAAATGCTTACCACTCATTCCCCTGACTAGCTAAGCTCAATTCTAGCACCTAACATATATACATCCATCCAACTGCCAGAGGGTTACAGATCTTCACCTATATTACATGAACTCCTATTAGTGATATCTTTACTGAGCTATAATTTATGTTCTTGGACTTTTCTTCTGAGGGTAGATTTTTAAATGTATTCATCTCATACATTTCATAGGCTTTCTCCTTATGGCTTCGTATGCCAACCATGTGCTGCTGGCACTTAAAAAATCACCTAAATGTTGGCCCAGATGTCTCTGTATACCCCATGGCATCTGTATTTTTGATACTGTCAGGCAACTCAGATGCAACATATTCCAAACCAATCATTTCTACCTACCTCCAGTCCTCACAAATCTGTTCCTCTTCCCTTTCTTATACCCCTAGAGAAGCAATATAGAATAGTTGTTAAAAAGTGTGGGCTCAGGAGCCAGTCAGCCTTACATAGGTTCAAATCCTGGCTCTTATCACTTCCAGGTAACAGAATCTTGTGGAAATTATTTAACCTCCCTTTGCCTCGGTTTCTTCAATTGTAAACTGGAGAAATAACAGTACACATAGGATGTTATAAGAATTAACAGGCTAATACATGTACACACTCAGGCACCTGGCACACAGCTCACAGCTCAATGAATGCTAATTATTATTACTATTAACTCACTCTGTGGAACATAATAAAAGAAAGGCTTTTCTTTGATGGCAGAGACCAGGCATTTCTTATTCACCTTTGTATGATTAGTTCCTGGCACTGTACCTTGCATGTATTAAATGGTCGATTCATTTTTTTTAACTGGGAAGAAAAATGTCTGCAGCTTATTGTAAAATTACTATGAGACTGTCAATTACTTTGTTGAAGGAACAACCATATATACAGAGACAAGTTTTCAGGAAAAAAATTGTTTCTCCTGGTACACTGGCATGCTTCCTTCCACCAGACAAAGAGTGATGACCAACTCACTGTGCTTCCCTTTCTGAAACCTTCAAGAAAGACAGAGTTAAATCTGGGACTCATTTGTAGTAACTAGATTTAGTCTAGATTTCCTGGTACCTATAATCTCCCAGTTACTTTGCAGGGCTCCTCTTCTTTTTCTTATTTTAATGCCTTTATTGGAAGGTGGCTAAAATAATTTTTTGGATGTATCCATTCATTTAAAAAAAATCTGTCTGTCCATCTATCTAATGAGCACTTTTCTATGTCAGGCATTGTGCTAAGAACAGTAACAAATGGATGAAAATGGAAAGAGTGCATGCTGGGAGGTGGCGTCAGGAGAAGGAACAGACGGAAGGCAGTGTGGAGCAGTGCAGAGGACGGGAGGAAGGATAGGCTCAGAGAAGAAAAAAGCACAAGCAAAGAGCACTACTAATGCTCAGTGGCAAGCTTCAGTGATGGTAATAATGGTTCATTGAGATATTTGCTGAGGCAGCTAGGGAGTAACTATGACACTCATTACAAAGTGGGGAAAACTACTCTGAAGACCCAGCCCAGCTGAGCCAACCAGCAAAACCACCACGGCCCGACTAGGACTGAAAAAGAACAGCAGCATCTGGTCAGAAATCTGAAGCAATGAACAAGAAAAAGGATGTCACGTTACCTAAAAACTACAGTTGACCCTTGAACAACACTGGTTTGAACTGCGAGGGTCCACATCTATACACAGATTTTTTTTCCAATAGTAAATACTACAGTAGTGCACGATCCACCGTTGGTTGAATCTACAGTTACGGAGGAACCACGGATACTATATACGTGGATTTTTGATTGCACAGAGGGTCAGTGCCCCTAACCACCCTGACCCCATTGTTCAAGGGTTAACTGCATTACTAAACCTTCCAAATAATTTGAAATTGCTTACAATAAAAGGCAATTAAAATTTTAATTCACAATTATATACTTTATTTAGATGTGTATGTCATGAGGTTAATTGTTTGGGAAGTCTACATGTAAGTCATATTGTATATAGCTATTCTCAAGTATGTCCTTTCTATTTAATTAAAGAAACTACAGTAGGTGAGTTGTTTTTCTTGTTGTTGTTGTTATAGTGTAAATGACAGTCTTCAGGTCTGCTAGAATTCTCTGGTCATTATACTGATGCCCATAGAAAATCTTTTCAACAAGGCTACCTTCAATACTTTACTACTAGAGTGCAAGTAAATGGAGTTGAGAAGGGGAAAGATTTGCAGAATTGATGGAATTAAGATTAAGATTAAGATTTGCAGAATTGATGGGTTATAAATGCACAGAATCGCAGATTCTTTATTCAAAGGAGTTCCCATGGGGTTGCTATTAACACGCACTTACTGTTATTTTACAGAGAATTCTAATACACTCAGATCTGATTTACAAACCTGTAATGGAGGCAATAAGTTAACTGTGGAAAAAGTCAAGAAGTGCCAACATAGAAAGATAACATAATAATACATTTCCTAAGAAAAGCAGACAGGAAAGCTCAGAAATCACAGCCAGGTGGAGTCATTCCATTCAGCAGAATCTAGGCTCACTGGCATCACGACACTAGAGAATAGTGTTAAATTGTTTTCAGCAAAACAAGATATTAGGCAAGAAAATGGCTAATATGCTAGAAAGGGCTTTCCACTCAAAGGGGTCAACTCTTGGGACTTCCCTGGTGGTCCAGTGGTTAAGACTCTGTGCTCCCAATGCAGGGGGCCCGGGTTTGATCCCTGGTCAGGGAACTAGATCCCTCATGCGGCAACTAAAAGATCTTGCATGCTGCGACTGATAAATAAATAAATTCTGGCGCAGCCAAATAAATAAATAAATATTAAAAAAGGGGGGTGTCGATTCTTTTTCTTTTTTTTCTTTTTTAACTGGTGTGTTGGGAAAAGGAGCATTAAATCCTTCACTATGAAAAACCTGGGCCATATTGAGGGTTTTGCAAATAACGTTGACACATTTTACTGTTAAAGGCCAGATTTGATGGAATCTAGGTAAAATTCTGAAATAAAATCCCAATTATAATTTTAGAGAAAACCATGTGTTTCACCCTTACGCATTTAGCTTATTAGTATTAACTACAGATCAGCACTGACATTCTTAAGATAAGTCACTAGTTGAGCTGACAGTCAAATCCAATGGACCTGCCTAGTATTTTTTAACCCTATCATCTATATCTCCAGCTCAGAAAGAATAATGACTTCATTTTTTCGCATGTTGACAAGAGCTAACAGCCATTCCTTTTTTTATTCAAACAGGCGGACAAGGGATTATAGTTAATCTGGGCAGATGCACCAAACTGCCCAAGTGCAAACAGTAGGAGAAAATGTGTTTGAGGGGAAGAAAGCTGAATAATTTAATGTGTATTTATCACACCTGAACTAGACCTCAAATATTTTATTTACCACAATGAACTTATCATTTATAGACCAGCAACACTAAATGATACCAAAGCCTCACCATGCAGAAGCCATTAAGGTTCTGACAGTCTCTACAGAACACATGGAAGAAACAATCACAGCCCCCATCGAGCAGAAAACTGCCGCAAATCAGGTCACAGGAAAGTAGTACAACGATGGCAACGATAACAGTCTGGTCGCTTCCTAAGGCAGCCCCCGTTCCCCGTAAGTCGACGGTGCAAAATTGGTAGGGGATGCCACATGCTGTCTAAAGCAGGTGCCCTTGTGAGCCTTTATGGTGACACTTCGAGGCATGTTACCTCCAACTATGAAAATACTGGGACATGAGAAACAGACAGAGGCACAATCTCCCTAAACACTGTTTCTAAGCTGATACTGTAGTTAGTGGTCTGCAGACACAGGAGAATGCAATCAAGGACAATTAACCATTCAGTCACGCTACCAGAGACAGTGCTCCTTGGTGGCCTATATTTTACACAAAAAGCTGAGCTTCCAAGCGCAATACCTAACCATCCTGCAAGTGAAGGAAGTATAAACGCTGCTTCCTGTTTCCTGGCCGACCTCAATTCCAGACACTGACACATCGTTCACCCTCTTCCTCCCTGGACACATAATACTCTGTGGTCATAGCTCCTCTGCTCAGTTTTGTGGGGTTTTTTGTTTTTTTTTTTTAAGTAGGGAAACTAGATAAGCAGCTGTTGAGAAGACAAGTTTGATAGACTATCAGGTTGGGCAACAGCAAAAAGAGGGTTGGAGAGGAGGATGGAAGGACAGTGTAAGTTCAGTAGGAAGACATGGGAGAAAGAAGAATGTTTCGCTCTCTAGAAGAAAAACAGATCAGGAGTAAAGAGAGCACACTCTTTGGACTTGAGAGTTGCAGGGACCTGACCGATCTTTTAGTTCAATCTTGCCACTTTATAAAAGGGAAGTAAGAGTGGAGAGCCATTCAGCTGCCTTCCCAGGGTCACAATGTCAGGCAGTTAACATAATTAGGGCTCCTCTAACTATGAGCACCCTTGGGAGAAAAATGCTGTCTTAACAATGAATATTCTTCTCCTGAGAAACGTGTTTTTCACTTCACGGTTGCTGTGAAGTGTTTAACAGACCAGGTTTCCCTGTTCACTGGAGGAGACCAACCTTCATGGGAAGCCTGGGTCCCTCATTAATCAAGCATTCCAGGCAGAATGGGCATTTTTAACTCATTTCTAGCTCCCTTTCATGCCTTCTTTCTTCCCCCTTTCTTCCAGCCCTTCCATTCAATATCTTTGTTCTCCTGTATTTTATAGATCCTTGCAAACTCCCTTTTTGCTACTTTCTGGAACAAAAAAAATATATATATATTATAAATACTTCATAGAACACTTGCCCTTCCAAGGAACTTGGTGTGTTTCACAGGCATGTGTTCATCTATTCTCACTGGAGTTTGTAAAGGACGGAGGTAGAGTATTACTGTTCCACTTTACATGGTCGTATCAAGAGTCTGAGATCAGTCTTGGGATTGGCACGCTCAGACCTATTCCCTTGAAACATACAGGTGACTTTGAACAATGCAGGGTTCAGGGTCACCAACGCTCACCTACGGCTTATAGCCGGCCCTCTGCGTCTGTCCTTCCTCCGTATCCACAGTTTTGCATCCACGGACCGTGTAGTATAAACTATTGGAAAAATCCACGTATAAGTGGACCTGCACAGTTCAAACCCATGTTGTTCAAGGGTCAAGTGTAATTCCTCCTGAGTAATAATTGTTGGCATACTAATTGAAAACTCAGTTCCTATTTTTATATATATATTTTTAAAGTTTATCGTATTTTACTTAGATTAGATTGAGAAGTACCTTAGCAAACCTTGCATTTAAGGCACATTTTCACTCAAATTAAAGACATGTCAGGCTGAAAAGAAAATGAAATACACTTCTAAAGGATTTTCACAAACAGTATCAGAAGGTGCCAATGTGTTTCGCTCCATTTCCATACTTTCACAAATAGCATAATAATTTATACCACCTTCCATCTGTTCGGCTGCCCACGGCATCATTTTTATTTGGACAATACTACCTAGGGAGGAAAAAAAATAAAGTACAATAGAGAAAGTAACCAAGTATTCTTTTCTACTCTGTTGCTCATGAAGATGGGCTTGGGACTGGATTTGAGAGTCTCTCTCAAGCTTCAGGACACAAGCCACCAAAGAGTAAGAACACATTACGGCTCAGCAGTAACAGGTGACAGGTGAGCACAAACAGACACCCTTCCAAGCCTGGATGCTTCCACCCCAAAGGAGGGTGGCATCTGCTCTTCCACACCTACAAGGGCTCTAAAGGGCCCTACATTATTTATGTGGTTTGAGGAGAAGTGAAATGTGAACTGACTTAAATATAAGCATTTAAATTTAGAAGCAGAGAAGGCACCAAGCCAGGCTTACACATGTAAACACTTTATTCAAGGCCAGGCCTCCACGAGGCCCTGCAGCTCCCACCTCTCATCTCCTGTGCATCCCCAGTGTTCTGGTTCCTTTAAGAAGGCTGTCTTCTCAGGCCACGCAGCCAGCTTTTGGTCCTCCTGGGGCACTCATCTCCTCAGACAGCTCCCAGCATCCCTTTCTGCAGACTATTATACATCGCTCAGTCCACACGTGTGCTATGCTAATGTGCAAAACACTCATCTTACTTTTTGGCTGACCTGGTAATCCAGGGCAGCCTGCTGCTGTGTGGGGAGATCATTGGAGATTCCAGGCTAACCATGCCAAGGGGTGCTTCTGGAACTAGTGTGCTCTTTCCACACGCTGTGAAGGGGGACTTAACATCAGGGGAAACAGAGGCTGCCGATGTGGGTGAAAAAAAAAAATAAAAAGAAATGCTATGGCTTTCCGCTTTGTGCTCATTTTATTAGTTACTAGTGAGGAAGAACAGTTTTAGGCAAGCTCCTGGCTGTTCCTATAGCATGCTACATCTCTCATTAAGAAGCTACAAACTCCTGTTTATTGTCCTCATGCTAAAGGCCCACAGAGAAATCAAAATGGCAGGATTTTCCCGTGTTGGTCTTAAGGGCGGTCAGTCTTCGAAGAAGATATCAAACTATCCAAATTCAGCATTCCTGCTTTAATTAATCTACCATATGGGGCCCAGGCGTCATAGGCAACTTATATTTGAACTAAGTAATCCATAAAATAATAATAAATTTCTTTTGAGGTATGGATAATGCTAAAACTACCCACATCCAAAAAGAACATTCTGGATGGTGTCTGGATTTTCTTGATTTCAAGTTCTATGGCAAATTGTATATAAAATTGTATGTAACAATTTAGAAATTGTCACCAAGATAAAAGGACTTTTTAAGATCCTCCTCTCTTTTTTGGTTCTACATGATTCCGGGACGTTGTCATCAACATCACAGTTTTCCCACTATAAAAAAAGATCAGGGGCTTCCTTGGTGGCGCAGTGGTTGAGAATCTGCCTGCTAATGCAGGGGACACGGGTTCGAGCCCTGGTCTGGGAAGATCCCACATGCCGCGGAGCGACTAGGCCCGTGAGCCACAACTACTGAGCCTGCGCGTCTGGAGCCTGTGCTCCGCAACAAGAGAGGCCGCGATGGTGAGAGGCCCGCGCACCGCGATGAAGAGTGGCCCCCGCTTGCCGCAACTAGAGAAAGCCCTTGCACAGAGACAAAGACCCAACACAGCCAAAAATAAATAAATAAATAAATAAATTTAAAAAAAAAAAGATGGAGCTGCATGAGCTGTTTATATATTTAAAAAAAAAAAAGATCAACTAGAACGCTATTACAAGTAAATTATCCTTATATAGTAATTAACAATTAACGTAAGTATGCTTTACAGTTTTAAAAAAGCACGTCATATGCGTAAAGCTAAAATTCTTGTCTGCTGTATTGAATCACAGAACTGCCTCCCTCTAAAACAAAAAAGAGGTTATCAATCACTTGTATCATTATAATGTATTTGCTTTTGGATGTTTTTCTATATAAAGCAGAAAAAAATTTTTTAAAGAAAATTTACTCTTTAGCCTGGAATTCTTAGGTCTCCACAATCCGGTACCAACTAAACTTTTGGATCCAGTAGTCATTCACCACCAGCATGCAACACCCACTAAAGCCAATGCAAGACATCACGAGCCAAACACTGAGCACATTCTCACTCTTTACTGGTTGCCTTTTCCTTGCCTCCTCCACTTTGAATCCCTGGCTCCTAGAACACTGCTTGGCATAGAGCAGGCATTCAATCCATAACTGATGGATTATAAGAACCACATCTCTTATTCACATGAAGATGCTTTTCCATTTGAAAGAGCATAAAGAAGGTAGAAAGATTTAAGATTACTAAACTTGGATTTGAACCCTTAGGCAAGTTGCATCCTCTTAACTTCAGTTTCAACATCAGTATATGGGAATAATAATGGCTAATTCTATGTGTCAACTTGGCTGGTCCACGGTGCCCAAATATTTAGTCACATACTATTCTGAATGTTCGTGTGAAAGTGGTTTTTGGATGAGATTAACATTTATATCCATGGACTTTGAGTAAAGCAGATTACCCTCCATAGTGTGGGTGGGCTTCATCCAATTAGCTGAAGGCGTTAACAGAACAAAGACTGACCTCCTCCAAGCAAGAAGGAATTCTGCCATCAGACATCCTTAGGACACAGACCTCAACTATTTCCTCAGCCTGACAGCCTACCCTATCTGATTTTGTACTCTCCAAGCCTTCACAACCACATGAGCCACTGCTGTACAATCAATCAACCTCTGTCTGTCTGTCTGTCTGTCTCACACACACACGCACATGCACACCCTGTCGGTTCTATTTCTCTGGAGAACCCTGACTAATACATCAACTTATCACTTCACAGAGTTGTTGTTCAGATTAAAATCAATATTGGATATGAACAGATTAGCAAATTATAGAACTGTATCAGTGAGGATGGTTTCAGCCCAATCCAAACTGGCTTTAAACAATAAAGAAATTAGTTAAGTTATAAACCCATAGGTAGAGAAGAAACTAGTTCACCCAAGGCACAGTGGCTGAGTAATGGGATTCATGACCTTGGTTCCTTCTCCTTCTACATTCCACTGTCCTGAATCCGGTTCCTCTTGTGGATGTAAAGAGGTTCCTCTTACGCAGCAGCTCTAGGTGTCATACCACACACCACAGGCAATGGTGTGCCTACAGGCAATAAAGGATCATCTCTTTCAGTGTCTGAAGAAACTTTCCCAGGAGCACCTGAGCACACCTCCCTTCACCATCTCATTAGCCAAAACTGGGTCACATGACCAATTTTAAACCAACTGATACCTGACAACTAGAAAAAAGCCATCACGAGCGAACAAAATTGGGACTCTTCCAACAAAGAAAGAGAGAATGTTGACGGAGGAGGCAACCAGTCTGATCTAAAAGTAGCACATAAGTTCAAGATATCATGATTGTTATGGTATTATCTACTCTAAGACCCAGCTCAGGCCTCAACTCTTCCGGGTAACCTCACTACACAAGCCCGAGGAAGTTCACTCTCCTCGCCCCTTCTATTCGTGTCTCTTATTTGCATTCACTGCACATTGTTGGGCAGTTTCTTTTTTAAATAATTTTTAAAAATTATACCAGCAATATATGTTCACAGAAGAAAATTCAGAAATATACAAATAAAAATCACTCCTAGTCTCACTGAGAGAGAACCATTATTAATATTTCAGAATGTTTTCTTCCACTCTTTTTTCCTATTTAGGTGTGTTTGTATGTAAGAGAAATGTCTTTTTTTTGGTATAACCGTTCCTGGTTTTCCCAACTGAAATTTAAACTTACTGAGAACTGTGATTCTCTGTGCTTCTTTCCATCTCCCAAACAATGACAGGATCTTAAAAGACAGTTACTGATTCAGATTCTAAAATTTTATTTATTTATTTATTTATGGCTGTGTTGGGTCTTGGTTTCCGTGCGAGGGCTTTCTCTAGTTGCGGCAAGCGGGGGCCACTCTTCATCGCGGTGCGCAGGCCTCTCACTATCGCGGCCTCTCTTGTTGCGGAGCACAGGCTCCAGACGCACAGGCTCCAGACGCGCAGGCTCAGTAATTGTGGCTCACGGGCCCAGTCGCTCCGCGGCACGCGGGATCTTCCCAGACCAGGGCTCGAACCCGTGTCCCCTGAATTGGCAGGCAGATTCTCAACCACTGCGCCACCACGGAAGCCCCTGATTCAGATTCTATAGATCATACAGAGAAACTTTAAATAAGCTGTTCTTTTTCTTTGGGGGATTAAGAAGGAAGATTTAATAAGACAACATTCCAAAACTTGTCCACTAATTTTTCAGATGCTCTTTTTTTCACCAAGACACGTAATAAACTTATTAAACTTTCTGGCAATAAGATTTCTGACAATAAAATATCTAGCAATAAGATATACTGTTTTCTCTGAGTAAATGTTGTTTTTAGACCAGAAACTATTGGGTAATTTCCCTGATGTCTAGAAATTTCCTTTATACTTAACAATTAAGCCACTCCTCTATTTAAAGATACGACAGAAAACTAGGTAGGATAAATATAATTTTAGGAAGCATGATTCTCAAATTCACTTCATAAGAGATAAGATCACTAACACCTTTGTGTAAAGCAATGTTTCTATACACTTAAATCATATTTTCAAAGCATTGGAGTAAGTGGCTATTTGAAGGAAACATAGCATAAATATATAAATATTATAAAAAATAATCTACTAATTTATCTGCTTTTTGGTCTCTGATTTTGTCAAAGGATTTTCTTAAATTGAGGCACAATTCTATGTGGCATAAGAACCATATGATAAACCTTCTATTGCTCAAACCCTCCATAGGAATGTATGGTCCTGTTTTTATTTAACAAGTATTTATTGATATTTACTGAATATCTACTATGGGCCAGGCCACGTGCCTGGCACTGGTGATTGAGTGGTGTGCCGAAACAAAGGCACATCCTGCTCTCGTGGTGCTCACAGGATGGTGGAGATCCAAGGACACTGCTGAAAGGGTTTACAGGAAATTTAAGTCTTTTTGTCCCAATAACAATCTCCAATGACAAAGTATCTGATCTTACCATCTTCATTTTGCCTTTCTAGTCTCCATCTTCACTAATTAAACAAGAGCAAGCAAACAAGTCTGAACTAAAACACAAGGAATTTAGATTAAAATAGTTACTGGGGAAAAGTGGGGGTGAGGTGGATAAGTCAAAAATGCTTGGGTGTGTTGTAGGACCTCTTCGGGAAATGCATGAAAATATGTGGAACAACCTGAAAGCCCAGGAGGAGAGGGACGTGCAGTGGCTGAGATGACCCCTCAAGTTCCCTTTTACCCTTGTCAGTTAACTTACTGTAGTTAGTATCTTCAAGGTATCCAAGGAATCTGTCAGCCTACAGATACTGATTGAGGACAGGGAGGGCTTTGTGCCCAGATCTCAGAAGAATCACAGATTATAAAGCAACAAAGGGCAATAGAAGCTTACATTATAATGCATGGGAACAGACAAAAACATAACTTTTGTCACAAGGTGGGTCAAGAACTAGCAAAAAATGGAACAGCAACGAATTCTATGAGTTCAGAAGAAGGAAGGACTCCAGTGGGCCAATGCGTATCCCAACGACTTAAAGTGGCGGGAGAGCTACTGGGCCTCTTACGATGGGGTAGAATGGAGGCAGGAGAGAGATGGGGGAAGCCACTCCTAGTAGGTGGAATGGCCTTGGGAGACCAACCCAATGGAACAGACTCAAAAGCAGCTGACAATATGGGAGCAGAGCTCAGTCAGGAGATCTGGGTTGACTGACTCAAGAGTCACGGGCAGAGAGATGACAGCTGAAGCAGCACAATGGATGGACTCTCTGAGAGTTTATAAGCCTTGACAAGAAAAGAACTTCAATGAAAGCAAAAATTAACTGAAAGAAGTAGAAAAAGTCATCCCGTCTTTTCAGGTTAAAATTTCTACCCTCATGAGGGTTGTATCTTAGGGCAGAAAGACGATATGTCTAAGAGCTTTGGAAACAACTTCTGTACCTTAAGCTTTACTTTTGCATAAAAAGGTTATTTAAAGTGACAGTGGGACTTCCCTGGTGGCGCAGTAGTTAAGAATCCGCCTGCCAATGCAGGGGACAAGGGTTCGAGCCCTGGTCTGGGAAGATCCCACATGCCGCGGAGCAACTAAGCCCGTGCGCCACAACTACTAAGCCTGCGCTCTAGAGCCCGTGAGCCACAACTACTGAGCCCGCGTGCCACAACTGCTGAAGCCCGCACACCTAGAGCCGGTGCTCTACAACAAGAGAAGCCACCGCAATGAGAAGCCTGTGCACCGCAACGAAGAGTGGCCCCTGCTCGCCGCAACTAGAGAAAGCCTGCGCACAGCAACTAAGACCCAACACAGCCAAAAAAAAGTGACAGTGATGGTTTTTTCCTTGGGTGCCTTCCCACATATGCCAGAATTACTTATATTTACAGTACGTGGCTTGTCCTTTGTGTTAACATTGCTGTAACACCACTGATTTCCATTTTATCCTAGGTAACACTAAGAACTTCCATGAATTACCACTGGTTCACTTAAAATGGCAAGACTGCCTCATCAAACCTGGTTATCAAAGTTTTATAAGCTCTATTAGTTTTCCCACATTAGATTCAACCTCTAACTACTCAAGCTTTTTGTTCTAACTGGTTTACTTTTAGTGTACTTGTGCATCCTTTTTAACAAGGCATGGAAAAAAAAGATGGCTCTTTTCACAGAGTCCTTTATATATAGACCAGAAGTGTAGCAGAATGTTGTCTTTTTTTCTATCGGTTCTCAATAGCGCTGACTAGATAGGATATTCTCAGTACTAGTTAACTAGCTTTTTGTTTCTGCGTGCTTCTGATCCCAGTTAGGTATCTGATGTGGATCAGATGTGGATGTGGATATGTCTCCAATTTGCTGAATGGAAAATAGTTTCCTTTTCCCCACCCCTTTCCCTTCTCTAACACTTATAATGTAGGTACGTGTCAGTCAGTACCTGTATCATCCCTCTACTCTTGCATGTTTTGGGTGCCAATGAATGAACCCCTCTTGCAAAATATGGTCTCCCCAAAAAAGCAAAACTATTGTCTACAAGTAAGCATGAGTCTTTCTAGCAATAACATAGAAACATAGTTGGCTGCTAGGTGATTATCCACTTCTACCAGGCTCATGTCAGAACGGAGGAAAAAACGCAAAAGGACAAAGGGAAGTGAACAGGGGCCAAGAATGCAGGCTCTTTTCCCTTGCATGCCCAAGAAATCACAGTATAAGTGCAATCTTAAACACCAATGGTAAAATCAAGTTGCTTGGGTCTTCTGCTGACATTCAGTGCATTGGCTCCCTATGAGTATATTTCAAGGACTTTGGAACACAATCCAAAAGATTCATTAAAAGAATTTTATATATTTATTATTTTTTATTAAAAGAATTCATGATAAATATTTCTTGGTATGACCACCATACATACCAGCAAAAACTTGAAATTTCAATTTGCATAAGATATGAATATGAAAATATTCATATCTGCATTACTTTATTCTTTGCATGGGCTTTTTACAAATCTAGAAAAAGTTTAAAGGAGCTAAAGACAAATCTCACAACTATATATGGTTAGAACAGAGTATGTGTCTGATTTGACATCAACTCTTTTCAAACTCAGAATTTCTTAACATTTGCTAGTACATGTCCCTGTGCCTTCTCTTAAATCTCACATGGACAGGTAGATATTTACCCAAACTCTTTGGACTGACAACATTCAAGGCATTCAATAGCCTGGCCTTCTCTTATTTTCAGACTTAACCCTACATTGTGTGTGTGTGTGTGTGTGTGCGTGCGTGCATGCGTGTGTGTGTGTGTGTGTGTATTCTATACAATGTATACTCTAACCCCCAGTCAAGCTATACCTCCTGGTCAGGGCCCTGTTTTCCAGCCCTCATTCATTTGCTTATGCTATTCCTTCTTCCTAGAATGTACTCTCACGTGCACCTGTTAAAAATCTCATCCACCCTATTTAAGGCACAATTCAAATGTCTTCTACTCTGTAAACTATTCCTTGATCTTGAGCCCTCTCCAATATAGCATGCGCTTCATTTTTTCTGAACACTCAGAGCATTCTGGCCTTAATCATCTTGATAAGACCCACAGTGCCTGGCATCACGTCTTGTCTACTGAAGGCTCAATAATATCTGCTGAATAAATAAGTGAACAATTCTGGCGAGCCAAGTAGAAGCCTCTCAATTGATATGTCTTGTTCACAGCATTAACACAGCACTTCGTCCATATGCAGTAGTGACCATTCAATAAGTATTTGTTAAAGGAAGGAGAGAAGACAGAAAAAATTTTAATTTATCTTTTAACTGCAGAATGGAAATGCAATCGAACAGAAGAGTCAACAGTTAATTACAGGAGAAAAAAAGAAAATGAAAGCAACTGGTTTCACCAACTGATCAATGGTACTTTGGCTATGACCTTCTTTTGCTCAAAAGGAAAGCCAGGGCTTCCCTGGTGGCGCAGTGGTTAAGAATCCGCCTGCCAATGCAGGGGACACGGGTTCGAGCCCTGGCCCGGGAAGATCCCACATGCCACGGAGCAACAAAGCCTGTATACCACAACTACTGAGCCTGCACTCTACAGCCCGCGAGCCACAACTATTGAGCCCGCGTGCCTAGAGCTCATGCTCTGCAACAAGAGAAGACACCACAATGAGAAGCCCATGCACCACAACGAAGAGTAGCCCCTGCTCGCTGCAACTAGAGAAAGCCCGTGCTCAGCAACGAAGACCGAAGGCAGCCAAAAATAAATAAAATAAAATAAATAAATAAAAGAAAGAAAGAAAGAAAAAAAAAGAAAGCCATTTTAAAGATGTAGTAACCGAGGCCCAGAGTGGTTATGAGACAAGAAAAGAAGGGAAGGACCACTAGGCTCATTTCGAGTGTATTACTCTACTGTCCTCTATCACCTCTTGCCAATTACTGATGGATGTTTGAGTCTACCCAGACACAGTGCAAATGTAAATCATCTGCCAAAAACTACAAAAATAAAGCTACCAACATTACCTCGTCATTCATGAAGAAACACACTGCAGTAATTACAAGAGACTTCCTCTACATGACTGGGGGTTCTTTCTCACTTACAAACAAAAGGTGGGGGAGGGTGGAAATACACTGGCTGTATAAATGCAGTGGGATTAAGTGAGAATCATAAACCAGTCCATTAGCAACTGATTATCAGTAAGAAGCATGCAAGTATAAACAAAGAGCAAACATTCATAAAGAGAACAAATTAGACATTTACGCAAAAACTCAGCTGGCCAGATTCATCTTCAAAGGTAAAAATAGCATTGCAGTAATACCTGAAAATGCTTGTCTATTAGTCTAGTGCCATATGTGGCTTTTTCATTGGCGATACTCTTGACACTTCTTGAATTTTTTCCTTCTTATCTCAATGACTATAAGTCATCTTTTCCATTAATGCAATCCCAAACACTTCACTCAGTCACTCCCAACAAAAGTAAGGTACTTTGATTTCTTTCTTCGGAGACACTGAAAAGTTGATGTAACCTATCTCCTCATATTAATCAGAGACTCTTGTCCTTCCAGCCCTGCCTGCATTCACAACTAAAAAGAGAGAAAAGTGACACCTAACATTTACAGAACTCTGAACAGAAAGGGCAAGGGCCTCACAATTTGCATTTTGGGTGTTTTAAAGTGCCTATGCCTTATCTCAACTTTGAGGAGTGATTTTTCCCCTCAAGCACTTTAGATATTTAATATTTCATTCTGAGAAAGAAAAAAAATGATTTAAATAAAAAGAGGGGGGATTTCAGGGCTCCCCCTTGAATGTTAGGATTTTCTGTTATTTCTCCATGGAAATATAATGAAGTGATCAATAATTCTTATGGAAGTTCGTTATTAAATTGGTCTTTTTAGTTTTCTCTAGAAAGGCTATTGGAAATGAAGCAAATAAGTCCACCTGTTACACAGTGCCATAATTGTTGGAAATAGGTAATATTATTATAACATATAGCATTCCTCATCAAGATATAGTTTTTTTAAAAAAAACTAATGGATTGCTATGGTTTTCACTTAGCTATATATTAGAATCACCTAAGGAGGGGAGGAGCAGGGAGGAAGGGAGGAAGGAAGAAACCCTACAATGCCCAGACCCCACCCTAGACCAATTAGAGCAGAATCCCTGGGAATGGAGCCCGGGTATTTTTATTTTTGGAACCCTTCCCAAGTGATTCTCATGTGCAACTAGGGATTAGATGATTAGGGGTATTGTCATGAAGGTCAGAGTGTTTAATTTTTAAATTTCATTTAACAAAAACTTAAAGAGCACTGACAAACAATCTAACTCATTTGATTCTATTACAACTTTATAAGGTAGATACTAATTTCAGTCACATTTGACAGATGAGGAAACTGAAGCAGATATTTAGGCAATTCACCAAAGGTCCCAGAGACAAGGAACGGTAGAACCAGGATTTGCATCCATGCCATATGGCTCCCAACCCCAGGCTCTTAAACGCTGTGCTGGCCTGATTCTCCCAGAGATAATTTACCTACAATAAAACCTGAGGCATTCAGTTCAATGAGTTTTGACAACTGTATACACCCATGTAACTACCACCCAAAACAAGATTTCAAACACTTTCATGGTTCTGAGATTCATCCATGTTGTTGCGTGTCTGAATAGTTCTTTGTCTGTCTCAGCAGGTCAAGGTAGTATGAATACACCAAAATTTGTTTATCCAGTCAGCTGGTTCATGAACATTTTATATTCACTGTTTCCATTTCTTGGCTATTATGAGTAAGGCTGCTATGAATATTCTTGATCAAGCCTTTCTGAGGATCTATGTTTTCTCGTGGTTAAATGCATAGGAATGAAATTGCTGAATCATATGGTAGATATACATTTAACTTTATAAGAAACTGTTAAACTATTTTCCAAAGTGGTTGTACCATTTTACACTCCCATCAGCAATGTGTACCCTAGAGTGCCCTTTTTTTTTTAAAGGTCTACATTTTTATTATTTATTTATTTAATAAATTTATTTATTTATTTTTGGCTGCGTTGGGTCCTCGTTGCTGCGCGCGGGCTTTCTCTAGTTGCGGCGAGCGGGGGCTACTCTTCGTTGCGGTGCACGGGCTTCTCATTGCGGTGGCTCCTCTTGTTGTGGAGCATGGGCTCTAGGCGTGCGGGCTTCAGTAGTTGTGGCACACGGGCTTCAGTAGCTGTGGCTCGCAGGCTCTAGAGCGCAGGCTCAGTAGTTGTGGCACACGGGCTTAGTTGCTCCGCGGCATGTGGGATCTTCCCGGACCAGGGCTCGAACCTGTGTCCCCTGCATTGGCAGGCGGATTCTTAACCCCTGCACCACCAGGGAAGTCCGTAGAGTGCCTTTTAGGAAGAACATGCCGCAATTTTCATAGTACAGTCATCCAGAAGAAGGGGAAGTTTGGAATTTGACAATGATTCACTATTTGACCCCTCCCCCCCAAAAAAGGAAAAGAAAAATAGAACCTAAATACCACCACAGGTATTTGTCCTGTAGCAGCATGTTTACAGGTGGGCACTTGAAAACACGGGTTCTGTTAGACATCAAGGGAGACAAAAGGCAGAAAAGCCCGCTATAAATACAGCACACTCCTCACTGAAAGATTCACAATGAATCCCAGAATATTAAATGCCCACTGGCTCTGAGAAGTCCAGTAATAAAGACACAGTAAGGAAATCAGTAAACTGATTAGTCATGTTAAACCCAGCTGATCAAGGGTCCCCCAGTTCTCTAAGAAATACAAGGCAGATTACGGTGTTCCCAACACTCTAGTGTTTGGGAGACACAGTTAAAAGAGCAATTACTTCTGTCTGAAAACACTGGGTCTGAGTCCATGGAGGAGATAATATTTTATACAGGTCTTCCTAGGCAGTAAGGTTTTAGACTTGTAGAAATGGATGGAGAGAGCAGAAAGGCTCTCATTCTGGACTCAGGATAGAATGTAAACTAAACAACAAATGAGAAGTGTGAAGGGCATAAATGAAAATTCTGCCGAGAGGACTGGGTCACTCTGGCTGAGTTAGGATGTAGTGGGGTCAGACATGAGGGAATCTACAGTTTCCCACGAAAACACGAGGATACTATCTCTACGCGCTGGCTGGCCGCCTGCTGGTTGGCAACAGTATAAGGGTAACAATCAGTCTGTCAACAAATATTTACCAAGTACCTAATCTGGGCCATCCAGGGACCTCACTCAGCATCAGGGTACAGTGATAATCTGCCAGACACAGCGTCTGCTCTCATGGACCCTGCAGCATAGTAGGGGTGTGCAGCTGCTTACAAAGACCAAGTTCTAGAACTCTAGAATAGGAATGGATGACCATCCAAAGTCCCCTGAGCTTTAAGAGCAGAATCCATTCAATTCAAGAATTTCTGAAGAAAACAGTAACAGATATAAAAATGAAATATGTATATATTTCGTCATTGATCCCTCATTACTATATATTTGGGGCAGGGAGAGTAGGGTGTTGAGATGAGGAGCTTGAGGTACTGGAAAAAATATCCAGGTAGAGATGCTTGGGAAATAGCATAAAGTTTTAGATGAGAGGTTGGGCTCATTAATATGCAGTATGACAAATGGAATAATTTCAATACTGACAACTCTTTATTTAAATCATGTGAAAACCGTGAGGATGTTAGACTCTGTAAATAAAAAGAGACATAAGCCTTACCCACAAAGAAGGCAGAGCTCAGTCTCAGGAGGTAGACAAAGTGGTCCAAATCCCAGCTGGACCACTTGCAACCTGGTCCAAATCCCAGCTGGACCACTTGCAACCTGGGTGACCTTGACCAAAGAACTTAACCTCTCTCTGAGCCTCACTCTCCTCGTGTGTAAAACTGGGAAGATAACTCTATTCACATCCCCCTCCCAAAGATGGTATGCAGGCTGAACGACATCGAATGGCACAGTGCACAACACCCAGCACCAGCTCAGCAACTCTTAGCTATTATTATTATTTTTATCAAAAAAATCCGGGCTTCCCTGGTGGTGCAGTGGTTGAGAATCTACCTGCCAAGGCAGGGGACACGGGTTCGAGTCCTGGTCTGGGAAGATCCCACATGCCGCGGAGCAACTGGGCCCGTGAGCCACAACTACTGAGCCTGTGCGTCTGGAGCCTGTGCTCCGCAGCAAGAGAGGGTGCGACAGTGAGAAGCCTGCGCACCGCGATGAAGAGTGGCCCCCGCTTGCCGCAACTGGAGAAAGCCCTCGCACAGAAACAAAGACCCGACACAGCCAAAAAAAAAAAAAAAAAATCCACATTAGCTTGCTGTTAAGACATTAAATTAGAAGGATTTTTGAATATCAAAAAAGTCTACATAATTGATGGTGTGAAGAAGAGAGAATTATAGTCCTTAAACCACTGGTACAATAACAAAGGACTGTAAATATACATTATCCAATAATTTTTAGAACATGAAATAAAATTGGATTTAGAGGAGAGAAAGAGAAATCCCCTTGAAACTTAGGCCAAGCTGTGGTCCTCTTTGGTTCAAACTGATTTTTCACTGGCCACAAGGGGCCACCTTACTAGTGCATCCAGTGCTTCATACAAAAATTATTTTTACTCCTTTCCTTCCCCCTTAACTTTCCTCCATTCTCTTTTCTTCCTTGCTGGGATTTTTCTGCTTTGGATACTAACATGCTGGTGACTGTGAAAACTCAGTAACATAAATTCTCAGTAAATGTTAGCACTTTGCTCAGTTTTTCTTTGCTGTAACACCTCCTAGAAAATTTGAATTCTAGGACGCTGAGAGTGACATAATGATGTCACTTATACATTTTAATTTCCGCACTTCAAGGATATCCTAATTGGCATAATTTTAATAATGAAGCTTTTTAACGTACGCAATATTCGCAATTTTTCTTCCTCTAATTTAACTTAAAACTCATCAAAATTAAGATGCTATACATCTCACCTATTTTTCCAAGTGACCATGAAATAAAAACATAAAGGCCTAGCATTCAACTGCCTTGGTGAGAGACTAAGTCATTGATACTGGAAGCTAATAGTTCATAATAAAGAAAGAATGATATCAACAATAGATTCACCTTGAATATGAATGCTGGTATGATATGCATCTAAAGCAGTCTGTCTTTGATTCTAGGCTAGAGAAGGTGGGCCACTTATCCTGTAAGGGCTTCTGCTGCTAATCAAGATCCAGGCAAAAAATCACACCTACTTTAAATCATCTGTTCCTGTAAGCATTATGGACACACAGGATAACATCAAGCATGGTGACAGTCACCCCTCCTGTACCATGTCAAAATGATACTACTTAAGAGCTATAAATAGCCTTCAACCATACGGCATGGCTTGGCTTAGGTTCTTAACTCATTTTTTTAAACAAAAGTTTTTAAATAATTCATTCCTTACTTCAATCATTCATTTAGCAAATGTTTATCATCCCAGTACTACACTGGAAAGGCAGTGCCTAAACGTGAGAGGACTCTTAAAGACATTTGTACATTTTATAAGCTGATTCTCAAGGACCAAACCACAAGGCAACCAAATGACCCTCAAGAGGACGATCCCTCTGGGATTTCCCCAAACTGCTCCCTCCTCGATCCTCAATAAGAGGTGGCACCATCCAAAAGAATAAAGTCAAGGAAACCCCTATTCATTTAAGAAGTAAAGGTCCTTAAGGTAGGAATTTGCTCAGTCCTGTAATCTGTGGTTATCAGAATGATGGCAAATATTCCTTTTGAAAATCATACAATAAATCAGATATTGCTGCTCCAAAAAAACTGTCCATGTTACACCTAAATTAGAGGATCTACTGAAGTATGGAATCAGGGAATACAGTATAATCATGAAAAGTTATATAGAATCTATTTGTGATCTGCTTAACTCTCGATCAAATGCAGCATAAGGTTGGGGTGGGCAGTGCCTTATAGATGCCCAACTCATCTATAACACAGACCAAAAGAAAGATGGCACCCACTTTCTCCAAGGCTGAATCAGAACAATCTAATAAACTGAAGATCCTCAGGAGTAACATTAACATGGCAACGAAAAATCTCAGGACAAAGGAGCTCATACTTTTATAGAGCTCACACTTTTTTTTTTTGCAACATATCAAAATTGTATAAACGTTTGAGTGTTCAAGTTACCAATTAGTTCAGTGCCTTAAGAGTCAGTGGTAAAGGGGCTTCCCTGGTGGCGCAGTGGTTAAGAATCTGCCTGCCAATGCAGGGGACACGGGTTCGAGCCCTGGTCCGGGAAGATCCCACGTGCTGCAAAGCAACTAAGCCTGTGCGCCACAACTACTGAGCCTACACTCTAGAGCCCACGAGCCACAACTACTGAGCCCATGTGCTACATCGACTGAAGCCCGCACGCCTAGAGCCCATGCTCCACAACAAGAGAAGCCACCACAATGAGAAGCCCGTGCACCTCAAAGAAGAGTAGACCCTGTAGAGAAAGCCCGCGTGCAGCAACAAGGACCCAATGCAACCAAAAATACATCAATAAAATAAATAAATTAAAATAAAAAAGAGTCAATGGTATATAGACTGTAGCCTTTTCTTAAGTGACTTCCTCCTGAAAGGAACAAAATTTTGACAGCCATCTTGTATACTTCTTGTATAAAACTAAGAAACTCAAAGGAGACTATTATCAAAGTCTTACTTAGTCTAACAAGGGAGGAAATTATCTTGATTATACTGTGCAATGAAGGTATTTTAAAAATCAGTATTTGGAGGTAGATAATTTTGATTAGAGAGACAGAATGAGGCTAGCTATTAAATACCATCTTAATTATGTACCCAAGAAGCTATAATCTCAAATTTTCTTTCCTTTATATAAAATCATGTGAAATTTCTTTGCTATGACTGGATAAAAATATTAAGAGAGAACTATTTTCTTACCCTAATCATCCCTTACATAAAAAAGTACAAAATTATTGATAAAATACAGAAGTATGACCAAAATATTTAGAAACGTTTATAAAATGATGCTGTAAGCATGTAAGAATATATAGTAACATGAATAAGATCTATATCTATAAATATATCTCTATCTACCTACCTATTTATCTATATTATATATAAAGAGAAAAAAGTATGCTACCAAAAAATGGCACAGTTTGATCCCATTTTAGGAAAATGATACATGTAGGCACAGATGAAAGACTGATAGGGTATTAGAAAATATTAAGTGTTTACCTCTGAGTGATAGAATTAGCATTTTAGTTTATGGATTGGTCAATGTATGATTTCAGACTTAAGTAGGTGAGTCTTCAAGAAGGGTAGTAGGAAACGCAATGCAGATAGATGTCCTAGAGCAGATGCCATAAAATGTTCTACCATTACCCAGTTACCCTGTGGGCTACCCTAGTTGATCTGCTTTCTAAACAGCAACTCACTGAAGTCTATTTAGTCCCACAGCCCAGGCCAAAGGTTAACCTCAATGACGTCAACGAGAGGAGTAGACACAGACAGAGGAAGTTCTCGATGATCAAGTAAGTCTTCAGTGAAGTACTGATCAAGAGGCTAGTCTTAGGGTGCATGCCCCCTTTTAGCCATCAAACAGATCTACTCCTATGGTTGACTACAAGCAAATTCATCAAGCATTGACTGAGTCCCTACCAAGCTCTGTACTACTGGGGCTGAGTATAAAAAAGAAATGATGGTATTTCTTCCCTCTGAGAGCTTGCAGTCCACTGGAGAGACAAGTAAGCAGAGCCCACCGTGCAACGCATGCCCAGAGTATTACAGGAGCACAGAGGAGTAGCACCTCACCTAACCTGGGGCAACTGCTAACAGTCTGGTGTTGCTGGAAGGTGAAGGATAACTTGAGAAGTGGTGATAGCTGATCCTGGAAAAGTAGGTTAGGATAGGATCCTGGAGGCCTAGTTTACCCTGATAAAGAATTAAGACTTTAATTGTGTAGATAATGGAGAGTATTTGAAAGATTTTCCTGGTGAAGTAACATGCTATGCAAAGAGAAACTTCATTCACTTCCAGATATCTTTAATGCAAAAATACTTTGTAACCTGTAAATGTTATTGAAATACTTACTGTTCACTACTATCCTCCATTATACCCAGGCATTTGCTCAGGAATGACGAACAAAATATTCTCAGCTGAGTTAAAATTCGTCCACAAATTCCTTACTCTGAATTAGATTAGGGACTTCCCTGGTGGTCCAGTGGGTAAGACTTCGTGCTCCCAATGCAGGGGGGCCCAAGTTCAATCCCTGGTCAGGGAACTATATCTTGCATGCATGCTGCAACTGAGTCCACATGCCACAACTAAGAAGTCCGCATGCCACAACTAAAAAGAAGATCTCACGTGCCGCAACAAAGATCCTGCGTGCCGCAACTAAGACCCGGCACAGCCCAAATAAATAAATAGATAAATAAATAAATAAATAAATATTAAAAAAAAGAGTAGCACACCTCATTTCTCAAAAATTAAAATTAATAAATAAGATTAGAAATCAAATTTCTTAGCGGATAAACAACAAGGCCCTACTGTATAGCACAGGGAACTAAATTCAATATCCTGTGATAAAGCATAATGGAAAAGAATATGAAAAAGAATGCATATATATGTATAACTGAGTCACTTTGCTGTACAGCAGTAATTAACACAACGGTGTAATTCAACTATACTTCAAAAAAAATAAATTTAAAAAAGAAATCAAGTTTCTTAGATTAGAAATAATCAATTCTTTACTTCATGTACAGTACACAGTGCATGAAAAGTTGAGACTGCTAAGGAAGTCTAAAACAGAACTAGGATATTCCCAAGCAAGTAAGAAAGAGTCTATCATAGGCGAAAATGTATTTCTCTTAGAAAGGCCTACAGAAGTCAATTCAGATATTGAGCATGGCTTCCTCCTCCCTTCACTGATTCACTCAGTAAATGTTCATTAAATGCTTTCTATGCACCAGGCACTGGGCCAGACCCTCAAGATACAATGGAGTACAAGACAGAGTCTTATGGGCCTTGTAGAGTTCACATTCCAGGGAAAGAGAAAGATGTTAATAGCTATGCAAATATATAAGTATATACTGTATAACTGCTATGAAGGCAAAGCAAGAAATTATATTCTTTAAGAACATGTAACAAGGAAACCTAAGCCTGTTGTAGCAGAGCAGGGGTGTGTGTGTGTGTGCATGTGTGCATGTGTGTGTGTGTGTGTGCTGGGGTGGAGGGGTAGTACATATGGATTCCTTAAAGAAGTATTATTTGAGGTAAAATCTGAAGGATGACCTTACGGGGGGTGAGAGGCAGTATTCCAGGAACAGCCTGTGCAAAGGCCCAGGAAGGGAAAGGAACAGGGTCCTTCAAGGAACTAAAAGATACCCATGGGGCTGGGGGCGTGGGGTGGAGGGAGACAGCTAGAGATGGGACTAGAGAGGGGCCTGAGCAGGGCCCTGCTCATCCATGCTCTTTGGTCATATTACAGATTTATCCTAAAAGCAATAACCATTTTAAAAAAAGACTTTGAAGCGTTTTGAGCTTGGGGGTTCAAAGTGAGCTGGTTGCAGAGTGGACGGTGGATTGGAGCAGGACCAGAACCAATGCACTGAGGAGGCTATGGCAGCACTCCAGGTGAAAACCGATGGTAGCCAGGACTGGGGTGGTTGTGACGGAGACGGAGAGAACAGAACAGACTCCAGAGACATTTCAGAGGTAAAGCTGGCAGGCTGTGGAGATGGAGTGATAATGGTGATAAGCCAGAGGGAGGTATCAAAGGTGACTCCCAGTCTCTGGCTTGTCCAACCAGATAGATAATCCACCACTCAATGAGACGGGGGAGAGGTCCAAGAGTGGGATGACACAGCATCCATGTTTTATTGGAGGCACTTCTGAGACATCAACGGATGACACATCAAGTAGATAGCTACCTATGTAAAAAATATTTATTCTCCATATGAAAAAGTCTTTGTATTTTCACCCCAGTGCTGCTTCTCTCCACAGTGTCTTTCCCATTCCAGTTAATGGACCTACATTCTCTGTTATTCACTCTCAAATCAAGGTATCATTCTTAATAACTCTCTTCCTCACACCTCCATCCAGCCATCAACAAGCCTCACCCAGCCTTAACTTCAATATATGTCCTAAATCCAACTTCTCACCATCTTCTCCACCAACACCCTGGTCAAAGAACCATCTCTTAACTTCTGCATGCCTCCAACTCATCTCTATGCCTCTGTTCTCATCACCCCCTAGAGCCTATCCACACAGAAGCCAAGGGGATCTTTTAAAAGCATCAATCAAATCATGTTTGTCCCCTCCCATGTCTTCCCGTAACTCTTAGAATAAAGTCTAAAGTACTGTGCTTACCTGTGTGTTTCCAGGCCCTAGGAGTCATGCCCCTGCCTTCCTTCCAGACCTCATCTCCTCTGGCTCCCTTCTCTCTCATCAAAACCTCTCTCTTGTTGCTCCTCGGACACTTCAAGATAGTCTCTGCCTCTGAACCGTTGCCTTGGAATGTTCCATCACAGTTTTGCATTGGTTGTTCCTTCACTTCCTTCAGGTTTCTGCTCAAAAATTACCCTCTCAGAGGCTCAATCTCATTACTTACTAAGGAAATACCAATGAAGACCACAATGGAACATTATCTTATACCCAACAGACTGCCCAAAAATTAAGATGTCTCATAAAGCCAAGTGGATCAACTCTTAATCACTTCTGGGTGGGAAGGTAAATTGGCACCACCCCTTTGGAAGACAATTTGATTTTATCATGTGAAGTTGAACGTTGACCCAGCGATTCCAGTCCCAGGAATGTCATGGAGAAACTCCCATACATGTGCATTAAGAGGCACACACAAGAATGTTTCGCAGCACTGTTCAAAGAGAAGAAGGCTGGAAACAACCCAAATATCCATCCACAGGGCAATGAATCAATTGGTTTTGCACATTCACCCACCAACCGTAACTCAGCTATTAAAATGAATCAGCTGCAGCTACATGCAACAGTGTGGAACAATGATGCTATTTTTATAAGGCAAAAGGAACAAGCAAAATCAAACAATATGGTACCTAATGCATATAACCATAAGTGATAAGCATTATTTTTTTTAAAGGCAAGAGAAAAATTAACAAAAAATTTAAGAAGTGGTCACTTCAAAAGACAGGCAGGTAGGCTTCCCTGGTGGCGCAGTGGTTGAGAGTCTGCCTGCCAATGCAGGGGACACGGGTTCGAGCCCTGGTCTGGGAGGATCCCACATGCCGCGGAGCAACTAGGCCCGTGAGCCGCAATTACTGAGCCTGCGCGTCTGGAGCCTGTGCTCCGCAACAAGAGAGGCCGCGATAGTGAGAGGCCCGCGCACCGCGATGAAGAGTGGCCCCCACTTGCCGCAACTAGAGAAAGCCCTCGCACAGAAACGAAGACCCAACACAGCCATAAATAAATAAATAAATAAAATAAATAAACCCAAAGTTTAAAAAAAAAAGACAGGCAGGTAGACGGGCTAGGACAGAGCACAGGAAGATGAAACAGAACTGGTAACGCTTACTTCTTAGATTAGGCGGTAGGGTCACAGGTGTTACACTGCTATGCTTCAGAACTTACAAACACGTTAGCATGTATATATTAAATGTTAGGCAATATAAATGAAAATACAAAGTAATGGCTGAACCAAAATGAGGGGAAGAGTTACTATTTTAGGTAACTTTTTAGTTTGTCTTCCCTGACTATGTAAAATGGCTACTGCACCTCTTCTCTGGATTTTATATTCCTTCATAGCACACATCGCTCCCAAAGGTATACAGGTGTATATACATACATACCACGCACATTCATTTTCTTGTTTAAGTCTCTCCCACTAGAATGTAAGCTCCGTAACTGTGGAGTCTTGGACTTCTTGTCCATCACAAAATCATCAAGGCCTAGAAGAGTACTTGGCATACACTATAAATATTTAAGAAAGAAATGGATAAATGGGTGAAGGAATGGCCGAGATACCACTAGCAGAGCAACAGGGCATAAAACATTTAGTGTGTGCACTCTGCAGTCAGACACTTCTGGGCTAAAATCAAGGCTCTAGCCAATCTTAGCTGAGTGACCTTGAGTGAGTTACTGAGCTTCCTTGGGTCTCAGTATCCTTACGTATAAAACCTGTAATGGGAGTGGTTCTGATGACTAAAGCAAAAATTTAGCACTTTGTCCAGCAGAAAATTATTATTATTATGCAGTCACAACGTAATTTCCCCATAAAAGATGTCCATCTTGGTGGCTGCAAGCAATCTGAATTCTTTAGGCAGCTCTTCTGTGACCAATTTCCTCCACACTCAATTTTAAACTGTGGACCAATCTGGAATCCTCTAGTTATTTCTGTGTTTGGTCAAACTGAAGAGACGTGCTAGGGAAACCTTGTAACCACCAAACCTCCAGTGAGGATGGCACAATATAATCTTGCATCTGCCCTAGCCACCAGCTCAGGAGATCAGCCAGATGTGAAGAAGAAAAATAGCACCTGCTGTTTATTGAGGGCTTTCTCTGTGCTAAACAACTCAGATACATCATCTGGCTCATTCTCCACAACTTGCTTGGGAAGTTGGTATGTACAAGAATTTCACAAAGCGGGCATATTGGAAACTGTTTTCCACTTTGGGCCTGAGCAGATTCTGGAGTGGACGATATTCAAATACTAACTCATCGTTCTTGTACTATCAGCTGTAATACCTCCTTTTAAAACCAAACCAAACCAAAACACAAAAAGCAAAATCTGCTTTCACATTCTAAATGATGTCTCATTTTATAGCAGTAAACCCAGGGCTTCCACTGCTGTGAAACCCATGTAAAAATTACTATCAACACCGCTCCCTCCAAAGGACCAAATTCTACAGGGCTGTTGGCTCACAGCGCTCCTGGCACACACACAATAAAGATGAACCTTTCAGTGAACTCCCACGTTTTCCATCTGGGTTACAGCCAAGGACCAGGGCATCCTTCCCCTTGGAGGAACCATACCCTTGTGGAGAGCTCTAGGTCCTTCTGGGAGATCTGCTCCAGCTCTGTTCAGGCTACAGATCTAGAGCACACTCCAAGGGTTCCAATGGCCTGGGAGAACTGCAGATTAATAATAATAATGACTCAGAACAATAACAACCCTTTATCCAGTGCTTACTATGGATCAGGCAGTATTTATCTGAAGAGTTTTACATATATTTGTTCATTTAATCTACTTAACTACTCCATGGCTTAGGTATAAAGCTTGTAATCTGACTAAATCCCTATAAGTGAGACCAGAAAATGACCTGACCTTGCCGAGCAAGGTGAGACCCAGAGCAGAAATCCCAAATGGTCCCCAGTAGTAAGAGACAGCAGCTCCCAGTGGCCTGGCCTCCTGGTTTTGATCAAGGGAGGGTATACCCTCTCCAACCCCTAATGCTATTTCTGCAGAATTAACCAAGTAGAAATAAATGAGGAGGGGGCAAAAGGAGAGCATACTTACTTCTCATCAAGTCTACAGACTGGCATGCAATTCCCAGACCTATCTTATATCCCATGACCTTTACATCATCCTGGGTACCTTACCTTCCTTCTTGGCTTTCAACACAGCCAAAACTTCCTCTTGGAATTTCTTCCTGACTCAAATATCTCCCTGTCATCTTCCTCTAGTCTCTCTCTGCTAATAACACTCAGTACACATTTCCTGTGACATGTAATTACTGTTTTCATTTTTATTTTATTTTGCCCATTTCCCCTTTAAACTTCTAGCATCTTGAGACCACAGGTGACATTTGGTTTCCCAGTGTCTGATATAGAGCCAGCTGGGCTGCTGCAGACAAGCAGTAAATGTTTACTGACTGAGTGAACTAAGGAAACCATTGCTCTCGGTGAACAGCACAGCGTTTCTCACCATCCACCTAAACAATGCCCTGGCAGGACCAGTGGGATGGAAGGGAGGAGTCCCTGCACAGGCAGGGAGCTGCCTGATTAGTAATGAAGGACTTAACAAGAGACCCCTTTCTGGGAGCTTTGATTCCAGCTCTAGAATTGAAACTTGCATCTTTTTCAATGAAACAATACCCATCACGACCACCTACGACCAAGGCTTGCATTTAATCCTTGGGGCTTCTCACTTCATTAATATCCAAGTTTCTGAATAGCTTTTGGAGCTTAGTGAAAAGCTTCTCACAATGTTTTGAGCAGAGTTTCTGTTCTGAGAGTTACTTTTTCTCTGCAGGGCAAATCACATTTGGTTTTCCTTTATCCTTCTGATAAATGCTGTTTAAAAAGCTGGAGGCATGGAAGGTGAAGAGAGAAAGATACATCTAGAAGTTGTTCATCAATATGGAATTTCTCTGCGCGCCTGTGTGACCTCAGCGTTTTCACATTTCCACAGGTCTCCTTGGAGATGGTTGCTATGATCACTCAGTGTCCCCGGCTAAAAATCTTCAAAATGTGGATGGCTGCTTTTATTCTCTCTCATCTCCCCTTTATTAGCTGTTTTTCCTTCACACATAGTTTATTTCTTCATGAATGCAATCTGCTCATAATTTTTTTTGATTGTACAATATTCCATACAAACAGAACACCCCCATTCTTCTGGTTCCTCTGGAAATGTCTTTGATTTGGATTATAATATTAGGCAGTCTGTTAGGAATACCATTTACACTTTTATGTTTCTTGGTTCCCTGAAAATAAATTAATCATATGGCAGTCCACCCTGGTTACCTCCTCTTTTTCAGAACTACTGATCTGCACTGGAAGAAACTGAACACTGTCAATAAAAATATCCAACCTGCTGATTCTTCTCATGCTATTTACTTAACAAGCTCTTGGCTTGGAACATCTCAAGATTAATTTTAAAGTGGATGCAATTTTTCTATTTCCCCCTTTGACTAAAGTTAACGTGAATATACTTTTATTTGATTACACACACATTATTCACATTTCCAATACCTAAATGATTTCACGATGGCTGCTTCTTACAAATATATAAGAGGAAAAAGAACTTGAAATGCTGAGTAAACTAAAACAAAACCTAAGTATTGCACTAAGTATCCCGATAACTGGAGAAAGCTAAAATACAACATCCAAAAACAATCTCCGCATTCTCCGAGCAGGTTTAGCTGCCTTGTTGAAATCTAGACTTCCAGTGTAAATTATACAACATATCCTTCAGGGGGTTTCCAAAATCCTAATTAGGTAAATCTGCAGAAAAGGGAACACGTCTAGAACACACACACACACACACACACACACACACCCGTACACACACACACACACACACACACACACACACACACACACACCCACCCACCCACCCACCCATAAATGGATCATAGGGAATCGTTTCTAGACAGAAACCTGTAAGATTTTACTTTGCAACTCAGGGACAAGGACAAAAATTCAAATCTTCAAAGGTGGAGATATCTGCACAGCAAGATTACAATCATGTGAATCAGTGGCAATGTGATACAGAGGCCTTTTATTAGCACAAGTAACAGATAAAAGAATGTAAAGCTCATTTTTGTTCATGTGAAGAAAAAAAGTGCTACTTAAATTTAGGCCAGTAATTTTTATTTTTAACAATATTATAGAAGCAGATTTTATACATGGTTAAACATTAGAAATTAATTCTTCTGAAGTTATTTAAGACATTTCCTTAAGATACAGGGTTAAATCATAAGGAATCTGCAGAGCCTGTGAATTTACGAATCAAGTGAGGTCACTGAAAACAAAAATAAATAAATTCATTTGTTCATTCAATCAACAATGCTTATCGAACATTTACCCTATGCTAAGTACTATGGTTGGCATTTGGGATGCAGAAGTGATTAAGACCTGGTGTTAATTATCTTTGAGGATTTGGTGGAAAAGATAGAACCATAAATAGATAATTACAATGTGATATTATAAGTACAATGATTGGGGCATAAAACGGTATAATTCAGTCTTTATTTTATTTTATTTAACATCTTTATTGGAGTATAATTGCTTTACAACAGCGTTACTTTGTGCTTTATAACAAAGTGAATCAGCTATACGTATACATATATCCCCATATCTCCTCCTAATTCAGTCTTTAAAAAGGACAAGTGTCTGGTATGAAAAACCATTTTATGAGAGTTGCAGTTTCATTGTTCTACGTGTCAAACACATTACTGTTGACACAAAATACTGTCATACAAAGATGAACCTTCTAGCACAGGGGACAGGTAAGAAAAAAATGACAACTACTACTTCTCAAACTATCATGGTGAAGGACCAGTTTTGTAAAAATTTGAATCCTTCACAGACTGATCCTTTTGTAAAAAAAAAAACAACAAACAAAAAAGCTAAAGAAAGTAATAAAAGCTTGTTTCATGGAGGAGCAGTAACACATTTCAGTCCATGGAAAAGCACTGCAATGAAGTATTACAGGTGCTAAGAGTACGTAAGTTGCTGTCACATAGGAGGAGGTGATGTGATCGGTTTATGGGGAGACGGATAGAGTTAATCTAAGAAAAAGTTTTATAGAGGATGTGACCCTTCAATTGGGTCTTTAAAAAATGGAGTAGGATTTGCCAGTAAAATGCAGTGAGGGGTAGAAAGAATGGCCTTGCAGGTAGAAAGAGAAACACATAGAGGAAGGAAAAGCAAGACTGTCTATACAATTGAGTAATGAGGGGAGAGAAAGGCCAGTCGAGGAGGGTCTTATAAGCTGAATATGAGCTTTGTAACAGCCCTCTCCCCATTTGGTAAGATTTCATACAGAAGACTGAAAAAAGAAGGCAGTTGATTCTCTTCCTCAGTATTTAAAATACTGTTACAAAAACAACAATAACTCCAGCAACAGTCACAAGTGAATTTAACACCTCTGGGTGGAGCTCATTTAAGACCACCTTATATTTATATGACCTCCTCGTTCTTTAGAGCTAGTATGCAGCTAATGAACCCTTGTCATAGCATCTAAAATACTGGAAAAAAATTCCCACCATGCCAGACCTAGAGTGCTTTCAGATGCGAGGGGTAAAGTTTATATTCCTCCTACTGGTTTTTTGTTTCATTTTGTTTTTGTTTTTGTTTTTGTTTTGCCATCTCTCCTTGCAGACAAGAAAGCCGTAAAGAGGATGGGCTCTGCCTAGGGCTGACTTTTACTTGCTCCATGACCTTGGACAATTTATTTACCCTTCCTGTTTCCTCAATTCTGAAAGAGGGACATGACAGTCCTACCCCACAGGGTTACTGTACTGTAAGGACTGGATGAGTTCATACAAGTTAAGCACACATAAGAGTGCCTGACAAACTGTGGGTGATCAGTGAGTGTCACTGAGTTATTCATATCGTTAAAAATAAAAGGAAATGGAAATGGAAGGATAGATAATATCCCTCTTCTCCCCCCAACCCCAGCAGTGTCACTCATATCAGCTTCCGAAAGTATG
Organism: Eschrichtius robustus; assembly: GCF_028021215.1. Lineage (NCBI taxonomy): Eukaryota > Metazoa > Chordata > Mammalia > Artiodactyla > Eschrichtiidae > Eschrichtius > Eschrichtius robustus. Next base: position 53,237,840 of record NC_090836.1, on the reverse strand, counting down.
ATTGGGAATGACGCATATACACTATTGATACCATGTATAAAATAGACAACTGAGGGGAACATATTGTATAGAACAGGGAACCCTACTTAATGCACTGTGGTATCCTAAATGGGAGGGAAATCCAAAAGGAAGGGGATAGATGTATATGTATGGCTGATTCATTTTGCTGTGCAGTACAAGCTAACACAACATTGTAAAGCAAATACACTCCAATAAAAATTAATTAAAAAAACAAAACAAAACAAAAAACCAGAAAACAAAAGTAGGATGAAGTAGGCTCCCTAAATTCTAACCCTGTAGATCACCCACTGTTTCCCCAACATCACTGTAAAGCTAAACATGTATTACAGGTGGCGAAAATAGAGCTAATTATAGGCCTCTAGAGTAAAATGACTAAGGGAAAAATCCATAGAGAAGAGCTTATTTTCCGTCCTGATCCTACCTTAGTTATCCCTAAAATTAGAAGCCAGTAGTTTTGGGTTATTGAAAGACACTTCCTCTGTGAGAGAAAACTGGAATGAGACAAGACTGTTTAGGCAGGCTTTATTTAAAACATTTAGCACCTCTTAGCAATGTAAAGCAATCGAGTCGATGCTTAAATATTTTAAAGTCTGAGATGGTTGTCCGGAGTTCACTGAGAGTTTGACGACAACTGGAGACTACGGAATAAGCATCGTGGTGCCTCTTCAAGCAGAGGCTTAGCAAAGGGATGTAGTAATTTTGGGTCAGGAATGTAAGAGTTTATCTTAATTTAGCAGCTGTAGAGCTGGTAGCAGCCAAATCGAGTGGAGTCTTTTCAGGAAGATCAGCTTAGGGCACAGCCGCCTAGACAAAACACCACCACTACATGGATGGGCGCAGAGGCCCCCCTAGTAAAGGCACACATTCCAGAGATAGAACCAAGGTTGTCTTAGATGTGGCGGGCACATCAGTAGAAACATGAAGGAATCTAGAGGCCAAAGTGTTCTGGGGGCCACCTTAAGGATACTAAGGGCACTTGTGCAAAGGCATTCAGCAGGCTTTTAGTATCCTAGATAAAGTTATTAAGCTTTTTTCCCCCTTATATTTCACATTTATTGTCAAGTGTATTGTTTCTGCTATTCCTTTCTCCCCTCTTCTCCAAACACTTCCGCATCTTTACTCTGTAGCTGTCAGGACAAATGGAAGACCTCTTCGACCTTGGAGGAGGCCCTGTAAGACCAGGATGGGCTGACCTCTTTACTGCTCCCACTTGCTAAAAGGCTGACCTACAGGAACTTAGTATAAGCATTGTCTCTTAAAAGCAAAAAATTATTTAATTTTACTGTCACTTGCAGAGAGACTATAAAAGATCAAGAGAAAATATTATTATGGTATCTATAACCCACAACCTCTGTACCCTATATCTGCTTTCATTATGTTTTAACCTCTTAATTCTGCTTTGTTTCCATGTCTTATAGCTATTACTAAAACATTGCTGTCAGGTTTTATGTATTTTTTTTTCTTAGCAACAATGTACCATGACTTCAGTGTGTTTCAAAATACCCAGTATTATTGTACCTACAGAGAGAGGAATATGGGCAGCAGCGTCTCAGGGCTTGCAAATCAAACATGCAGCACAAGAGGGTGGGAAAGGAATTGTGCTGCACTGTGTTACTCTTGAATGCTGAACTCATTTAACAGTCAAGCAGAGTCAGAAGGATAGTCAAGTAAAGAAAATAAAACAGTAGTTTATGTACCAGCAATGTTGAAGTAGCAAAAAACCCAAAACAGAAGGCACAGACATATTTAGTTAAAATAATTAGGCTGCCAGAGATTGAGGGAAACAACTTCCTGCTAATATGTTACAATATAAAACACCTGCTAAGCAGCAATAATCTTACAAAATTACAACTCACCATTCTTCAGATTGGATTTTGGACTTAACACTGTTCATGTCATTCAACCATCCAATCCAGCATTTATAAAACACCTACTGATTATTAGCATTGCATTTGACTCCCTGGAGCAAATAAAACATAAAACAGAAGACACAAACCCTTTCCTACAGAAATTTATACTCTGATGATTAATTTTGTGGGTCAACTTGGACAGGCTTATGACAACTAGTAATTTAATCAAACACAAATCTAGGTGTTGCTCTGAAGGTCTTTTGTAGATGTGGTTAACATCTACAATCAGTTGACTTTAAGTAGACTACCCTCCATAATATAGCTGGGCCTCAATCGCCTGAAAGGCCTTAAGTGCAAAAACTAAGGTCTCCCAGAGAGAAGGAGGAATTCTGCCTCAACACTGCAGCATTAGTTTCTGCCTGTGTTTCCAGCCTGTTGGCTTGCTCTACAGATTTTGTACTACAGATATACAAACTACATCCTATTTGTTCCGTTTCTCTGGATAACTCTCCTACACACTCTTATAAGCAATTCTAAGCAAATAGTAATGGGAAGAACAAGTCGGTCCAAAGATGCCTTGCAAAGGTCATGTCCAAGAGTGCAGAGACACTCAGATTATTCCAATATAAAAGTAAATTTCTGGGACTTCCCCGGTGGTCCAGTGGTAAAGAATCTGTCTTACAACACGCGGGGGACGTGGGTTTGATCCCTGGTCAGGGAACTAAGATTCCACATGCCACAGGGCAACTAAGCCCACAGGCCATAACTACTGAGCTTGCACGCCTCAACTAGAGAGCCCGCATGCTGCAAACTACAGAGCCCACACGCTCTGGAATTTGCACACCATAACTACAGAGCCCACATGCCCTGGAGCCTGCGTGCCACAACTAGAGAAGAGAAAACCTGCAGGCCACAACTAGGGAGAAGCCTGCGTGGTGCAACGAAGGATCCCGCATGCCTCAACAAAGGTCCTGCCTGCCGCAACTAAGAACTGATGCAGCCTAAAATTAATAAAAAGTAAATCTTTAAAAAAAAAAAGTAAATTTTTATACTGAAGCCAAGTGCAAAAGGCAGTAGGAACATAGAAGGAGTGTCTATATTTGCCTGGGGCAATCATGGAAAGTCAAAAATATCTGAGATTTGAAAGAAGGATACAGAGGGAATTTGTTACAGGAAAAGGAAAAACACACAATTGAAAAGAGATGTTAGAATACAGAGTATGTCTGTTGGAGCATAAAGTAAAAAGGCAGGATGAAGGTCAGGGGATAGAGCAAGTGATGTGGTAGGAAATAAAGTGGGTTGCAAATGGAGGACCATGTCTGCAGTGAGAAAGATCAGATCCTGGAGGACAAGGCTCAAATCAACTTCTACCCTCATAAATTTCACAGCTGTTCAATTAATTTTTGTTGATATTATAAATGCATAAATGAATGTTATTGGATTAGCATGATTGTTATTGTAAAGCTATGTAGTTAAGAAGAGAAGTAGAATAAGTTCAGCAATATGGCAGGATATAAGATCAATGTACTAGGATCAATTTTATTTCTATATACTAACAACGAACAATCTGAAAATAAAATTAACAATCCCATTTACAATATGATGAAACAAAAAGAGTAAAATATTTAGGAAAAGCTTTAGCAAAACAAGTATAACAGTACACTGAAAACTACACAACACTGTTGACTTATTAAAGAGATCCAAATAAGTGGGAAAATATCTCATGTTCACAGATCCAAAGACATAATACTGTTAAGAAGGCAAGAGTCTCCATAAAGATTTATAGATTCAATGCAACCCCTAAAAGTCTGAGCTAGTTTGATTTATTTTTGTAAAAACTGACAATCCTAAACGTCATATAAAAATAGAAGCAACCCAGGATATCAACAAGAAAAAATTTGAACAAAGTTGGAGGATTCATGCTTCAAAACTTACCACAAAACTACAGTCATTAAGACATTGTGGTACTGGCATAAGAATATACATATAGGGACTTCCCTGGTGGTGCAGTGGTTAAGAATCCGCCTGCCAATGCAGGGGACATGGGTTCAAGCCCTGGTCCGGGAAGATCCCACATGCCGCGAAGCAACTAAGCCCATGTGCCACAACGACTGAGGCTGCGCTCTAGAGTCCACGAGCCACAACTACTGAAGCCCACGCGCCTACAGCCGGTGCTCCACAACAGGAGAAGCCATCACAATGAGAAACCCACACACTGCAATGAAGAGTAGCCCCTGCTCGCTGCACAACTAGAGAAAGCCCACATGCAGGAACGAAGACCCAACACAGCCAAAAATAAAAATTAATTAATTAAAAAAAAAATACATATACATCAACGGAATAGACCTGAGAGTCCAGAGTTAAACCCATACATTTATGGTTAATTGATTTTCAACAGGGGTGACAAAAAAAAGTTAATGGGTAAAAAATAGTCTTCTCCACAAATGGTGCTGGGCAACTGGATATCCACATGCAAAAGGATGAATATGAACCTCTACCTCGCACTTTATGCAGAAATTAACGTAAAATGGATCACAGGCCTAAATGTAAGAGCTAAAACCATAAAACTCCTAGAAGAAAATATACAAGTAAATACTTATGACCCCATGTTCGGCAATGCCAGATATGGTACCAGAACCACAAGTGACAAAAGAAAAAAACAGGTAAGTTGGACTTCATGAAAATTTAAAACTTTTATGTCTCATAGAACACCAAGAAGAAAATGAAAAGACAGACCACAGAAAGGGAGAAAATATTTGCAAGTTATATTATCTTACAAGGGATTTATATCCAGAATATATAAAGAACGCTTACAACTTAACAGTAAAGATGAATAGCTCAATTTTAAAATGGGCAAATAACTTGAATAGACGTTTATCCAAAGAAGATATACAAATGGCCATGAAGCACATGAAAAGATGCTCAACACCATTAGCCATCAGAGAGATGCAAATCAGAACCACAAGATACCCCTTCATACTCATTTGGATGGCTAAAATAAAAAAGTCAGATAATAACAAGTGTTGATGAGGACGTGAAGAAAATTAGCACCCTCATATATTGCTGTTGGGAACACAAAATGGAGCAGCCACTTTGGAAAACAATTTGGCAATTCCTCAAAATGCTAAACATAGAGTTAGCATTGTGGAATCTCAGTGATTCCACTCCTAGATATATGCCTAAGAGAGCTGAAAATATATATTCATACAAAAACTTGTTCACAAACATTTATAGCAGTATCATTCACAAGAGTGAAAAGATAAAGAAAAAAGAACAATCCCAAATGTCCATCAACTGATGATGAATGGATAAACAAAACTGGTATACAATGGAATATTATTCAGTCACAGAAAGAAATAAAGGACTGATACATGCTACAGCATGGAAGAACCTTGAAAACATACGCTGAGTGAATGAAGCTAGTCACAAAAGGCCACATATTGTATAATTCTATTTATGTGAAATGTCCAGAATGGGCGAATCCATACAAACAGAAAAAGGATTAATGATTGGCTGGGGCTGGGGTGGAGGTAGAGTGTGGCAGGGAGGAGAACAGGAATTGGGGTGACTTCTAATGGGTTAGGAGTTTCTTTTTGGGGTGTGAAAAAAATGTTCTAAACTGAGATTGTGGTGATGGTTGCACAGCTCTGTGAATAAACTAAAAACCACTGAACCACTTTACCTGTGTGAACCTTTTGGAATCTGGAATAAATCTCAATAAAGCTGTAAAAAGGGGAAAGGACAGAAAGTAGCTGGATAATCAAACTAGCTTAAGTAGAGGACCTTTCCCACATAGAGAAGATATGTTAAAGGTAAGGTGCTCCCAGAAAAGGAGAGACGTTAAGTGTGGGAGCTTGATGTTTCCTCAAGGTGGGTCTCTTGCGGCCTGTCCCCACGCTCCCCCCTTCAGGGATAAACAGGCAGCCCAACCTCCCAGGAATCTGATTTTTAGAAGAGTCACACAGGGACTGAAGGCCTTTGGAGCTGAAATATTTGAATGTCAGCACTCCAGACACTGTCCTTGAATCCTTATAACTTTGCTCCCCAGAGCTACCCTGGATACTGGTTGTTCAACTCTGCTTCAATTCTGTCTCTCATTATTAGAATTAATTCCAATAAATGCCCCCTTTCTTAAGTTATCCCAAATCAGTTTCTGTTGGGAAGAGGTCAGAAGAGATTTTTGATATTCAGGGAAGGTCAGAGGATAAGTACCAGGACCATGAGATTTACTGAGGCAAAGGGCAGGATATAAACTAATTTCCCTTGAAGAATTTCTGATACAGAATAAATACTCCTTTAGGCATCCACCTAATGTTACTGATCGGTTACTCTAACAAACAGTAGTTCTAACTTTAGGAGGCAGAGATCAAAGAGATTTTTTTCAGTGATATAGTGTTCACCATGCAGTTAAGCAAACCATATGGAGAGATATAAGTATTGTTATGTCTAACACTTTAAAAGGGGAGAAGTCCTGTCACTAGGATACTGCTCATAAATCTGGTATGTCTAAACAGTGTTTCTCCAATTTGAATAACGGAGGGACCCTTTTAATACCAGAGTCCTGGAAAATCTAAAAACCTCAAACTGAGAAATCCTATTTCGTGACTTTTAGCTTCATGATGGTTATTTGTTACCAAATTGATTGTAAACATAAAAGTGAATGTGAAGGAAACAAGCCAATGCCCATCAGCAGAGTGAATGAACAAGCCATCTGTGGACTCCATACAATGAAATACTACTCAGCAAGCAAAAGGGATCAACTACTGACACGTGCTACAAAGTGATGAGCCTCAAAAACATAATGCTAAGTGAAAGAAACCAGACACAAAATACAAAAAGAAAATATTGTTTGATACCATTTATCATATGAATATCTACAAAAGGCAAATTTACAGAGACAGAAAGCACATCAGTGGTTGCCTTGGGGTAGGGGTGGGAACAGGGATTCACAGCACAAAAACCTGAGGAAATAACTTTTGGGATAATGGAAATGTTTTAAACCTAGACTGCAGTGATGTTTCCATACCTCTAGAAATTTACTAAAATCATTAAAACATACACCTACAGCAAGTGAGTTTTATGGTATGTAAATTATACCTGAATAAAGCTGTTTTTTTAAAAAAAAAAATAAATGTGAGGTAAGAATCTGAAAGGAGGTCGTCATCATATAATCCAAAATATGCCTTTTTAGGATCACAAAGAAGATTTTTAAGGCATCTAAATTAAAATTTCCATAGAATTCAGGGACTTCTGAGAATGCCCTCACAGACCCCTACGTGGTTATTAAGAAAAATTGCCCCAAGGGTATAAGATATCCTTGGCAAAGTTTTCTGGGGACCTAAATATTCTTACCCTTTTTGCATGTACACACAAAGACAACAAACACCAGAAGTGTCTTATACTCATTTTGACAACAACCTTTCTAGAACGCCTTGTACAAAGTCCTGTGCCTTTTCTATTTTCATTTATCCTCATATGCATTTATTATTAAAAAGATCATAAAAATACATGTTTTGAAAAGTAACCTACAGTTCTACACCTTTGCACAAACTTTTTCTTTTGTTTTCTTTTCTTTTTTTAACCTATCAGCTGCATGAACTCTCCCCTCTTCTAGTAAAAACTCTGGACCCCTCTCTAGGTTATAATATTAACCCCCTTTGCCTGATATAAACAGTAGAACTAGTTTCCCCAGTTTGTTGTTGTCTTATGGTTTGTTTTGCATGTGTGTGTAGAGTTATTAATCTTGACACAGTTGCATCTGTCAGTCCTCTGGTTGTCTATTCTATAGTTTCAAGGTTGCAAGTTATCATTCCTCTATGGGTCTGATTCAATAATCTAACTTTTTAAAACCCAGTGCACTGGACACACTGTCTTGATTTGATGACCCAGGCCCATCTCCATAAACACTAAGTGCTGCGCTTCTCTGAGTATAGCTCCAACATGGCAAAAGGGCTTACAGAGCTATGTGGGAGTGTCTGTCCCTCCATTGAATGGCCTCAGACTGCTGTGGCTTATGTCCTTCCTGTGTGGTCATCCTGTCTGCTGTTATTTCTTGCTTCTGTCTGTGGGCCTGCTTATATATAAACAAGCACCCTTTCCGCCCCCCTTTCCCATGTACTGACGCTATTGTTCTAGGAATTAGGAAGCAGACTTATTAAGTTTGCTAGTTTAGAGATGTGTATAAACCAAAGCTGGGGTTTGAGGGTTTTTCTTTTTTAATTGGAGTATAGTTGATTCACAGTGTTTCAGGTGTACAGCATAGTGATTCAGTTTTATATATATATATACATATATATTCTTTTCCATTATAGGTTATTATAACATATTGAATATAGTTCCCTGTGCTAGACTGGGGTTTGAGGTTTTGAGTAGAACTTTTAGGCTCCCCAGTATGTAAAGCACATGAGCTTTGGTACATGCACTTGGCTATTAAAAAAAAAAAAAAAAAAAGAGCTAGTGCTTTTTCCATGATGCTTGGACCACCCACTACTGTGCTGGAACTTCTACTTGCTCAGTTCTCATCGTCAACTCAACTCTTAAGGAACTTGAAGAGAATGACAGCTTAATCTGAACACATGCAGCTACTATGCCCAGACTCTGATAAATGGTCATAACCTTTTGTTTTTTAATTGAACATAGCATGCTTCAGAATTCTTTGGCAATCCTTTACTAAGACATTAACAATATCAGAATTGTCACTTAAGGTAAAACCTAGAACCATGGCCCAAAGCAGGGGTCCTCAGATACTTCTTGCTTAGGAACTGTAGCTATTGCCAAATTTTTATAACTGAATTATATTTAAAATACATAGTACTATATAAATTTCCCTGGAAGGATGTAAAAGAAATTGGTGCTATTTGCTTTGGGGGTAGGGTGGCAGAAGTGAAAGGAAATTTTTCACTCTATACCTTACTACTTGTGGATTTTGAACATGTGACTAGTTTACAAAATCCTTTTTAAAACTGCATAATATAAGGGAAACTCACCAGGGCATATTCAAAGCCAAATGAACAGGGAAGTGTCGTGCACAGCCTGCTCTGGGCTGGGAAGAACAAAACCTACTTCAATCTTTTTGCTTTCTATCCTCAACACCCAGATTCTGTCTCATGGTCTCTAAGACGCTGCTTCAGTTCCTGACGTCAAATCTACATTACAACCAATAAAAAGGGAAGGAAGAAAAGAACACAATCCTTCCAGGAACACAACACAGAAGTCGCACATATCATTTCTGTTCACATCACAATGGTCAGAACTTAGTTACATGACACATAAATAACTGAAAGGGAACATGGGAAATAGTCTTTAGAAGGCATATGTCCAGCTAAAACATGGGAAGTTGTATTACTAAAAGAGAAGGGAGCACAGGTGCTGATCCACAAATAACCGTGGCAATTTCAGCCTCAAATGATTAACATAAAATTCAGTATAGGAGTTATTTTTGGTGAGAGGGAAAAAAAAATGCATTCCAGGGGCAATAACATTTATTTCTTAAGCCACGTGATTACAACATGGGGTTCAATTTTTCCTTGTTATTTCTTATACATATATATATAATTTATATATATATTAATATTTATTATGTATATTTCACAATTTAAAAAACATTAAGATTTGTTGAAGCTGGATATGGGTGCATGGGGATTTATCACTGTTTTCTCAACTTTTGAGCATACTTGAAAAATTCTAGAATAAAAAGTTTACACACATACACACACTCTTTATATACATATACTTTCATCTTAATACCCTCTGAGATACACAATACTTATTAAAAACCCACTTTGTAAAAAGTACTGTCCTAAATGTTATGTTACATACATACACTATATGTATATGAAAAATAAAGGACTGGGCTTCCCTGGTGGTACAGTGGTTAGGAGTCTGCCTGCCAATGCAGGGAACACAGATTCGAGCCCTGGTCCGGGAAGATCCCACATGCTGTGGAGCAGCTAAGCCCGTGAGCCACAATTACTGAGCCTGTGCTCTAGAGCCCCTGTGCCACAACTACTGAAGCCCACATGCCTAGAGCCCGTGCTCCGCAACAAGAGAGGCCACCGCAATGAGAAGCCCGTGCACTGCAAGGAAGAGTAGCCCCTGCTCGCCCCAGGTAGAGAAAGCCTGAGCACAGCAACAAAGACCCAATGCAGCCAAAAATAAATAAATTAATTAAAAATAGAAAAGAAATAAAGGACTATGCCATCCTTAAAATGTTTATAATCTAATTGGGATGTTGAGACTAAAATAATACAGTATGTGATGGAGTGACCAAATGAGAGGTGTGGACAGAATCTAGAGAAAGATCAGTTTGGTTTAGGAAGGATGAGATTGCCATAACCCCTGGAATTAAGCAACTGTGACAAATAGAGTAATAAGCATTAATAAAAACAATAATAAACATGCAAGCTAATTTTAAGCAATCAGATTTGTGCAGGTCTCTTCATGAAGCTGTCATTTTGTTTCAAAGTTTAGAATTAAGTTAAATGCAACCTAAGGAAATAGAAAAATAAACTGCTGTTCCACTTTCACACATTATAACCAACTTTGTTCCTTTATAACCAAACCAAGGCAATCATTTTAGGGTAGACCTTTGACCAGGTGCCTTCAGTCCCTCTGAAGAGGCAGTAAAGCATACATCTGTAATCAGCCTGCATAGGTTTGGGTCTCCCAGCCACCGTCTGCAGGCTGTGGGACTGTGGAACTGGTTGCTTAACCTCTGTGCCTCAGTTTCCTCATCTGTAAAATCGAGATAATAATAGCACCTACTTACTAGAGACACTGAGTTCATACTGCTCTTGGCACAGAGTAAACACCCAATAATACACAGCTGCTGCTGCTATTGCTATCTGCCTTTGCCATGACTATGAAAATGAGCTCTTTTATTTAGTTTCCCCTAGAGTTCACTAGGGTGGGAGAGGTTATTTCAGACAAAGTAGAAATCTGAATTTTTGTACGATTTCCTGAGTTTTTCAAATACCATGAAGGTCAAACAAGGCAGCTTGGTGAGCTAAATCTAGTGAACAATGTTAGGTAACTTATTGCGTAAGAATGCTGTTAAAATAAATTCAGGCAAGTTACAGGGTTTAAATAATTCTAATTTAAAATTCTAATTTAGAGTTGGTTATTCCTCCTATGGGTTACATTCCTTGAAGATAATCCAGTTAATTTTTAACCTCAGGCTTCCTCTTGCCACCCCTCAGAACCTTGAGTCCAGCTTTCTCCTAAAGTAACTGGGAATCCAAGGTGTGGTTAGGAATAGCTCCCAGCAAAACCCAGACAATCAAGTTGGGGATGTGTGACTAAAACCCCACTGTGCAAACCAACATGTGATTAAGTGCTAAACTGTGAGATTGCAACTATGGACAGTCCAGGATTATGGAAGCTCAGTGTGGGCAGCAACGACCAGAAAGAAACAGCCTTATGCACAAACAAAGGAAGACCTGGCTCAGCCTTATAGCACATGTACGATATAGACAGAGGGGAAGAGGGACAAGGAGTCATATAAACAGAAAGACAGGGTGAGCTCCGCACGTGCTGCGATGAGACCAGACCAGGTAACTCAACAAGAAGAGTGGACACTGTGGAGATCTGGGGAAGATAAATTCACATAGCTAAACATGGGCCCAGACTATGAATGGCTCATTTTTTCTTTAAGAATGTACCCACTACTGGAATTATTTGCCCCAGGGTTCCTCATCACTTAGTGTGGAGAAGAAAGAACAAACCACGTTAGGAATAGTGCTTCTGAAGAACAACTATGAGATTTCTCCAGGACAAGCTTTCGTTGTGTTAATCTGGGAATTCTTAGCACCTAGGATAGTATCTGGCACGTAGTGAGTGTTCTAAAACTGCCTGGCAAGTAAGTGATTGAACAACAGCCTCATAGCAATAACCCAAAGCAGCAGGCCAGGACTGTCTTTAACAACAACAAAAAAGGAGGCATGAATCTGGTTGAGAGCTCACAATCTATAAACACCATCGAATAGATCTGTTTTATCCCTTCTACCACTCACTCCTGTTACCTTTAAGCGTCCTTTTACTATGCACAATTTCTTATTAAGCTTGATGGTGCAAAATTCTAAATAACTACTTATTCTTTGTAATTGATTTATTTATTTGTTTTTATTTTAGGCTGTGTTGGGTCTTCACTGATGTGCGCGGGCTTTCTCTCGTTGCGGCGAGCGGGGGGTGGGGCTACTCTTCATTGCGGTGTGCGGGCTTCTCATCGTCGTGGCTTCTTTTGTTGCAGAGCACGGGCTCTAGGCGTGCGGGCTTCAGCAGTTGTGGCACACAGGCTCAGTAGTTGTGGCTCGTGGGCTCTAGAGCGCAGGCTCAGTAGTTGTGGCGCACGGGCTTAGTTGCTCCGCGGCATGTGGGATCTTCCCAGGCCAGGGATCAAACCCGTGTCCCCTGCATTGGCAGGCAGATTCTTAACCACTGCGCCACCAGGGAAGCTCTGTAATTTATTTTTATTTTATTTTATTTTTTTTAAAAAAGGCAAATGGAGATATGAAGCTTTGCTTAGTTCAGAACTACAGACAGAGTTGTTCTCATCAGCATTATTTATTTACCAAACAAGAGTGAGAATGGTCCATTGCAGGTAACCAAGAACCCTATGGTAAATCACTTTAGACCATGATTTATTACATATCTTTTTTTCCCAACCTGTTTCCTAATACTCAGAATAAAATAAACCTGCCCTGTTAAGAACTGTATCGAGATTCTAGAAAGTCCTTTAACACTAACTTCCCCTTGGCACTGAGTTCACTGCCTCACATTTATTAATGAGTTCTTTCTAAAGTCTAATATACTGGAACAAAGCTAGCTTAAATTTATTATATAAGGAGACACTTCATAGTTACTTATTTAGGCACCTATGAACACACAGAATAAGGAGATTAATAAAACTCATGTGTACACACCAATAAAAATATGACTTGTAATATTTCTATTATGTAGCAAACCTGGTCCTATTTTTGAGAAAGCAAACTTCATTCATGAGGAAGTTTTAAGGTATAGCATATTATACATTATACACAGCTGGTTCTAAATAAGTTGGCAAAAACAACAGTGAAACTTAACCACTGACGTGGTCAATGAGGAAAACAATGAAATACATATAGAAAGACTCTTCCAACTAAACTAGTCCAATCTGAAGCAAGAGAGTCAAGTGGCTGAGACTTCCTTAGCATTCTTTTTGCCAAAAGGTATACCTGCATTCCAACTTACTTATATATTTTCCTCTTTAAAAAAAAAAAAAAGATATCTAATGGTAAATATGAAGATCTCAAAAAGATTAACTAAAATAATATCAATATACAGCTCGTAACTATTGCTTTGAGTCTTGATATATACTACCATTTCAAATGATTCTGATTGAATGATGTTTTTTGGTGTCTACTTCAATTCTATAATATTCATGTAATGTACATCTTTTAAAAGTGTTAGCAACACATCGAGTTTAAAACTCAGCATGATTTCAATTTTAATTTGAGGCAATTTCTCATATTAAAACAGAGACTAAAGAGCCCAGTGAAGTGTCCATTATATCTGGCAAAACTACATTTTAAAATTATCAAAAAGGAATACATTAAATGTTCAAGGAAAAAGTTCCCACACAAGATAACATCGTGATTGTTTAGAATGAATATAGCATGCATAATTTTCTTATAAATGAGAAATGGGAGGTACTGAGCTGACTGTATTATATTAGATTAGCTTCCGTAACTGCGAAACCAAGCTCTTAACAGCCATATTCTGGTCTCCACGTTCCTGAATGAATTAAAGGTTTCCACCGAGCTTCCTTTCCAACACAGGAAATCCTGTTGGAGTCCCCCCTGCAAGTATGCGTCATGCTCACAGCTCTTCATTTTGCAACCTTTGAAAGGCCAACATTAGCTGTATTTTACAGGAAGTTCTTCCTTTATTCCCCCAGTAGTTTGCAGGGTAAACTTTGGTTAGATACAAGATCAGCATAAATTGAGCTCTGCTTTCTTATCACAGTGAAGCAGCTGTGCTGAGGGTGAGACTTTCCCCCCAACCCCATGTGCCCAAACCTTTCTTTTTCTCAGTATTTGAAATATATTCAGCCTCAGGTGCGTGGGCCTTCTGTGCCCTATTGTTTCTCTGATTTCTATATTAGTATCTAGAAATACCTTTGAAAAACATCAAAGAAAAATAATCTATTTCCCTCCCCCAAATCCAAATACAAACCAAAACGAAATCCCCAGAAAGATTTGTATTAGTTAACTGTGTTCCCAAACTGAATTTGAGGCTCAAAATAAAGACACACGAAAATGCAATTAAATGACATCTAATGCAGAAACATTTTACTAAGTGGAGAACACCACAATTTCAATAGGACTGTGGGAAATCATGCTATTTTAAGACACATCTGAAATAGCAGGCAAGGTAAATTGGGGTTGGTACCCAAGGAATTCTTGAGAGCACGTTCAAGAGTTAACGCCTAATGATGGGCTTCCCTGGTGGCGCAGTGGTTGAGAGTCTGCCTGCCAATGCAGGGGACACGGGTTTGAGCCCTGGTCTGGGAAGATCCCACATGCCGCGGAGCAACTAGGCCCGTGAGCCACAACTACTGAGCCTGCGCGTCTGGAGCCTGTGCTCCGCACCAAGAGAGGCCGTGATAGTGAGAGGCTCGTGCACCGCAATGAAGAGTGGCCCCTGCTCGCCGCAACTAGAGAAAGCCCTCGCACAGAAACGAAGACCCAACACAGCCAAAAATATAAATTAAAAAAAAAAAAAAGAGTTAATGCCTAATGAGAAAGCTCACTGAATTCCTTTTAGAGGAATGTTTTTCACCTCCTCCCACAGACAGTGCACAGGTTTCACTGATGAGACTGAAAATGTCCCTTTGTTCCAAATAACCAAACCATTATATTAAAGTAGCAGTAGGAAAGTTGAGAGCACATATGGTGTGTCCAAACGTGATTCTCCTAAGTATTGCTTTACTAGCCTTGGTTCATATACTATTATCTCCCCCAAATTTGGCTGCACAAATCGTTACGGAGCACATTAGAGCCTAATTCCCAAACAAAAGTAATCTTCTCAATTTTATTCCTATAGAAAACACATCAAAATAGCACATATGTCCTAGTAATAGGCTTTAGGGTGATGAGATCTTTTATTTAAAAACAGAAAATCTGACCCAATTCAAGGATTCCATTTACATCACAAAAGAGTTAATTAGTAACATGATGATGATCTCTTCCTCAGTGTTAATTAAGATTCTATTTACATCTATAGTCTAAAGAGAGGTCCACCAGTTCAGTCCACCCTTACCACCATTCCCCAGAATACTGCCACCCACACTGTGTGGTGACAATGAAAGGTTCATACGGTTCATGGGGAACAGCGCTCTCAGATCAAGTAAGTTTGGGGAATCAAATCCAGTGTGAAGTATTTTCTAAACATTTTTGGTCCTGGAACCAAGGTTCCCCAAAGTTATTTGACTACAGAATCTTCTTTTCAAGTAGTAATTCCAAATTTAACAACTCCAACTTAGCATTCTTGGGAAGATAGTAGAAAATGTTGCTTTTCTGAAAAGATCATAAAATAGCGGCCATTGGCCAATTCCTACCCATGGACATATTCTATCTAGTACGTATAAAGTTGTAAATAAAACTTAAGCCAATAGTGGACATTTGGAGATTTCACATAAACATCTAGGTTTACCGATACTCCACTCCCGCAATGGTGATACCGGCTGAAGCTTAGCAGAGGATTGAGACCCTTTAGACGGAGTACAACACGTTCTTCAGTTTGATAAAGTCCTCTTCATTCTCCACAGTCTCTTCGAATTCACAGTCTGCTTTACGCATGGACGTTACCTGCCCGCTGCTCCCAGGCACTTATCTGCCCTGGAGACTCCGTGAAGAAGAAAGGGGGACATGAAGAAGGCACGGGAAGCCTGCTCCCCGAGTCGATCAAGTGTAGGTAGAATGAGAAAGCGCATCCCTTGTAAACTTCAAAACTTTTAATGTCACACCTTCCTTCCTCCAGTGCTCAAGATCTGTACCTAGACTGTGTACTCCCACCAGATAGTTCAACCAGAATGTCCTGCAATATATTTTCTATGCTAAATTCTCAACGTCATCATGCTGTTATTAACAAGAACAAGTTATTGAGCAGTAAGTTCTAGGCACTGGGCTAATAACCTAGTACTATACCATTTAACGCCTATAGCAACTCTATGGCCTACGTCCTTTCATTATCCCCCCATTTATTGATGAGAAAACAAGGTTAGACTGGCCAAGGTCACACAGTGAGTATGTAGCAGAGCTGGCAGAGCAGGCCAACTGCTGCCGGAGCTCGTGGTCTTAACCGTTACACATTACACAGCCTTATTTAAAAAACTGGGTCCGGTGAAGAGCAGACCTGAGGAAGAAGTCTGGCAGAAGGCAATGCCTTACGGTAGACCCAGGAATAAAGAAGACAGTTACCTGCTGTTGCAGGGTCAGAATTCACCCACAGATGAGTCTGAGACACCACACATGCTTGAAGTCCCCATGAAGCAAGCAAAGAGGCAACACCTTCAACTGCAAATATTTTTCAGTAGCAACCAAGTGAACAGCTCTAAGTTAACAATTTCTTTCTACCTTTATATGAGCTCTTCAGGTATAACGTGAAGCAATTCACAGATGTTGTAGGTTATGTCTCATTTTACGCAAAATGAAACCAGAGCTCTGTTCAGGTTAAAGGACTTGTCTTAGACCTTACAGCTTATATAACAGGGTAAATGGTGAATGTGGAGTTCAATTTCAGATCTCTGGATTCCAGATCTAGATTCATAGTAAGTGACTCTGGCACGGAAAGGGGTAGAAAAGCATTGTCCAGTAGACCTTTCTATGGTGATGGGAATATTCTATATCTATGCTGTCCAATTCGTATCCAAATGTGGTTGTGTGACTGAGAAACTGAATTTTAAGTATACTTATTTTAAAATAATTTTTATTTAAATTTAAATAGTCAACTATCTATCTAGAGATAGCATCAGACCCCACGGGTTAAGGGCTCAGTCCTACAACTTCAGATGCCAACTGCAAATCCAGGTTATCACCTGGGCTTCTGACCAACCAGCTGTAAATAGGATACTCCCAAGACCCCTATACATTTAAGTTTAAATACTGATTAGTTGCTACTTGTGATATTCTGATTTATAATAATAATATATATTTTGGTCCTTGTCCAGGGTTCCTGACATGTAGCTCCTAAAACCCTTGGAATTTCGTGTAAGTGATAAGAGCAATAAAGTGAAAGAATGTCTTTTGTTATTCATAAGCCCCTTTCAACCACACCTAAGTTTATGTTAATGAGGTGACTTCTGGAATGCTCCCATGGTGGCGACTGATAGCAGGGGAACCAACTTTGTGATTAGCGGGTTGAAACTTTCAATCCCACTCCCCTCCTCACCTCTGGACGGGGGGAGCAGTGAGATGGATGGAGGTTGAACATTCATTGGCGTCTGGAAGAACTGCCAGCTTGGATGTTTTATACAACAATCCAACAGCGGAATGTTATTAGTAGTTAAGGTCATCTCCTTCTCCCCTTGTGTGCTTGTTTTAAATCAAGGGCTAAAATCTTCCCCTCTTTTGGACATGAGGGAAGTATCTGAGAAAAGCTATTGCCAATTATAATTAGCTTTTGCAGGACAAATTAAATGTTGTTTATAAGTTAAAGAATAAAGGTATATTATGAAGTCTTTTAAAAAAAAAAAAAGGCCAGTGATTTAATCATCATGCCTATGTAATGAAGCCTCCATAGAAACCCCAAAGGAAGGGGTTTGGAGAACTTCCAGGTTGGTGAACACATGAAGATGCTGCAAGGGTGACCCACCCGGAGGGGGCTCATAAACGCTGCACTCCTTCCCCCTTACCTTGCCCTCTGCATCTCCTTCATCTGGCTGTTCCTGAGTTGTACCCTTTTATAATAAACCAGTCATCGAGTATGTACACGGTCTTCCTGAGTTCTGTGAGCCATTCTAGCAAATGGTTAAACCTGAGGAGGGGGTTCAATGGAACCTCCAATTTATCGCTGGCTGGACCTAGCCCAGGTGACTTGGAACTGGCAGCTGAAGTGGGATGGGGGCAGACTGTGGGATCTGACGCTATGTCTAGGGAGTGTCAGAATCGAGTTAAATCATAGGACACCTAGCTGGCATCTGAGAATCGCTTGGTGTAGGAAAAACCTTCACACATTTGGTGACCAGAAGTATAGAGAGCAGAGCGTAGAGAAGAAAAAACAGAATTTCCCCTTACAATGCTGAACTGGATGACAGATGGCTAAAAGTTCTATATATCTTTTTAACCACACTTACTACTGTGTGTGGACCATGAAATATATTTTCATGGAGGCTCTATACCTCCCATATGGGATAAGCAAATGATCAGAAGGAGACAGAGAAAAGCTCTAGTCTTGGTTTGAACACTAACTTTTATACTATGCTATCAAGCCATATCTTAAAAAGCAAGAGTGTCTTGAACACAGTGAGTGCTCAATAAATGTTTTCTTCAGTAAACAAATGAAGCCTTTTGTTTCCTGGTGCACAAAGAACTCAATAGTATCAAATGCAGCTTCAGTAACAAAGTTCTAATGAATATTAAAATGCGTTGAAATGTTCAGAGCTAATAAAAATTAATGTAGCTGACTTACATGGGGATTTGCCCAAGGTCACTTAGCAAGGGACTTTAGGCAAGTCACCTGGCCTCACCAGTTTCAGTCTTCCCTTCTGTAGAATGAAGGGGTTGGCCCATTGATTCCCAGTCATTTTCAGCTGTCAAATTCTAACTGTCACGGATGTCATGGGCACTCAGTAAACCTTTTCTATTTAATAACTGTAGCTGAGTATACAGCTTAAAGTGATAAAAATCAGATCTAGAACATTATTTTATTCTTTTCACTGAAACCCTTTGCCACCTTGCAGAGTTATTAATGCAGGACTACCATACATATAATGACTTGTAAGCCCTACATTTGCCAAGCCTCATTTTCTTATGATAATGGGCCCAGCACTGTTCTTCTCAGTTCTTCAATTTCCTTATTCATTCAATTCGGCTTGAAATAAAAGCCTCCTCCATTTAAGCCCCAAAATGACACCCTGTTTTTAGTTGACATATACAACATGCATTTTCCAATAAACTAAACAATGTCTGATTGGGGAATGGGCCGGGAAAGCAGAATAATCGCAGTCAAAATAACTACAGCAGCAAAAGATTGGATTCACTTAGCAATAGCTTGGATGTATAGCACAGGGCTCCAAAGATCCTAATTTTGTACTTGGGTTTACTATGTTGCTCTTCTTCTAAATGCCTACATAACTGAACAGCCAAGCTTAGTCTCAGATGGCATGCAATCAAAGGAAATAATGGGCCACAGCAAACAACTTCAAAGCCTTGGCACCACATAGGTTAAAAATATATAATTGCTACAATTTCTTTTAGCACAGTACTTTTAATTAAATGCATTGAAGACTCTATCTACCAACTTATTTTCAACCATAGGCAGCCATTTTGCACTCTGAAATGAGGCATCTACAACGTGCCTTTTTCCAAAAAGTATTCCTCTCCTCATGGTATTTCCTGTAACACTCATTGGCTTTGAGGTAGGAACAGCCTCTAGTTTCTAAACCCACTTTCAGAGATAGCATTCAAAGACAGAGTAAGCTGTAGCTTTAAAGAGCTACACAAAGCCCTTACCAAGGTTGTATAAATCAGGTGCTATAAACTTTCCATACCGTATCCCCAGGGGATAAAAGCAGCAACTAGCCACAAGAGGCAAAAAAAACATGGAAAAGAAAAAAGGTTGGGAAAACATCACTTTTATTCTATTGAAATATACAAAAACTATACAAAATATACCCCAAAATATCAAAAAATATTCCATTCCTAACAACAAACAGAGAAAAGTGAGAGGCGAAAATTTTGATTCCACAGCATCAGGATTTAAGACTTTTGTCTAGAATATTTTTCAGTAATTTTCATAATGAAATTGGTAACAATGATTCAGTGTGAACAACAATTCAGTGTTACATAGTCTAGGACTTCATTATTTTTAGGGGCTGCTTTTCACTAGCCCTATTTGAGATTAAACCACAGCATTTAGAAATTTGGCAGTAACCACCAGATAAACTAAAAACCGAACATTTAAAAATGGTTGACCAGGGGCTTCCCTGGTGGTGCAGTAGTTAAGAATCCACCTGCCAATGCAGGGGACACGGGTTCGAGCCCTGGTCCGGGAAGATCCCACATGCCGTGGAGCAACTAAGTCCGTGCGCCACAACTACTAAGCCTGCACTCCAGAGCCTGCAAGCCACAACTACTGAGCCCGCGTGCCTAGAGCCCATGCTCTGCAACAAGAGAAGCCACGACAATAGAAGCCCGTGCACCACAACGAAGAGTAGCCCCTGCTGGCCACAACTAGAGAAAACCCGCGTGCAGCAACGAAGACCCAATGCAGCCATAAATAAATAAGTAAACAAACAAACAAATAAATTAAAATTAAAATGGTTGACCCCATAGTTCAAGACTGGAGGTAGGGAGAGGATGGTTGATTTTCATTATAAGCTAGTTTGTTCTATTTCATTTTTTAATTATGTGCATAAACTACTTTGATAATAGTTGGTTTTTTGTTTTTTTCTTTTAAGTTACAAGACTAAATTTTGGAAAAGAGAGTCTACAAGAGAACTTCCGGAATAATTTTTTCCCCTACCATCTTCATAGCTATACCACACTTTTTGGAGGGGAGGAAGGCAGATTTACCTCCTTTGCCAATATTTTTTCCTGAATATACTAATATCCTTCACATGTCAACCACCCATCAACAGCTTCAACCAGTTCAACAACATTCCCTCCACGTCAGCTCTAGGTGAAGAGATGTACCAAGTGCTAGGGATCCAATGATCATTGGAACGAGAGTAATCCCACTCAGCTGTAAGCTCTTGCACTGACGAAGGTAACTACGGGCCAGACACAGAAGGGATTCAGAGGAGGGAGTGATCAGCTTTGATGGGGGGTCAAAATCAACCTCCAGAGAAAGGGGTGAGCTGAAGACCATGCAGTGTGGAGAGGACGGAAAGAATGGTGAGGAGTCCAGTGGCTGGGTGGGTCCATCACCTACGGAATGGGTGGGCTGGGGGCGAGCAAGCACGGACACTGGAAGGATGAGGGGCAGCGAGAGAGCAGCTGTCTGTCAGCAGAGGAGTTTCCTCTGCTAACAAGGACTCAGGCGTGGAGGTGAAGGCCCCTGGACTTGGGCAGTGAGGACTTGCAGAGAGGTACTGAAGGCCCCAGTGACTGTGTGGGAGTGGCCCAGAACCAAGCACAGGAGAGTCCCGAGGAACGAGAGAGGGCAGGTCTAGCAGGCGGCCTGACCTCGGGGAAGAGGAGGGCCTTCTGTACCAAGAATGAAAAGAAGGAGTCTGGAATCAGCAGTGTGGAGCCAAGCAGGGCCTTTCCTGCTTCCCAGTCCGGGAGAGTGCAGGGCTTCCTCTAGAGAAGGCCACAGAGGATGTGTTATCCTTGGAGATGAAAGGAGATGGCAGAGACAGAAAGTTCTGGACGAACAGCCTAAGAGGGTCACAAGGCTGGGGCATTTACTTACAATGCAGCTGCCACCAGTTTTCCACAGGGCCCAGTAGAAGAGGACGAGAAAGGGGCAGAGCAGAGAGCCACGCTGGGAGGACGGCATCCTGCCTTCTAGCGGGGATGAAACTCACGGGTCACGTGGACGTGCTGTAACCCAGGTGAAGAGCTTTCGTTCTGCAGAGATGGGTGCTCAGGCAGGCGGGTCCTGCAGGAGCGCAGGTGGTGTTACTTAGGCCTGGTCTGTTCTCCTGCCTCATCCTGGATACAGCTGAGCGTCAGAGGCGGGATGTCAGTGAGGGGGTGGGGAGGCAGAGGCCACACCCCCAGCTTCACCAAACACTGCTCACAGCACAGTCCTCTAAAGAGTTCCAATTTCAACGATCAGCTACTCTTACAAATTCCCACAATCAGAAAACGCAAACTTTTGCATTAACATGGATTATTTTTTCTACTGTGGAACCAAACCTCAAACTTGTGCTAGTAGCCACTGCAGCAAGTGGCATGAAGGGGGGAAAACACACATCTCAGGAACATTCCCTCACGCCGTCCACTCACATACACCCTTTCTACCGGCTTACTCTCCCCTGCCCTTTGGCCTCTGTCAACATCTGTTTCTACACTGTAAGTGTGGCTCTCAAAAACAAACCCGTCTACTCCTTTCTGATAAAAACAGCACTGGCCTCTTGGGGTTGGGGAGGAGAAGCGTGATCTAAGATTAACGCTGTTATTCTTCCCCTTCTCTGGGGCAGGTATCAGGGCCTGGAGCACTCCAGAAGTACCTGCAAAGTCAAGAAACCTATTAAATGTGAACCTGCAGTCCTCTGAAAAAGAGACGGAAGGGAGGGAAACTACAGGCCAGTTAGGAAGAAATACCATGGAAAGACCACATAAAGCAAATGAAAGATTAGCTCATGGTAAATGCACAATAGCCTCAGACATTCTCGTACAAACTATAGCTAAGTAGTATTTAGTATTTACCGTATTAGTTCATTCAACAAATATGTATTCTGGGCCTACTGTGTGAGAGGCACAAGTTAGGTGCTTGGGCTAAGACACAACTATTTGATATGACACAGGCATGACACCCACGAGGATTCAGGCTCTTTGGAGGGAAAAGCCAGGCTGGTTGTTAGCTGTGTTCTTCCCACACTACCCACCCACGCCCAAATAACAAAGGTCTTCAAAAAACAAAAACAGAAAACTCTGAGGCCGTTGTTATTTTTTTTTATAGCACAAGCTCTTGCATTGCATTCCATTGTTTTTACAGAGCAAATCTCTCAAAAGCTGCACGGCATTACATTTCTTAATAGTAGCCGCAGCTGCTGCGTGCCTCTTTATTTGACTGGGCAATTCACACATGATAGGCTGTTTGAAAACCTACTTGAGAGGAGGGCTGCGGAGGGGATCAGGAGCCCAGGCCAGAACTGCCACCACCTCCTCTACTCTCTACGTCCCAGTTTGGAATTCTGAGAGGAGTTTAAAGCTCTCTTGCAGGGGCCCGCCAATGAGTCAGCAGGGAATCTTCAGGGATGGCAAACGTGTCTCTGTCCCTCTGTCATTCCCTCACTCACTCACTCCTTCATTCCTTCCACAAACATGTGTGGGGCACTGAGCTTCCACTCTGAGCCTGGCCCTGCCGTAAGCACTTGGGTTGCAGGCATGAGGAGGTTATAAGATAGATGTTGTTCCCATGCACACAGGGAGGGGAAGGGCTTTCAAGGCAGAGGGCATGGCAAGTGCAGAGGACGGGGGGAGGCTGGTAGGGCCACAGGAAGCAAAGTTTAGGAAAACAAGACGCTGTGGGCAGGGTTGAGGGTGTGTTTTTCTTGGACCAGTCCTGCACCCTCCACTGGCCCTCTCCATTCATGGTCCATCCCAGCTGCCAGGTACAAGCTTGGTTCCAAGCAGAACCCTGCCTGGTGTTTGCAAGGGCTTGCTGTGGCCCAGCTGCCCATGAGGACCACAGGGGACTGGGTGGCAGGTTGGGGATACCACGGAGGGGCTTCGCCCTGTCATGAGCTGTACTTTTGGCCAAAATGTAATTCTGCTGTTTTGCAGCAGAATTACCTAACAATGTGGGTGGGGCCAGTCTCATCCTCACGGGGTAAAAATGGAAGAGAGTTACATGTGCCTGGATAGTTGTAAGTGGCCCATTCTCTTAGTTTTAGGCAGAATTTTTCAGTAAGTGGAAAAAAAAAGATTTTCTATACAGAGAGACAAGAAACATGCCATTAAAAGCTCAGCATTTTTCTAGTTTCAGAAAAATGTCAAGGAGTAGTGGGCAGGGTTGAGGGTGTGTTTATCTTGGACCAGTCCTGCACCCCTGCTGGCCTTTTCCATTCATGGTTCATCCCAGCTGCCAGGTGCAGGCTTCGTTCCAGGCATAATCCTGCCCCGTGTTCACCATGGTTCTAACCTGTGGTGGAAGAAGATGAAAGCCCAGAAGTGCCCGATGCCTTGGACATGTTACCCTGTGATTTGGTCCATCTTGTGCTTTACGGCAAACCAACTTGGAAAAGAAAAATCTCCATGTTCCAAACAAGATGAGTCAATGTCTGATACTGCAAGGGCCAGTCTCTATAAACAGAAACTAAATCCACAGACACGTGGAAAAAGCTACCACAAACTCAGCACTATTCAGGGCAACAGATGAAAAGGTCAGGATCTCCACACAGGGCTCTGGAGTCTCTGTGGAAATTCAGATCAAGGCTGGAGGAATGCGTGTGAAAGGTTAAAGACCTGGCAGCATCTGGAGACAGCAATGATGCTAATGACCGGGCAAGAGGAGCGAGGAGGGAAGTGACTGATGTTGCAAAGTTAAGTGTGTATTTCAACAACCAGAATACAGAGAAAAATCAATTCTACACCAACATTTCTAAAAAAAGAGGACACAAAGCAGACTTGACAGATCATCTCAAATGTCTTCAGATGGTGTGAGCCTCAAATGAAAGTACAGTTTGAAATCTTCAGGAGAGGGGAAAGCAAAAGGCTGAACTTTGTCAAGAACAAACAGAACTTTTCAGGTTATTATTACCTTCGAGGCAGATCATGAAATAAAGCAAGAGTAGGAAAGTTCTGGAGCAGATGACAGGATGAGTCATGTGGATAAAGAGCTGGAAACCTTAAAAAGCCATTCAAACACCTTGAAGACAGGCTGGAAAGAGCCATTTCTTCTTCTCAAAGCAAACTCTGTTCCTTGAACTAAAAGTTCACCATCACAGGGTGAGGGTGCGGGAGGATATTCTCATCTCAAGACAGGAGGCTACAGACCTGAGACAACTCAACAGCGATTAAACTCGAGCTTCTAAAGTGGATCCTCGTGCACCTGATGAGCCAGGTGGCACACCTGCTCCCATCCCTGGGCATCGGCTGCTACTCCTTTTGAGACAGGAAGGTCTCAAACCCTTCCCTCTCAGATTCTCTCCTTGGATGCCAAACCTTTTGCTTCCTCCATTGCCAAATCCAAAGTTTTCAATGGAGGGACTTCCCTGGTGGTCCAGTGGTGAAGAATCTGCCTTCCATTGCAGGGCACTCGGGTTCGAGCCCTGGTCAGGGAACTAAGATCCCACATGCCGCGGGGCAACTAGGCCCGCGCGCCACAACTACTGAGCTCGTGCGCCTCAACGAGAGAGCCCACATACCGCAAACTACAGAGCCCACGCACCCTGGAGCCCACACGCCACAACTGGAAACCCACACGCCACAGCTAGAGAGAGGCCCGCGCGCCACAACAAAAAGATCCCGCGTGCCTCAATGAAGACCCCGCACCACAACTAAGACCTGACGCAGCCAAAAATAAATAAATAAATAAATTTAAAAATAATAATAACAAAGTTTTCAATGCATCCAAAGGTGGCATTTATGGGAAGAGGACTTCCTCTTCCTCTCCCTCCTCCAGAAAGCATGGATAACCCCTGTCCACCACCTGCCACCCTCCACAAGCACAAGCTGGCTTTCCATCAAGGGGCTCTTGTCCTTATCCTTCTAGTGGTTAGGGATACCCCCATGCAGAATGTGGAAGTCTGCTCCCTTCTGGGGGATGGGGGAGGGAGGCGGGGTCACTGAGCTACCACATGACCCCACTGGTCAAACTTCTGACACACAGGGCTTTGAGTCATTTTGCATCTTTTTCTTCTGATGTATTATTGAGTTATTTACACTGAGTCAAAAAACAAAACAAAACAAATCTCTTTTACATAGTGGTTACGCTTTTGCCCGACTGCAATGCGATATAAAGTTTACACAGTATTTGGTGAAAGGAGATAGTTTAAGTTATTCTCATTATTATACATTCTAAAAAATATAAGCAGCAAAATTGAATCTGGTGAGCCAGGCCATTATTCCCTAATGATCTGTTGTTCTCCACAAGCAGTTCAGTCACCGGGGACATTTGAAATAGCAAAGCGCTGCTCTTCCTGTCAATGGCTCTACAGGCCACAGGAGTAAGAGAAAGGTCAAAAGTTCCCTGTTGGCCTCTGTAAACTTCAGTTGCTTTAAAAAAAATCTACTCGAATAATGTAGGAGTCAAACCTAACAATGATATTCAACTACACCATGTAAAAATCTCAGTGACTAATGCTCTCCATACCTTTTGCTGTATGCATTCAAAAGGATTTCCCTTGAAAGGAAATGTCAAAATCAAAGGATGTCTTGTTGAACGGTGAGCAAGCCCTGGGTGGGGTTGTCAGCGTGAAGACGTATTCTGGTACTAGAGGCATTTATACACGTTCAGCAATTTTGTATATGCAAAATGTCATCTACTTTTAGTCAGGATATATATTTTTTTAAGCTTCCAATTTAGGAAGATGTTTGGTCATAGAAGCAAGAGCATTTGCAATGAGATATGTGTCAGAGTGTACCATATGGAACACTTCAAACAACAATAAAAAACCAAGTTTCCTTCTAACTTCCGGTTAAAAGATGTACTTTGGTAAATTACATTTGCTACTATAAAAATGTGTTCTGTTTCAAGAGAAGCTTTGGGAATAGCCTGGGATGGACAAAGGGCAGGTCCATCTGTGGCCAAGAAACAGTCCTATAATTTAATAAACTGAGGCAGGTTCAATCACACCACCATTTGCCCTGCTGAGTTGTTCATTCTGCTTTGAAAACTTCGTGAAGATGAAGACATTCAGGGCTAAATGGGAAAGATCCCTGCTGGCCTGACCCTAAATGGGGATAATGGTGTTGGCAGGTGGGCCCACATGCCCTGCTAGACAGATGTCAGCTTGGCAGCCTGTCACCCTGACTGGGAAGGATAACTCTCTGATTGCATGATGAACCAGATCTGCACTTTCCCTGGGTTGTAACTGGATATCTCCACACATGCTTCAAGAACCAGCGATGGTCTCTAGGTAGCCCTTTAACAGATCACAGAAGTTTCTGCTGCTGACTGCCCACTGGCCTTGAAAATTTCCTCCATGAAATGTCTACAAAATGTCATGGACTAAGAGTTTCAAGAGAATTGTTCCTGGTCCTGTGTAGCTATGCAATTAATATTTGGGTACCTAGTAAATAAAACCAGGACACCTGTTTGTTTTTAGCCATCTAGAAAGTTAATTTGCAAAGCAGTTACTTGATTTTAGCAAACATTCTGTAAATAAATTGAATAAATTTGCTAGCTATAATAAAAGACTTAGATTCAATGTGACTTTTTAATGTCTGTCATTTTGAGCAATTAGAGTGAATAACAGATGTTTGGTCTTTAAAATTTTTAAATGATAAAAACCTTTTAGCGGAAACAGACTCAGAAAGAACAAACTAGTGGTTATCAGTGGGGTGAGGGAAGGGGGTAGGGTAAGAGAGGGATAGGGAACTAAGAGGTACAAGCTATTATGTATAAAATAAATAAGTTACAAGGATATATTATAAAACACAGGAAATATAGCCAATATTTTATAATAACTATAAATGGAGTATAACCTTTAAAAGTTGTGGGTCACTATGTTGTACACCTGTAACTTAGATAATATTTTACATCAACTATATCTGTTAAAAACAATAAATTAAAAAAAACAAATACCTTTTAGCAACATTATAAGCATTGGAAAGTGAAGGGAAAAAAGAGGCATCCTTAATTCCAACACTATAACATAGTGATTATTTATTCATCTTAAGATGCATACTTTACTTAATTTTATATTATATATTATATAAATTACACTCATGTTATACATATAACTATATTCTGATTTTTCATTTATTTTCTATATTTCTAGTTTTCATGTTTTCTAATATAGTATTCCACTGAATTAGCAGAATTTGTTTAATATGGTCTGCTTATTATTTTTGCTAGAGTTTTAGCAATTTATTTTAATAAACTATAAATCACCTCTCAATGTTAAGTGTTAAAAAGTTAAAGATAACTTTTATTTCAAGAAGAATTCCAGAAGAATAAATTAACATATAAAAAATAGTTAAGAAGGGCAGAAATATGTAAATTAGTACTCTGCACATATAAGTAGTTTTCAAATACAACTGCTATTGAAGGCTGTCATTTCTTTTCAAAAGTGTTACTACACCAACAAATAATCTATACACACTTAAGCGGTAACAATGAGTGCTAAAGAAATACTGGCACCACGAAACACTGTACATGAATTGTCACATTTAATCTTCATAATCATCTATGCCTCCGTACTATTATTATTCCCACTTTACAGATAAGGAAAAGTGAGGCTGAAAGAGGCTAAGTAACTTGAACGAGGTCATAGAGCTAAGATGGGAATTCAAGCATCCTCAACCAAAGCCAACATTTAGTCAAGATGCTGTAAATTGTACTGGTCCCCCAAAGAAAACATAACTGCCAAAAACCTAATCTATTACCATAAGATATCAATTGATTTTTAAGTTCTTTTTCCTTGAAAATGATTGTTACCATACAAATGATTCTGATACCCTTTTCCATCCCCATCATAGAGTGATATTATTCTGTCTACGTATCATAAAAGATCCATAAATGGCTTACTGTAATGTATCAATGATCCGTAATATCCCATGCAAGAACCTTGGTATATTCCAGCCCAGTTCACACACCATTGTGTCTACTCCAGAAAAATCACTATCTATAATCTCAAGAGCTCAATGCCATTGAATTTCAACTAAGGTAAGGTGTGGCCCTGACAGCTTCCAGAAAGTCACTGTGACAGTTTTGAAGGTGGTAGCATCACTGTTGGCTAATTTCCTACAACACTGTTACACAATCAGCACCAAAAAAATGAGGAATGAGAAAAAGATGACTTCCCAAAATACACAGTCCACGTTCTTTTGGGTTATGGGCATTAAAAAAGTGTTGACAGCTGTGTGCTGCTCTGGAGTGACCCCCTTCTCCTCCTCCACCCCTCCCAAATCTGGTTATGTTTTTGAGAGGAACCCTAGCAAAGTGACGAGCATGCAGATAAAGGATGTCAGCCTGGTGAGAGACCCGGACAGCATCGCCTACTCATCCATTCACACATCAGTACATTTTCAAGGTACACCTAGAGTGTGTCAGGAGCCACGAAGCCAAAAAGAAAATAAAATAGCTCTTATCCTTGTAAAGCTCACAGTTCTCTGGGGGAGTCAGAGAAAATAATGGCGGTATAATAAAATATGTGGTTTAATATAAGTAATGGGAGGTGCTGTCAGATCACAGAGGGTGGAGGGGAAAGTGAGGAGCTGAGATTCCTACACCCACACTCCACGAGGTCTAGGCTCTTAGGATCAGCGCTGGAGCCCCTGGGACCCTCCTGGGAGGGAGAGGCGCCAAGGGAGTGTCATCCCGATCTGGAGCAAACCATCAAGGCCTATTCCCTGATGAGAATCTCTAGTTACCTCAAACCAAACCATCTGCCTTGGCAGTGGAGAGGGGTTGTGTTGAACAAAGATTTGGGTAAGTAAATAATGTTCACTTGCAGTTGGTGACTACTTTTTAAGAAGAAGGGGGAAACTCACTGTCTATTTAGTGGCCAATTCTATTTAAGAGAGACTGATGCCGGTATTTTAAAAGAATTCCCGTGAACTGGCTTCCCCCTAAACCAGTGATCCTAAAACTGTGGCCAGTACAGATCTACTAATTATTTACCACCAGCCCCCAAAGAAATAAGCAGGCAAATTAGAGTAAACGTTTAGAAACTTGATGTATTTGTTGGATTTCATTAAAAAAAAAATAAAAATAGGGCTTTGCATGTGTTCTGTTTGTGTTTATTTCATTTTTGTAATAAATTCATTTTATTATATTTTATGAAAGCACTGGTTCATGACAGATAAGAAAAAAAAGTCTTTCAGCACAAATAGTTTGAAAGGCACAGCTCCAAATAACTTTGAGTGCTTAAGTACACAGAAATGCATCTTCCCTTTTAAAAAAGAACAAGGAATGTAAAATAACAATGAAGTTTTTTAAAAAGCGTGTAGCCTTCAGGATAAGATTCTCACCCAAGTTTTTAAGAACTGCTGTTTATTTGTTTTATCTTTTTCAAGCACTGGGCCCCGACACGTTAATTGCACGGGCTCATTCAATCCTCAGAGCAACCCAGCAAGGTAAGAATTATTATTTCACCAATGAGTAAATTGAGCCTTAAGAAAGCCACGTCACAAGCCAGTGACCTATGGCTAGGAGGGGGCAGAGCAGCAAGGTGAACCTATCCAATTGCAAAGCCAAACCTGATACCGTCCAATAGAACTCAAAATCTACTCAGTTACGAATAAAATGGCGTAATGTCTAATCTCTTAGGCAATCAGGGTACTCCCCATCACCTCACCTGTTCCTAGAGATGTGAGAGAACTAACCAGAAAACTCAATTGCCATACAGCTTCAGAGATCAAAAGTCGACAGTTTATCCTTTTAGGATAAAATTATAAACAAAAAGAATAGAAAATTATAATGTTTATTTATTTATTTATTTTCTTGGCCAAGCCGGCATGCAGGATCTTAGTTCTCGACCAGGGATTGAACCCGGGCCCCTGCGGTGGAAGCTTGGAGTCCTAACCACTGGACAACCAGGGAATTCCCTATAATGTTCATGTAGATTTGGATAAACTAAATAATGAACAACTACAACCCTGACAGCAAGAATTTATCTCTGATTCTAAAAAAAGAGACACCAACATACGCTCAACTACCTGTGCCCAGGGGTTGGCAAACCACAACCCATGGGCCAAATCCAGCACACAGGCTGTTTTTATAAATAGAGCTTTATTGGAATACAGCCATTCCGTTAATTAAAGTATTGTGAATGGCTGGTCTTGGCTAAAATGGCAGAGTAGAGTAGTTGTGACAGAGACTATAAAACCTACAAAGCCTAAAATGTTTACTTCCTGGCTTTTAACAGAAAACGTCTGTCAACCCCTGTGCCAATAAGACAGGCAACAGCACAGAGCGCAAATCAATAATGTAAGCCTCCATCTCATGTTATGCATTAGGATCAAGAGTCTGATATATCAAAACTTCTCCAACATTGTAGAGAGCTGACTTGCATTCTGGATATTTTTCCCTTGTCAACTTTTTAAAGGAGAGTGTACCCACTAGCTAATTCTCCCAAATAAGGATGGTGGAAAGACAAAGGGTTTTAAGAGACCCCCAACATAAAGAGGCTCTATCATCAACTGGGTAATAGCAGTGTATAAGAACTACCACTGACTCCAGACACACATTTTTAGCACGTTCCACATATTTGTGAGGATTTCAGGTAATCCTCCCAACAACCCCATGAAGGTGCGGCCACTGAGACCCAGCGAGGTTCAGAACCTGATTAGAACAACAGTGACTAAGCTAAGTGAGTGCCTGACCTAGAGTTTGGTCTCAACATAATCTACAACTCTAGGACTTCTCTGGTGGCACAGTGGTTAAGAATCCGCCTGCCAATGCAGGGCACATGGGTTCAAGCCCTGGTCCGGGAAGATCCCACATGCCGTGGATCAACTAAGCCCGTGCGCCACAACTGCTGAGCCTGTGCTCTAGAGCTCACGAGCCACAACTACTGAGCCCGTGAGCCACAACTACTGAGCCCGCATGCCTAGAGCCCATGCTCCGCAACAAGAGAAGCCACCACAGTGAGAAGCCCACACACCACAACGAAGAGTAGCCCCCACTCGCCGCAACCAGAGAAAGCCTGTGCACAGCAAAGAAGACCCAAAACAGCCAAAAATAAATAAATAATAATAAATATATTTTAAAAACATAATCTACAACTCCAAAGTTCACCCTCAGAATCACTTCTCTATAGTGTCGCTAAGATAGCAATGCCCAAGTTAACCTAAATTAATCTAAATTCACCTCAAAATGTAAAGTAACCAGATATGCCCACATTTTATGAAATGAGAATTTGTTAATATTTTAGACAATCAAAATGAAGAGATATTTGTAACCCTGCTATCGCCTTTGAAAACAAATGCTTTACCCACTGACAATTTTATTTACTTAAATGAATCCATGTTTCTGTTTTAACAAAAGACAGGAAAAAAATGTGACTGAGACACATCTTAATTACAGGCTTTTCTGGTTCTAATATGAACTGTATCTTCCTATTAGATTATACTTTCCAGAAGAACAATGCGCATTTAAATCTTCTTCTGAAGGGAAAAATACCTTTTAGTGGGTTTATGTTTGCAAAGAAATAAGAAAGCACTGGCAGAGAGTCAAGTTTTCCCAAAATACATACACACACACCCCAAATAAGTACAGATTACAAAACTAAATAGGCATTTACATCCATTATTTTCATTTTCAATATTACTGCTAATTTAGGAGGAGTTGTTCAATTCCAGTCTGGTTCATATAAAAAAACGTTCATTAATAATTTCCAAACAGATATGGATGCAGTCAAACAAATTGATATAAACTATCGTGAGAAAATAAATTGTACTTAATCCTAAAAAGTTAAAATACTCCAGTTGGTCATCTATTTTTGCATAAATGATAAATGAACTGAATCACGTGTGCCTTCAAAGTCAATTTTGACATACATCATTCTGTTTGTCACAGAATTTTAGTCAGAAATACATGTCCCATAGCATACAGACAACTGCTAAATGGCAAAAACATCTTGAATTTTGTGGTATTTAAAGATAATTCTTCTCCATCAAAGGGTTATATGCTTTTTGGAATTTGAGTTTCATAAACACTGTAATTTCACTGTTAAACATATTTACAGGGTCATAAATATTCAAATTATGTAATAAAGATAGTGCAAGCGGCTGATAAAATGTGATTAACATTCATTTACAGTAGCGTAGCAGGGTTTGCCAAATGCTACTTCCCATAACAGGCTATGAGGTTCTGATTGCATTAAGCTTCCTGATTATTCTTTTCTATCCTATGGTATTTCAACACTATTTCTGAGATTCCAAAAATCATCAACAAGTGGATTTTAACGTTTTTGAAGTTCACATGGTCTCTGGTTCATATTAAGATTTTCCCTAAATGCCTATGTTTTCTGAGTTCATACTTCTGAATTTCTCGTATCCAAAAACAATAGTTACTTTCCAATTCTGCAATCTTTCCAGTTTAACTCTATAAAACTGAGACCTCTAACAAAGGATTCTTCAAGCTTTTCATGTAAATAAAGGCACTTTTTTTTTTTAAAAGCACATTTCTCTCAATTTTCTCTGGTATATTTATGATATATTCTGTCTCAGAGAGATACAATAAACACGATTATTATGTTTTAAACAGTAAACACTGCTGTCAGCACATTACTTTCATTAAGTGAATTCTATCGTTTGGTTTCATAAACAGCAGCTGGTAATTCTTGCTGAGTTTCATTACTTCTTCAGAGCGATCAGCAAGCCTTGGGATGCGACTATTTACAATTAAGAAACTTTGTATATTACAGAGACCTCTATAAACTTGTAATCAACTACAGATTCAAATTATATCCTTTTATAGAATCATAGATCTTTGTATAACCAAATACACTCCTATTGTCCCACCAAAATACCTTCTAGGCTATTAAAAATGTGCCTATTCTTCCCTAAACTTGTAAACTTAGGGCCAGTCTAAAAGGATGTTGAGGCAGCTTTGTCATAGTCTTATTCGAGTTCTTTGTGTTCTAAAGTCTGAAAACAACTTTTGAAAAAATTTTAAAGAATCTTGGCGCCAATCTGTACATAATATATGCCAATAAACATATTTCTGGTTCAACAACATACTATTTAGCACAGTGAAGTCTCCTCGTTTACATACCTTTCAGCACTCATAAGAATATAAAAATTCTCAGTCGGAAACAACTAACATTTTAACAGCTTTCACGCTGGTGACCTTCCTGCTAAGAAACTGAAATAAGAGAAAACATTTTAAAAATCTGATTTTTGAGGGTCCATACAATTATTTAATGAGCACTACTTACTCCATGACAGGCACCACACTATGTGCTGAGGCAGAACCCATACGTGATAGATAATGGGTCACAGTCTATGGAGGACAGTTATTAACAAGTGGTCACGCAAATGATCAACTACAATTAGAGTGGGCTTAAAAATTTCCTTTTATTATAAACGTAATTATCACAGTCACAGTAAAAGCTCATATTTGGGAGTACATGATGGGGCCAGGCATCATTCTAGTATTTCATACATATTCATTTAATCCTCAGTGTAACACATACATATAGAAAATTTGGAAGATAACAGAAAGATTTTTAAGTTGTCCCATTTACTGAGAAATAATAATGGTAATATTCTGAGGTACATATATATTTTATTCACAGTAGATTTTTTTTCCCTACTTAGTGAGACATCTTGAATAGTTTCCCTTGTCTTTTTTTATTTTTTATTTTTATAAATTTATTTATTTTATTTATTTTTCTTTTTGGCTGCTTTGGGTCTTCGTGGCTGCGTGCGGGCTTTCTCTAGTTGTGGCGAGCGGGGGCTACTCTTCATTGCGGTGTGCAGGCTTCTCATTGCGGTGGCTTCTCTTGTTGAGGGGCACCAGCTCTAGGCGTGCGGGCTTCAGTAGTTGTGGTTTGCAGGCTCAGTAGTTGTGGCTCGCGGGCTCTAGAGCACAGGCTCAGTAGTTGTGGTGCACAAGCTTAGCTGCTCCGTGGCATGTGGGATCTTCCCAGACCAGGGATCGAACCTGTGTCCCCTGCATTGGCAGGCGGATTCTTAACCACTGTGCCACCAGGGAAGCCCTCTCTTGTCTTTAAATACTTTTCAGAGTCATAATATTAGTGCTTGCATAACATTCCAATACTTATGCATACCATAATCAATTTATTTCTTGACTCTTGGATATTTATGTGGCTTATAATTTTCATTAAAAAACCAAAACTGATTAGCATTCTTAGACCTAAATCCTGATCTCTGATTATTTCCTTCGGATAGATTTCTAAAAGTAAGATTTGCAGGGTCCAATTATACTCCAGAAAGAGTGTATCAATTTACACTCCCTAGTGAGGAATTATGTTTATCATGCCACAACTTTGCTGCATCAAATATTATCCCCCCAAAAAAAATACATTTTCCGACTGAAAAGTAAAATCACATCTCATTTGTGTATGGTCAACCTGTGTAGCAAACATTCCTCAGCTCTGGTGACATGTTACATATTTTTTTGAAGAAGACAATTTAATCATATTAAATAGCATTAATATTCAGAAAACCTCACATGACAAACATTACACACATATTTTCCTAGAACTCAAGGAAAAGTCAGTAAAACTGGAGTTCCCTAATGTAAATATTTCCTGCCAGCAGTCAGGACATTACGATATTTTCTCAGATTAAATTCACGTTGAGGCCTCTAAATACCAAAATGGTAGAAGAAAAGAACTGTGATTCAGCACACAGAATATACTGATTTAGAAACAGTGACTAAAATAAAATAAAATGAAGAGTGAAGCATTTACCACGGAGAAATGACCATAACAAAAATGAGATATACAAGCAACTCCACCACGGAGAGAATACACAGAATGCATAATGCATCATTCCCAAATGATTCATTACAACTTCTGGAAAAAAGTCAAAGTCATAACTGGAGATACCCTCACCCACACTGTGTCTGGCCTTGAATTCTTTTCTGCTAATATCTCTCAAGAGCCCAGGAAGTTACTAGAAAATGGATACAGCAGATAACAGACTCCTTGCACAGCTGAACTTACTGGGGAAAAAAATTAAAAACAAGAGATGGGGAAAGATTTCTTCTTTTTATAAATGTGCTACCGGACTAAATTTGAAGAGGAGATATAAAAAGAGAAGAAAGAAAGAGAGAGAGAGGGAGGGAGGGAGGAAGGAAGAAAGAAAGAAAAAGAGCTGCTCATTGTTGGCTAAAGGTGGACTGCAGGACTAGAATCCTGGACAAGAGACATCTCACACGTACCCTGGATTGAATAAGTTCAGCTAGTGCCCACGGCACTACCCCATCACCAAAGTGTTAGAAAATATGCATTCTTCAAGAAGGAAAATTCTAGGGAGGTCCAAAGAAAACTAACATTGACAACAAACAGACGCGTGGTTGTCAAGGGGGTTGGGGGGAGGGATGGATTGGGAGCTTGGGATAAGCAGGTACAAACTATTGTACACAGAATGGATAAACGACAAGGTCCTACTGTATAGCACAGGCAGCCATAGTCAATATCCTATGATAAGCCATGATGGAAAAGAATATATATATATGTATAACTGAATCACTGCTGTACAGTAGAAGTTATCACAACATTGTAAATCAACTATACTTCAATAAAATAAATTTCTAAAGAATTGATAAGAATGTATTTCCAACATTTCTACTATCTATATAATAGAAAAAGGCACTCATTATAATTCTATATATTTGTGAAAAAAAATTGATGTCATATAAAATTAAATGTTTTTAAAAGTGTCAAGGGCAGGTTTAACTTTTTTTCTCAATAAAAATAGACTAAATTTATTTCTAATAATGCATCTTTTCATGACTTTGAAATAATAAACTTTTTAAAAATATTAAGATAACATTAATGATTATTATGAGACAATTAAAAAGACAAATGAGAAGATTAAGTTCCAAAGTAGGGACTTCCCTGGTGGTCCAGTGGTTAAGACTCTGCGCTCCCAATGCAGGGGGCCTGGGTTCCATCCCTGGTGGGGGAACTAAGATCCCACATACCACAACTAAGCCCGCACGCCACAACCAGAGAAGCCCACGTGCTGCAATGAAGACCCAGCACAGCCAAAAAAAAACAAAACACCAAAAAACAAAAAAAGCAAAGTAGCCTCCATTAGTTCCTCAAAAAATTAAAAATAGAAATTCCAAAAGAAATGAAATCCCTGTCTCAAGGAGATATCTACACCCCCATGTTCATTGCAGTATTATTCTCAACACATGCATACAACCTAAGTGTCCATGGATGGATAAATGGATGAAGAAAATGTGGTGTATATATACAAAGTGGAATATTACTCGGCCACAAAAAAGGGCAATTCTGCCATTTGCAACAATATGGATGAACCTTGAGGACACTATGTTAGGTGAAATAAGTCAGAGAAAGACAGATACCATATGATCTCATGTACATGTGAACTCTAAAAAAAAAAAAGTCAAACTTACAGAAACAGAGAATAGAATGGTGGTTGCCAGGGGCTGGGAGGTGGGGAAATGGAGAGATATTGGTCAAAGGGTACAAATTTCCATTTATAAGATGAATAAGTTCTGGGTATCTAATGTACAGCATGGTAACTAGTTAACATTACTGTATTACATACTTAAAAGTTAAGAGAGTAAATCTTAAATGTTCACACCACACACAAAAATTTGTAGCTATGTGAGGTGAAGGATGTGTTAACGAACCTTAATGTGGTAATCATTTCCCAATATATACATATATCAAATCATCATGTTGCATACCTTAAATGTACAAATGTTATATGTCAACTATATCTAATAAAGCTGGGGAAAAAAATAGAGTAACCTTCATTAGCTGATATAATGAAATGGATATATATATATATACATAAAATATAAAACTTAACACAGATAAACATCATGCTGTACATAGATTTTTAAAACCTTATTTGAAACAAGATGGGAGAAGCAAGTAAATTCACATCTGTTGCACACCTAACTCTGAGCCAAGGTTTTATA
The DNA here is from genome assembly GCF_028021215.1 of Eschrichtius robustus. NCBI lineage: Eukaryota > Metazoa > Chordata > Mammalia > Artiodactyla > Eschrichtiidae > Eschrichtius > Eschrichtius robustus. The sequence continues at coordinate 53,200,338 of NC_090836.1, read as the reverse complement.
ATGACTTTATAAGAGTCATCTAATTTCATCTTCCCAACAGTGCTCTGCGATGGACAGCATTATCCTTATTTTATAGACAAGAAAACTGAAGCTCAGAAAGGCAACATAATTTGCTAAAGGTCTTGTTATTAGAAAGTGATAGAACCAGAACTGAAACTTAGGTCAGATGGCTCCTGGTACTTCAATGTCTTCTATAGAATATGCAAATCAGGCATGACAAACGTTTATAGGGAAAATAACTAGGATGCTTTTCCATGGGACTATAATGTCAACTGCCTCATTTCTTCAGTCAGAACAAACACATACCTGCCCACTCCATAGAAGAGTTGTGAGCAACAGGTGTGACTGTGCATGTATGTGTGCTTGATAAACTGCAAAGCACCAGGTACCGTTTTACTGGCTCTGTAACTATTTTAAAGGAAGGAAAAGGACCAATGTGTAGAAGTTGCATATGGGGAAGCAAACTGATCCTTGTAAAAGGAAGAACTTTCCTCCAATTACATCTGCCCAAACTTCCCTATGAAGGGTTGAGTTGCCTACCACCTTTCAAAGGGTTCAAGCACAAGCCCAATGACTGACTACTTGTCTGAGATTCTGGATGGGTAGGAAGAAGATGGATTAGACAACCTTAATGTCCAGTCCACTTCTCACATTCTCCAATGCTAACAAAATCTTAACAGACTCTTTCCCAAAGGAAAGGAATACCTTTCCCCCTTTAGCACCTCTATCCCGATTATAGGGGGTTATTCTGAAATGCAAAAGACAAATGGCTGAAAGGGAGAGAAAGAACTTAAAATGATCACCTGCAGAAGTAAAAGTACAGGTAGTCATCTTTTCGCCTCACCTACTCAATATTTCTTGCCCCAGTAGCTGGCTTACTTCGTGATCTCTTGGATACATTTGAATCAGGAGCCTCCAAACTTTTTTAATGGTACACTCCATAAAGAAAAAAATGAGCATACTCTCAATGTGCTTCCATTTCTACATTTATACATTATGTGCATTCACTACTGTGCTAATATATATTGGGTATTGTATACAAAAACAAAAAAACACAAAGTCTAAAAGAAGACAAAAAAAATATATGACATTTTCTTCCAGGGCATCACTGTGTACCTTGTTTTCCCCTTTGTAAGCCTGATCACTCACATCTTTCTCCCAAGGGTCATCAAGTCCTCTTTTTTTGGTTCTTGTTTGTTTGTTTGTTTTTGTTGATTTTACTAAATTTATTTATTTATTTTTAATTCATTTTTGGCTGCGTTGGGTCTTCGTTGCTGCGCGTGGGCTTTCTCTAGTTGCGGCAAGCGGGGGCTGCTCTTCTTTGCGGTGCGCGTGCTTCTCATTGCGGTGGCTTCTCTTGTTGTGGAGCACAGGCTCTAGGCATGCAGGCTTCAGTAGTTGTGGCATGCAGGCTCAGTAGTTGTGGCTTGCAGGCTCTAGAGCCCAGGCTCAGTAGCTGTGGCGCACGGGCTTAGTTGCTCCACGGCATGTGGGATCTTCCCGGACCAGGGCTCGAACCCGTGTCCCCTGCATTGGCAGGCAGATTCTTAACCACTGCACCACCAGGGAAGCCCCATCAAGTCCTTTTGATTCCACCTCTCATATCTCCTTCATATTTCAATATTTCTACCCCCAAGGTCAAGGCCAGAACTGAGGCCTTCAATGTGCCACAGTAGAATACAAGAAGACTTTTAAATTGGCCTCCCTCGACTCAGGGTTTTCCACCCTTACATCTGACCACATCACCCTCAATGGTTCCCTACTGTCCACAAAGTCTAAACTGCTTTAATAACCTAAGAACATAAAACATAATGATCATCATCTCACTAACTATGTCATCTCTCACAAAATAAACTTTCTTCAATTTTCTAATGTGGAAAATGGTACTAATAGAATCTACTTCATGTGTTTCTTGTGAGATTCAAACAAAATAATGTGTGCAAAGTACGCTTACACTGCCAGGCACATAATACACACCTAACAGCTATAAGCTATTAACAGCATTACCTTCCTATTCTCATCTTGTTATTCTGTTCAAAGTATTTAAAACATTAAGCTAATGATTCCTAAAAAGAAAAAACACAGGACTTCCCTGGTGGCACAGTGGTTAAGAATCCACCTGCCAATGCAGAGGACACGGGTTCGAGCCCTGGTCCGGGAATATCCCACATGCAGCAGAGCAACTAAGCCCGTGCACCACAACTACTGAGCCTGCGCTCTAGAGCCTGCGAGCCACAACTACTGAAGCCCGCATGCCTAGAGCCTGTGTCCCGCAACAAGAGAAGCCACCACAGTGAGAAGCCTGCACACCGCAACGAAGAGTAGACCCCGCTCGCCGCAACTAGAGAAAGCCCGCACGCAGCAAGGAAGACCCAATGCGGCCAAAAATAAATAAATAAATAAATTTATTTATTAAAAGAAAAAACACAGAATCCTTGGAGGAGACTTGCCTTTACCTGGAATGCCCTTCCTTTCCTGAAGAACTCCTACTCATCCATCAAAGCTAGCTGAAACGTCTCTCCCATGAATCTGTATTAAACTCTCCCAGGCAGAACTAATTTCTTCCTGCATAATGTTCCCATAAATTTAAAACACCTCTAACATACTATACAGCAAATCTTTGTTTACTTCTCCATCTCTAAATCTAGGACACAATCCATAAAAAGACATGGGTGTGTTTCATTAGTTATTAATTCAATGAACACCACCTAAGCAACTACTATAAGGCAAAGCAGATGCCTTGAATAAAAAAAAAATCTGCCCTTGGGGAGTCTACAGTTTGATAAAGGAGGTATTTAATAGCTGTTTGTTGAATGAATGAAGAATGAATGAATGATATTTAATTCCAGCATGACTGTAAAAGAATTTAAACCAGAGACCCAGAATCAAATGTTTCAATTATCTTAACAGATAATGGAGTCACATTATAAGCACATTTATTAGAATTTAACTACAAGTTCATATTTATTAGGAAGGGTCCAAGGGAGGGAAGGAAAATCTTATTTTCCCCAACATCCTTTCCATCTTTCAACTAGACCTTAGCCTCAGGGAAGTGTGAGGCCACAGTCTATGAGCAAAGAGAAACACAATTTCTGCCTTCTGAGCTTTGATGTAAGCAGTTCTTGGTAACACGGTGACTTGGAGATTTTCAAGAATAATTCTGTTTAATTTTTCTCCTTATGGTTTGACTTGAGATCCTAACTTACAGCAAAAATTGTACTTGCCCTGTAACTACTGCTATAGCAATTTCATGAATTGTCAGTGGACCTAGGATTTTAAAACAATCAAATAAAAACTCTCATGAAACATAATCAAATTTCTTATTTATAGAAAAAAATCCCTTCCTTACAATAACTTGAATTAACCATAACCCACAAAACAACATGCACTTCAGCTGCTCCAGAGTTAGGTGTCAAGTCTCCTGACGGTCCTAAGAGTTGGCAGTGACGGTGGAAAATGGAAAGGTGCTACAGGAGGTCCTAAAAAGGGTACCTTGCCTGGTGCTCTTTCTCCTTAATTCAAAAGCACATGCAGATGTGCAGGGAAACTGAAGCTTTATTCCTCCAGGGCTCATCATGTTCCCACTTCAGTTTTCAATTTACTCAGGTGTGATGTGAACAGACTCTTTACAATTTGAGAAACTAACAAATTACTAAGATTGGGGGTGGGGGGATAGAACCAAAGTAAGAAGCTGGGGGCTGCATGCATTTTCTATACTCTTAAAGTGCCATGATTTGATGTCCATTTACAGGAATTGAGAGCAATTGTAAGAAAGGTAAAGATTTTAGGGAAATTTGGGAGGAAAATTAGCATCAAAATTGGCTCATTTAAAGAAGTTACAAAATTGCTTTGATTTTTCCAGCAATGGTTCCCAAAGTGTGGTCTCTGATCCAAGTTCCCCTGGGAACTTGTTACAAAGGCAAATTCTAGGGCTTGGGGCGGGGCCCAGCAAACTGCTTCCACAAGCCCTACAGGTAATTCTGATACAGGCAGTCCTAACACCACTCAAAAAGGAACAACACACACACACACAAAAAGGAACAACAGCAACAGATAACTGAAATCTTACGTAAATTTAGAGAACCAGCTAAAGAGCTACACCTTCTTTCCCAGGAGAAATCAAGACAGGTCACGGCCTCTTCACTGAGGAACCATGGTCGGCGGGGGGTGGGGGGGGCGGGGGGGGGGGCGGGGGGGCGGGGACGACGACTAAAGGAGCTGAGGCAGCAATTCTTATCCCCAAGACTAGGGCACTAAATTTCGCAAGAGTATTCCAATTTAGGACTTTAAAATTTTTTCTCCCCCCAAACGCCTTCTCTGCTGCATACAAAGAGGCAGCTCTGCCATGAGTTTTCTTACCAAGTAATCCACTAAGATAATAAGGCAACACTTTAATGTTAGTACATAATCGCTGAACAACCAAAAAACGGACTTTTTATCTGAATTGATACAAACTCTGCTTATTAAGACAAAAACGACAATCATTCTTCCTGACTCTCTGGAAGTTTCAAGAGAGTTTTTGAAATGAAACTAAGCATTTAATCTTTTATAAGGCAGCGTCCTTATGTAGCTCTACAGAACTAGAACAGAGGTTTGAACCCCGGTGGCTCCACCATTTAGTAGCTGTGTGATCTTGGGGAAACTATTTCAAGTTTCTAAGTGTTCAGTTTCGTTTTCCCCAACCGTAAGGTAACAACAATATAACCTCCCTCAAAAGGAACACACTATAGATGTTAGCTGCTACAACTGTAGGCGCTAACAGTAATAATTGCAGGCAACATTTATAATGTAACCAGGCATTTTGCATCAGGTCGCAAGCAGAAGTCTGGACCCAAGCTTTCTTCTGATTCATTAACAGGGGAGACTACATCTTAGCTTAAAACAATCAAATGATAAAAGACTTTAAGGGCACAGTGAATACCTGCAGGGGAACACAGAGGAGAAATCAGACTGAAGTTATGAAAGACTTATAAACTGCTGACGAGGGACATTCAAGGAGTCTCTATCTTGGGTGTCTTTAGGAAGGGCGCTGCTCTCCTTAAAGAGAGGAAAGAAAGAGACATGCATACACACACTGTACAGATATATCCCATTTGGAAGCAAATGAGAGGAGTATGCCTTTGACAGCAGCTAGAATAACTATAGTTCTCTGCATTTGTCTGGCAGATTTATTTTTGGCAACCCTTAATGAACAAAGAGCACAGGTTAATGGTAGAGCAATCTACATCTACAGCTGCAATCATACACATGAAGAAGATAGAATTCATTATCTCTCAAGGTTCTCTAACAATGATGATGCAAGGAATTGTAACAAAGTGCCTCTGTAGCTAAATGTCCTAGGAAGCCTACCAACACAATTCTTTTAAGATTGGGTCCAGTATAGCTTCTGGTGATTGGCTAAATGTCTCCCATTGCTTTTCTAAAGAACCATTAAAATCCCCATTTTTAGTGTTTGCTTTGTAAAACTGAAGTCTGTTTAGTAATTTTAATCTCTCTGGAGATGAGTGAGTTTTAAATTATTTACAAAAAAAAATCTGTTACTAATAAAGACAATAGCTTCAGGTACAGTAGTAAATAATAATCATTATTATTATAGCAGCTCGTTTTTATCGAGCCCTTACTACTTGCCAAGAGCAGTGCTAAACTCTTCACAGGTACAATTTCATTTAATCCTCAAAACAATCTTATAAAACAGACATAATCATCATACCCATTTTCAAATTAGAAAATTGAGTTCCAGAGGAACCATAATTTGAATTAGACTTATCCAAGATATTAACCTCTACAGTGTGTTGCCCTTCTAAAGGAAGCACACTGATGATTAAAGTACATAGGTGGCCACTGGTAAATGTCACCACTGTTCCATTTGAAGGGCAATCTTGTCTCTAAATCAACAAAGAACAACAACTAACAGTAACAGCCATTAAAGGAATAAGGCAGCTCTCTATATACATCTATGGAATGGTGCCGACCAGCATTACTCAAAAGCAGGCCAGAGAACTGCTGGTTGCAGATCCACAATGAGATAAAGAGCTTGTGCCAGAACCTAAATCAGCACATCACTAAGCACTGTTTAGTTTAGCTGACATTTGTGTGTAGCAAGACTTTCTGGATAAAGGAAGCAGGGCCATGATTTACCTTATCTCCTCATGGACCGGTAATAAATATTTCTGAGCAGCCCTGGTCTACGAACCAGTTCTGAGCAGCATGGGTGCAGACAATTTATTGTTGAACAAAAAGCAAATCTACAGTAACTATTCTGCAAATGACCACATTTGTTCAGTTTATAAACAGATAAGTAGATTAATGTTATGAACACAAATACCAATGATGCCACTGGAAGGATATACTCCAAACTATTTGAGAATTGCCATTTTTTGCCTTACCAATCCTGTACTTTAGCCAAAAAAATTTTTATAACCATGAAAGTGACATGAGTGGGATTTTTAAAAAAGATAAAATGTTTTCTTTTCCTATTCTTACTAAGTATTTTTAAAAATTAACTAAAGCCTATACTTTATTTGGATTTCCTTAGTTTTTTTTTTTTTAATTAATTAATTTATTTATTTTGGCTGCGCTGGGTCTTCGTTGCTGTGCGCGGGCTTTCTCTAGTTGCGGTGACCGGGGGCTACTCTTTGTTGCTGTGTGCAGGCTTCTCACTGTGGTGGTTTCTCTTGCGCATGGCCTTCAGTAGTTGTGGCACGCAGGCTCAGTAGTTGTGGCTCACGGGCTTAGTTGCTCCGCGGCATGTGGGATCTTCCCAGACCAGGGCTTGAACCCATATCCCCTGCATTGGCAGGCGGATTCTTAACCACTGCGCCACCAGGGAAGTCCCTTAGTTTTTAACTAATGGCCTTTTCCTGTTCCAGGATCCCATCCAGGATTTAGTCCTCACGTCTCCTTAGGCTCCTCTTGGCTACTAAATCTTTTATAACCTAAAGTTTATTATTATTGCTTCCAGAGCCAGAGTTCATAAAAGTGGCAATACACTAACATTTCTTGAGCACTTCCTGTGTGCCAGACAGTTTGTTTGTTCAATACTCTGCTTGTCTTACCAATGCTCTGAGTGAAGTACTATTATTATCTCCATTTGACAGGCAAGGAAAATGAGGCAGGATGAGAGTAAGTAATTTGCCCACAGTTCAATAGCTGGAGAGTAGCGGAGCCAGGATTTGAACCCCAGGCCAGCAGTCTGATTCCTGAGCCATGCTACAAACTCCTATGCTACACAAAACACATATAAATTTATACGAGTATGCTTATTTCAGAGTGTTACCTGGTACCTGAAAATGGGATGTGACATTATGAGAATGTCAGAAATTGCTAAAAGATAACTGACCACAAACACAATAAAACTCATTTTTATTGTGTTGACAGTGCACAGTGCTTTCTGTACATTATTTCACAATTTAATTCCAAGACCGATGGAGGAAATGAGATACCCAATAGAAAAGAGACTAAAACATTAACCTGACTGTAAGAAGTAGAGTTCCCAGTTTCAAACAAGAGATATTTATTTGTATGTTAGGTATTTGGAGAAAAACACGTATAATTTAAACTCTATAAAAATACAGTCTGGGGGACTTCCCTGGTGGTGCAGGGGGCTAAGACTCAGCGCTCCCAAGGCAGGAGGCCCGGGTTCGATCCCTGGCCAGGGAATTAGATCCCACATGAATGCTGCAGCTAAGAGTTTGCATGCCACAACTAAGGAGCCCACATGAGGCAACTAAGACCCGGCACAACCAAATAAATATTTAAAAAAAAAATACAGTCTGGAAATCTTTCAAACATACACTTTTGGTGACACATTTGAGAGTTTCCATAAACATTTTTAATGTAATTGCAATGGAAGGTCAATTAAAAATGGAGTGGCCATTTGAAAAGGCATTCATTACCTCTCTCTCTTTTTGTAGTAGTGCATTCAGAAAACTCTTTCTAAGGGACACGAAATCTAACAAATTCTCTTGTCTAATTTCTCAGAATTTACCAGCTTTCTGTGCCATGTTTTTTACCAGGGAATGCATCCACTGTTGTAATGATGAAAAGAAAGGTGAAAACTGAGCACAGCAAAGAAATGAGAGCAAATTATTCGAGTCAGGGGTCAGCCCAGAAAACATTCCTCCACGTTCTAGGGCTGCTCAACCAGTCTTCTAAAGAGCTGCTCTACCTGTCCTTATCTCTCTGTCCCCTAAAGACAGGGAGCAGGCAGCTCCCTGAAGCAATGGCCACACCTTTGGCTCTGAGTTCCAGAATTTCTGCTGGTGCTTGGGGGTTATAGTTTGACTGAACTGTCCTACAAGTGTAGCCCATCAATATGAGCACAAGGAAAAGCCATCAATGATCCTCAAGGAGAACTTCTGTTCACTGGCCATTCACAAGACATCAAAATATGCCACACCGACGTGACATACGGAAAACGAGACGAGCAGAATGACTTCTTCCTACTCTCTCTTCTTTGGTAAATAACATTTGGAGGCTTAATTCTATTTTTCAAACATGCTACTTTCACAGCCAGACTAAAATTTGGACGTCCTCAGAAGTGAAAAGTGCCTGACTTAAATAAGATTAGCAGACACCTATTGTTCTATCTTAACTGCTGGAGGTCTGAGGGAGGGAGCTGTTTTGGTAAGCCGCACCTTCAGAATAATAAAAGCGAAGGGCCAAAGTCCAGAGGTCTTCCACAGACCAGTAGATAAGGAGTTAGAAGTGACAGCGCAGAAACTGGGACATCAAGCACTTTAAGAACTGCTGCGGGCTTCTCTGGTGGTGCAGTGGTTGAGAATCTGCCTGCCAATGCAGGGGACACGGGTTGGTGCAGTGGTTGAGAATCTGCCTGCCAATGCAGGGGACACGGGTTCAAGCCCTGGTCTGGGAAGATCCCACATGCCGCGGAGCAACTGGGCCCGTAAGCCACAACTACTGAGCCTGCGCGTCTGGAGCCTGTGCTCCGCAACAACAGAGGCCACGATAATGAGAGGCCCGCGCACCGCGATGAAGAGTGGCCCCCACTTGCCGCAACTAGAGAAAGCCCTCGCACAGAAACGAAGACCCAACACAGCCATAAACAAACAAACAAACAAACAAACAAACCTAAAGTTAAAAAAAAAAAAACACGGCTGGAACCTTTGTAAACGCTCCTTATGCTGCATCGGCTATTCTGCTGTGATGCCAAGGCTAGAGGGTGCTACTTCTTCTAGGAGGTCACTGCAGCCAGCTTTGGAGTAGACTTCCAAGGGATAAAATAGTAGAAACAGCTCCACAAGAAAAGGAAAGTCCAAACTCCAAGAAGGAAAGACAGAACTCTGGATGATTAGCAACAGAAGCAAGACTCCAGATTTCCCAACAGCATCTCAGATTATTCAGAAACGTGTGGATGTTTTCACGCTCTGCCCATATCAAAGCCTTTCACTGATCCTCACTACACATTTTCATCCCTAAAATCCATATATCCTGGATTTTTCCATGCGTAGACATAAACCTATATATGAAGAACTTAAAAGTGTTAGGGTAACATTATTTGCTCTCATCTATGTGTATCCTCTTCAGTGTATGGATCTTGGGTTATAAACATCATTCTAGAGGGCAGGGACTAAAAACCACAGACTTATTCTTCCCAGTATCTTGAACTGTATATACTTTTAGGTTCTCTTGCTAAAACAGAACTTCATATTGGATAAATTAAAAATAATTTTATTAAAGTTACTAAGAGAGTAGATTTTAAAAGTTTTCATCACAAGAAAAAAAATTCTAACTGTGTGGTGACGGATGTTAACTAGACTTATTGTGGTGATCATCTGGCAATACTTACAACTATCGAATCATTGTTGTACACCTGAAACTAATATACTATTATAACATTATTATGACATATAATGTTATAATATATGTCAATTATATCTCAATAAAACAATGTAATATACTGATGGGCTCCAAAAAAAACCAAAAACAAACTACTGAATATTAGACTTCTGTTTCCTACAGTATAGTAAATTTAAATATAGTAAATTTAAATATTTTGGATCATCTTTCTCTGAACATCAAAACCATTTCCTTTCAAATTCCTTTAAATTCATTATCATTTTGGTCTTAACTCATACTTATTATATATGTCAGTAGTTCTGACATAGATTTTGAACCTGACTTTTCAGGTGGAAACTAAAATGCTGGATAAAATATTTTTTAAATATAATTTTAATCACTTCACCAGCTTTCACATAAGTAATGAATTTTAAAAGTCCCAAAACAAGATAAGGTCTGTATAAAACAGATCAAATGATAACGAGTGCTATGGAGAGAGAGAAAGCAGGAGAAGGAAGATGGGAAGAGCCAGGAGAGGTTGAGGCTTATAATCTTAAATAACATGGTCAAAGAAAACATGGTCAAGAAAAACATTTCAAAAGATCAATATAATCAGACCGTGTTCTATGACGACAATGAAATTAAGTTAGAAATCAGTAATAAAACCATAAATGAAATAACTTCGTATACCTGAAAAATTTAAAACACACTTTTAAACAGATTATGAGTCACAGAAAAAAAACATAATGGAAATTAGAAAATACACAGAACTGAAAGGTAACAAAAACACTACATATAAAAATTTATAGAGACTTCCCTGGTGGAGCAGTGGTTAAGAATCCGCCTGCCAATGCAGGGGGACACGGGTTCAAACCCTGGTCCGGGAAGATCCCACATGCTGCAGAACAACTAAGCCCATGTGCCACAACTACTGAGCCTGCTCTTTAGAGCCTGTGAGCCACAACTACTGAGCCCGCGGGCCACAACTACTGAGTCTGTGCTCTAGAGCCTGCGAGCCGCAACTGCTGAGCCCTTGTGCTGCAACTCCTGAAGCCCGCGTGCCTAGAGCCCATGCTCTGCAACAGGAGAAGCCACCACAATGAGAAGCCTGCACGCCGCAAAGAAGAGTAGCCCCCGCTCGCCGCAACTAGAGAAAGCCCACGCACAGCAACGAAGGCCCGATGCAGCCATAAAAAAAAAGAAAATTTGTAAATTTGAAAGCAATGACATATTTTTTTCTTTTTCTTATTTAAAATTTTATTTATTTTTTGGCCACGCCACGCAGCATGTGGGATCTTAGTTCCCCGGACCAGGGATCGAACCTGTGCCCTCTGCATTGGCAGTGCGGAGTCTTAACCACTGGACTGCCAAGGAAGTCCTGACAGATTTTTTTTCTTGATGAAAATATGAAACTTGGATAACTTTATTAAACACTTAAGAGTCACATAATTCCAGTCTTACATGAATTCCTCCAGAGAACAGTAAGAGGAAATAATCCCCAACTAATTTCAAACACGATTCCTCTCAGATTGCAACGTAGGAATTATATATTTTAAAAAAGATAAACATCCTCACTTTAAAAAAGAATTTTTAATTAAAAAATTAATTAATTATTTATTTTTGGCTGCGTTGGGTCTTCGTTGCTGCGCGCGGGCTTTCTCTAGTTGCGGCGAGCAGGGGCTACTCTTTGTTGCAGTGCGCGGGCTTTTCATGTTGCGGAGCACGGGCTCACGGAGCACGGGCTTCAGGAGTTGTGGCACGTGGGCTCAGTAGTTGTGGCTCGCGGGCTCTAGAACGCAGGCTCAGTAGTTGTGGTGCACGGGCTTAGTTGCTCCGCGGCATGTGGGATCTTTCCGGACCAGGGATCGAACCCGTGTCCCGTGCACTGGCAGGCGGATTCTTATCCACTGCACCACCAGGGAAGTCCCCTCGTTTTTTGTCTTTTTTAATGTAAAGTCACACTCCTATATACCTCATGGGGCAAAGAGGAAACCATTATAAGAAATTCAAAATACTGAGAAGTTAATTTTAATAAACTTTACACATCAAAACTTTCTAGATGAAGCAAAGATGGTACTTTAAGGGGAATTATCATAAATATTTATTAGGGGAGAATATTTATTGGAGAGAAGAACAGATGCCTTTGTTAAGAATGATGCTTTTGTTAGAAATAACATTTACATTAGAAAAGAAATTTATTGCCTTAAATGTTTACAGTAGCGAAGAAGGATAAAAGCAAATGAGCTGTATGTCCAACTTAAAAAAAAACAGATAAAGAACAGAATAATCTGAAGAAAATTTAAAGGATGAGAGTAAAGATAAGAGCAGAAATCAATAAAAGAGAAAAGAAAAAACAACAAAAACAGACAACCCCCTTTTAAGATTCAGCAAGAAAGAGATAAGGCAAAAATAAATATTTTAAAATACTATTTTATTTTTAATTTTTATCTTCTGGCCCCACTGCGTGGCTTACAGGATCTTAGTTCCCTGACCAGGTGCCCCGGCAGTGAAAGCGCCAAGTCCTAACCACTGGACCACCAGGGGATTTCCTACAATAATATTTTAAATTAAATACAGATCAGCCCATATTTTTAAAATATACTATCATCAAAATTATGTCAATATATTTGAAAACTTACACAAAACAGAGACATTTCTAGAAAAATATAACTTAACAAAACTGACTTCAGAAGAAATATAAAGAATAAATAATCCTATCACTAGTAAAACTAATGATTAACTGCTGATTAGCAGTTAAAAGTTCTTCACACAAAGAAAATGACTAGACCCAAATAAGCAGTTTTACCGACCTTTCAAGAGAAGAAATATTCCAAAATTTCAAACTCTTTTACAAAATAGAAAGAGAAGCAATACTCTCCAATGCATTCTGTTAGGCTAGTATAATGGAAATGTGAACCCAGACAAGGACATTATCTGAAAGGAAAGCCATGGGTCTGTTTCATTCAAGCATTTAGAGACAAAAAACAAAAAACAACAACAACAAAAAAACCTGAACTAAATATTGGCAAACTGAATCCAACTATTTACACATATAATACAATGATGAAGATAGGTTTAATTCTGGAATACAGAGATGGATCAATATTAGAAACTTTGTAAATATTTCTCATTACATTAACAGATTAAAGAAGAAAAAATAATATCAATAGATGCAGGGACTTCCCTGGTGGTCCAGTGGTTAAGAATCCGACTTCCAATGCAGGGGATGCAGGTTTGATCCCTGGTCCAAGAACTAAGATCCCACATGCCGTGGGCAATAAGCCCGCACGTTGCAACTATTAAGCCCACATTCCACAACTACACAGCCCACATGCCGCAACTAGAGAAGCCTGCATGCTGCAACGAAGAGCCCACATGCCACAACGAAAGATCCCGTGTACCACAATTAAGACCCAATGCAGCTAAATATATAAATAAATATTTTTAAAAAATCAACAGATGCAAAAAGAAAAAAGGATAACTTTCAACCAACTATTAATGATTAAAACTTCAAGTAAACAGAGAATACATGAAAATTAACCTGATAAGAATATCTATAATAAACTGAAAACAATCATTATCCTTTACGGTAGGAGAGGCTTGAAAACATTCCCTTTAAATCCAGAACAAGAATGACAATTCACTGTGTTTATTAACTTCATACTCAAAATTCTGCCTAGGGCAAAAATAGAAGAATAAATTAAAGCCGTAAGGTTTGGGAAGGAGGAAATATAATTAATTGTCTTTATATTTGCAAATAATAAGATTTTTTTAACCAAAAAATGAACAAATTATTTGAAATAATAAACTAGCACAGTGGCTGGACATAAGACCAATATGCTAAAGTAAACTTCATTTCTGTATACCAGAAACAATTAGAAAACAATTTTAAAAGAGATCTCATAAACATTAGTAACAAAAGTGAAATAAGTCTAACAAAAAACATAGAAAATATAAAACTTTACAGTAAGATATTTAAAAACAACTAAATAAATGGAGAAATATTCATATTCATGGGTAAGTAGAACTTATAATCTAATATACAGTTGCCAATTCTCTGCTAATTGCTTTATAATTTCACACAGTTTCAATCAAAATGCCTATGGGCTTCCCATGGAAGGAAAACTGATTCTAAAATGCACATGAGGGACTTCTCTGGTGGTCCAGTGGCTAAGACTCCGCACTCCCAACGCAGGGGACCCGGGTTTGATCTCTGGTCACGGAACTAGATCCTGCATGCATGCAGCAACTAAGAGTCCGCATGCCGCAACTAAGATCTGACTCAGCCAAATAAATATTTTATAAATAAATAAATAAAATGCACATGAGACAGAAAGGACCAAGATCACCAAGATACTTCTGAAAGGGTATAAGGAAGGAGAATTTGGCCTACCAAATGTAAGACTAATTATAAAGCTATAGTAATTAAGATACTGTGATATGTGCAAGAGTTTATAAATTAACCAATGAAACATAATAGAGTGCCCAGAGATAGATACATGTATACATGAAACTCTGATCAAGACAGAAGTAGCTAGTAGATTACTTTTTAAAAGAGAAACTATTTAGCAAGTGGAATGAAAAAAGCTGGTCATCCACATGAAAAGAACTAAAAATATATCCCTAGTTCACAATATGAAAAATAACTTCAGATAAATTAAAAACTTTTATGTCAAAAGCAAGATTTTAAAACATTCATAAGATGATATAGACAGATATCTTTCTGACCTTAGAGTAGGGAAGGATTGCTTAAACACCAAATATAAATAATTGATACATTTGAACAAATTAAAATGAGCAACTTCTGTTTATCCAGAGATATCTTTTTAAAATGTGAAAATACAAACTACAAACAGGGAGAAGATATTTGCAACAGATATAACTGACAAAAGATCAATATTAAGAACATACCAAAACCAAAACAAAACAAAATGCACAAATCAATAAGAAAAAGACAAACCAACAGATAACTGGGCAAAGGTATGAATAAACATTTTAGTGACAAAAGCAAATGGCCCTTAAACATGTGAAAAGATGCCCTATCTCATCAGCAATCAAAAACATACAAATTAAGCCAAAATACCATTTTATCCCAGTAGATTGCCTCTCCAAAAAACCTTGTCTTCATGCTGACTACTGGTTGTCCAAATCTGTTCTCTCCTTCCATGGTTATGAAGTTGTAGCTGGAAACAGGGCTGCCCAGGTAGACTACATTTGCCAGCCTCCCTTGCAGCAAGATGTTGTCCTGTGACTAAGTTCTCACCAGTTAAATGAATGGAAATTCTCTGTATTATTTCTGGCCTGGGTTTTAACACATTGGCCATATGCTCCTCATGACTCATTTTCCTTCCTGTAAGTCAGAACATGGATATACTTAAGACCCAGTTTCAACCAGGCATACAAGTTCAGTTCCCTAGGTGATGGCAGAGGAACGAGATGGAGAAAACTCAAATAATTTAAGGAGGCAAAACTGTCCTGGTAGCCTGGACTGCACACCTCCAGACTGTTAGGTGAGAAATTTATACATTTTTAGGTTATTGTCTTTCAAGGTTCTCTTTATTGTTATAGTTTAGCCTTTACCTTAACTAATACATTGGCCCATACTAAGTGTTTTTCAGGATGTGGAATTCTCATTCACTGCTGGTAAGAGAATAACTACCAAGCACTTAGAGAAAAGTTTGACATTAGTAAAGTTGACCATGCACATTCCCTATAACCCAGCAAGTACACATAGAGAAACTCATGTACACTAGGAGACACTCACAGCATTTTATATATTATTATTAATCATGATGGCAAAAAACTGCAAATAATCCAAATGTCATAAAGAATGAATAAACAGCTTCCAGTATTTTCATGCACTAGAATACTATATATCAGTGAAAATAAATTAATGATAGCTACACACATTAATGTAGATCAATCTTAATATAACATTGAGTGAAAAATGGAAGTATAAGAAGGCATACTTACTTTGAAAATTTTTTATTAGAGAAAATTTTAAACATACACAAAAGTAAAGAGAATGAAATAATGAACCCCATGTACCCAACAATTATCAATTCCTGGCTAATCTTATTTTATCTGTATTCCCACCTACTTCCTCCTTCCCCCAGATTATCTTGAAGCAAATCTTAGCCATCCCCAAATACTTCAGCACATATATTTAAAAGATAAAGATTTGTTATACATGCCAAAATACTATTATTCTTAAAAATTAACATCAATTCTTTAATATCATTAAAAAATCTGGTATGTGTTCAAAAGGGCTCTGTATTTTTGATGCATGGATATAACATACACCAAAACTATAAAGAAAACTATAAAACTATCATAAAACTTTAAAGAAAACAAGGGGATGATTAATACTAAATTCAGAATTGTTATTGAGGGGGCAACAGGATGAAGAGAGATTTGTTAGAAAGGGGACAATTTGGGGGTTTCTAGACACTGCTAATGTTCTACTTCTTAACCTGCGTGGCTATTAACCAGGTATTCATTTTATTATTATGCATTAAATTGTAAATAATTTTCCGTACCCGTTTGTATATATATTTCACCCAAAAAAAGAAAAGAAAAAGAGAGGCTGCTTCCCCCACCCTCCCACCCCGCAACCTACGAACTGTTAGCTGAATTCAAAGCAAGAAAAAACCAAAGTATATCACTGAGCTGTAAGCAAACAGGAAGTTTGAAATTGTCCTGTGAACAAACCTGATCAGCAGAGGTTCAATTTCGCTTGGATGCACCTTGCCCCACCCCCATCCTGAAGGAGGGTGGGTCTCAAAGTGAGATTCCTGCATTAGGCCAGGAAATTTACCAAGCAGAGGATGTACTGAGGTCCAAAAGTACAGGAAATACAACCTATACCAAACAGGAAAATAACCGGAAACTCCTCCCGCCATGCGTTATAGCTTGGTATGTACATAGAAAGCTGAGTCCACCCATGCAAAGCAGCCATGGCAGTGACTGGCACACCGTGAGCGCTCAATAACTGTTAGCTGCTGTTACGATTATTTTTCATTTTTATTATTTCATCAACCTTTTTTCCCCCGCCATGGAAGTTAACTTTAATTATAAACATTTGACTTCACAGAACATCTGACTTGGAGGGAGTGATGTTTTATTTCATTTGTTGGTGACATATAAGACTGAGGTCCAACTAGGGTTTCTCCTCATGCTGAAATCCCACTACCCAGTATGGCTGACACACGTGAACGGACATAGCTATCCATCAATTTAGCTCTGTTTTAGCTTGTCCTAACCATCCTTTTTTTTTTTTTTTTTTAAATGGTCTCTCTTTTTCCCAATTATTATAAAATATTTCTCCATACCATAAAATGTTCTTCAAAAACCACTGTTAATGACCCCATAACATTCCATGTGCACAAGTTAGTTAACCATTCCCCAGTGGAATTCAGTAAACTATTCTCCATTGTTGGACACTCAGACTGTTTCCAGCTCTGTGACTTTCTAAAGAAGTTACACACATTTGAATTCAGTTTAATTTTGTGGTAGTACTTCATTGGACACCCTAGATAATTCTGAATGATCGCCATGTTAGTTTATACTATAAAGGAATGATAATTCAAAACAATTACTCTATTCATTCAATTAATGTTTAATGAAGCCCTGTACCAGGAGGCGTGGGAGATACATAGACAATAATTTTTAATATCAAAGTGCTTTCTGTTATATGTCAAATATATCTCAATAAAGCTGGAAAAAAAATCAAAGTGCTTTCAAATGAAGCAAAAGCAAATTAGCAGGCAAAAGTGAAATTTTTCATTTCTATATTGATTTTAAAACAAAATATTTTGCTCAGCGCTATGAAATTAAGTCAGAGACTTTATCTGACATCATAAGAATCCTTTTCACCACAGGTAAATAAAATCAATTGATTGGACTACAGTTTTCATTTTCCATTTGGCATCATTAAAGGTAGAGAAAATGTAAAACAAAAGTTGTAAGCAAGCAGCCCAGGATATGTGCTTTCCGGCTCTGTTACTTGTACTTGGATAAAAAGGAATGACACAATAAAAAAAAAAAAAAAATCCACCTTATAAGGAGCTGGGAATCTCTCTGGTTTGCCTATCACATATCCCTTTTTAATTCCACCATGAAACTCACTCCATTCTAAAAGTACAGAGGACTTTATCAGGATGATTTAAGAATCGCCCACTTTGGGATCTATTTAGGCAGCAGATTGGTGATTATGTATTTGAATTTCAAAAAGCTTATCTAAGTCAGAATGTAACAAGAAACAGTTGAAACGTAAAGAAAACCAAAATTAAACAGATAACAAGGCCTACTTTTTATAGACTATTTATCAGTGCCAAGCGTGTGATAAAGGCTTTCCACAAATCACCTCACAGAAGCCTCACAAAGGCAAGGAGGTAAGTACTATTATTATCCCCATTTTACAGATGAAGAAGTTGACTGTTAGTGGTCAAATACATTATTAGTGGCAGGGCTGAATGGCTAACACCAAAGTTTCTGCTCTTAAACACTATGTTCTATTTTTTTCCCATCCTGAGATACCAACAGGTGAGCATATATATATGTTGTCAATAAATTAGAAAGTAATTTGGGCCCAACAAATAAAAAGACCTTCAAATAACTAAAAATGTCTTCTAGTAACTGTTTCTATTCCCAACTTCTGCCTTCAAACTACTAAAACAAAGGTAGACTGAGTGATTAGACATACAGTTTACTCCGTGCTTTTTTTTTTTTTTTCATCTTAATTCTCAGTTATGTAACTTGAAATAAAAATAGTTAGCATAAAAAAGGGTCTGGTCAGTCCACAAAGTAGACTCTCAAATTGGACCAGAGCTGAGGATGTGGGGTTCCTGACCTGGTCATCACACAGCACAGGACTAAGCAAAGCAATCTAGACAGAGCTCAGATTTACCATCCCATAGCATACTCCAACCCTCACTGTATTTCAGAGCATGCTTCGCTTCAAAATTTCTCCAAAACTATTTCTTAAGATACTTTGAAGTTCATGAAACAAATCAGGTTTTCTGGACAACATAAGAGGGCTTATTGCAGTAGCTTCACTTAGTATGACCAAAATTTCAAGCGCGTTACATTTGTACATATTCACCATATTTTTTTCCCCTTGATCTTAAAACCACCTTGTGAAGCTGCTGCCTGGGCATTGTGGCTTCTTGAAATGATCTTGGTGAAAAAACAACTTAGTTATGGTTAATCAATTTAATTAAGTCCTCCTGTTAACAGACCAGAGTTGCTATTCTCTCGACCATCCAACTATGATTCCTTCAACGGATGTAAAGTCTAAACAGGTAAGTGTTCTATCTCCTACTCTTCTTTGTGAGGAATCTAAAAGTAAACCACTGTTACCGAAAAGCAGAGGACCTGGGTTCCAGTCCCACATACATGACAGTTAATTGTGTAACTGACATTCTGCCTCCTTGCACCGCTGAAGTGGGCTGGACAGGAAATGTTTAAAGTCCTTCCCAGCTATAAAGTTTTAATTCGTAATTTAAATTGTTGTTTTCTATTGCAAGTTAAATGAAGAACATTAGAGGCAGACACAGGTTCCCTATGAGTGACAGGAGCACTTTTAATTTCCCTATTGAAACCTATCACATGACGGGAGGTCATATTAAATTGAACTGGCATTTCCTTATGCTCCATCTGCTACCAAAATGTACTATTTGTAGTTCAGGCAGCAGAGCGGTTGAAAAACAACAGATTTTCTTGGCACTTCCTGCACGTATGGCACATAGATGAGTACGAGATTATCCTCAGGAAGATACTGCAAATAATAGCTGTCAATTCTTAGCAACTAACAACACGCATTATTAAAAACAAACACAACTTCCCATCCATGAGTTCCACCTCACAAAATGTGTCTTTTGTTTCTTCTGACTCTCATATGTGAACCAATATTTTTTACATGGGCTCCATAATATTTCTGCTGCAGAATTCAAAAATTACTAGGGGGCTTCCCTGGCGGTGCAGTGGTTGGGAGTCCGCCTGCCAATGCAGAGGACATGGGTTCGAGCCCTGGTCCCGGAGGATCCCACATGCCGCGGAGCGGCTGGGCCCATGAGCCACAATTACTGAGCCTGCGCGTCTGGAGCCTGTGCGCCGCAACAAGAGAGGCCACGATAGTGAGAGGCCCGCGCACCGCGAAGAAGAGTGGCCCCCACTTGCCACAACTGGAGAAAGCCCTCGCACAGAAACGAAGACCCAACACAGCCATAAATAAATAAATAAATACATACATACATACATGCATACATACATACATACATAAATAAATAATTTAAAAAAAATTACTAGATGTCTAAAATCTACAGATAATCCCCAAACCTTCTGTTAGCCACTTGCTACAGTCTTTTCCACTGCTAAGCTTTTTGCCAGAGATGCTAAGAGTAGTGTAGTCAACTGGTTTGAGTTTCATACACTTTTCCAGACAATCTTGCTTTTTAAGGGCCCCCACGAATAAGAGATTAATTTCTCTGGATTCTAAATCTTTGGGAAGTTGACCAACACGCATGAAGTAGTCTTTCTCCTCCTAGTTAACACATGTCTTTTAAATTATTGCTTGGGGTCCTGTTGTCCTCGATTTAAACCTATCTATTCCTTTAACTACTTGTATAATTCCCAATTCTTCCCCCTCTTACAATTCTGTGCTCTACTTTTCTGAACGTGGTTTTATTATTTTTCTGTATTTTCTGTGGTATTACATTTTAATTCCTTGAGAAATCAGATAATACATAGTGTTTGTGAATTCATTATGAAAAAAGTTAAAGCAAAGGTAACCCTCCTCAAAACAGGGCCGCCAAGAGAAAACGCAAAAAGCTTGAAAATTTTACTGCATAATTAATGTGAACTGACATGACATCTTCAATTAGACTCAAAGACCCTTAGGACTGAGAGAATCTAAACTCCTTATCTTACAGATAAGAAAACCAAAACCCAGAAAGAAGCTAAGTGACTTGCCCTACATGATACATCTAACTGGATACATTTATGGTCTTACGCATAAAATTACAGCATAAAATTACACGTTACACCTAGGATGGTTCTTTTCACATTGAAAATAGCCCCAGAAAGTCTGTTTCCTAAACACATGCAGGCAGCCACAGTGGCTAAATCCCACATCTATGGAGTCATTCTTTTAAATCAAACCCTTAACTCAGAAATCCTGAGATAAATGCAACTGGTATTAGGGGAAATGGGAGAGAATAAGAAAGGACAATACTCCAGGATGTTAGATTCAAGTCAGAAGGTAAAAAAGTCACATATAATCAAAAATGACTCTTGATACATTTAAGTGTATCACAGATACACTTAAATCACGCAGAGAGTCCAATATTTACGTCTTTATTCATTGGGAAGAGACCAATGTCTTCTCTTAATGAGTCCAGCACAGCTAGGTTTTCCTCCAGCAATAGAATAAGCCACTTTCTTTTGTTTACCATCAGAGGAAATACCTGCTAGAATTGAAAGAGTTGTTTGTTCCAAAACCACCTACCTTTAAGCAGTGGAATAGCATCGGCCAGGGTGAGATACTCACCCTTAAAGAGGGGCTCAGGAAAAGAAACAGTTAGAAAACCAGGATCCTACCTCTGAAACTATCCTTAGTAAGGGACCTATTCTCACTGCACAGGACAGCGGGCCTCATGCACTATTTAACTATTTAACTCATTTCTCTTCCACTGTCTTCTTGATTTTGCCTAGTAAATTCAGGTGAATGTGTGCCATTCAAGGTGTATATGATCCAATTCCATTGTATTGATATTTCCCTATTCCCATATTTGCATATGGATATAAGGATCTGGGTTAGACACAGGATGTGTTAAGTAATACAGGGGAAGTAGATGAAGTCTGGACACAGGCTCTGATGAGAAGGGCAGGTCCGGTGTAGTAAAGAGCCATAAAGCAGCCTGAGGACTCACAGGTTAAGTGAGGAGGGTTGAAGGGAATAGACAGATCACTTTCTATGGGACAGAATTTGTTCCAAAAGTAATTTTTACCATGTTTGTGATTTTTCCTTGGATTGGATTTGATGGACACATTTTAAGCATTGCAACACATCCCATTTTATTGATTTTTATTTTATTTATTTATTTTTGTTGTTGTTGTGCCCCGCAGCATGTGGGATCTCAGCTCCCGGACCAGGGATCGAACCCGCACCCCTTGCATTGGAAACGTGGAGTCTTAACCACTGGATTGCCAGGGAAGTCCCCATTGTATTTATTCTTAAATCAATATAAACGGCCTATACTCTCAAAGCATATAAGTAACCGTATAACTATAAAATTCATACTCTGAAAGAGATTAATCATGAGAATATTTTCCAGATAAAGACTTGATCATGGACAAATGACCTTAGAGCAGAAATACCGAAACCAATACTTGGAAATACATTCTTCAAGTCAGTGCTCCAAGCAGCAGGAAAACCAGACTGCTACCCCTTGAAGACCTGCCACAAAGAGCCATGTGGAAAAACCGCACAGAGAAATGGTGATTGTGAACAAGAGTTCTACCTCAGTATGAAAGATTTTTGGCTGTGTTGGACCCGTTAAGAAAAGAAAGGTTATGCTCATTAGAAAGTGTACCTGTCTCTAAGCAAATAATTACTTCTCTGCTAACATAACTTCCATGTCAATGTAACCAGTTCCTACAAGTATAAATTACCTTAATTGCATGCAGATAAAAATCTGTGTTTCCTGAACAGTGTTCATCTTAACTCCATTATTGGAGTCAACCTAAAGGAAACTTAAGTCTCTGGGCTTGCATATTGTGTTTGCCTCTGGCCATGATGAGATGGTCCAGATTCACACTGATTGACAGAGGGTTTCCCCACCAGGTCCTCTCACAGGACTCCAGGCATTTTCACAACTTGACCACACAAAAGAACTCCCAGTCTGCTCCTGCCTTTCCCAAGACAAGTACAGGAATGCCCTTCTCTGCAGTCCTTTCATAAGATTGTGTCTGTACAAACACAGATGTCTACAAAGCAATTTTTATCAACTTTGCATTGAATATTCCAAAGAACAGCAGTGATCTCAACACTCCATCCATTGTCTCAATGGATGGGAAAAGCTACCCATGAGAGACCATAAAGGAGAAGAAAAAAAACCAACAACAAATATATGTTTATTAAACCCTTCAACAGCAACACAAAATACTTGTACTGGAGAGAAAATATATATTTTAAACCACAAGGCACCTTAAGTAAAAATGCGTAATCAACCTTAATTAGATTCCTTCATCAGCTGACAATGTAAATGGATGGAAACTACTACTCAAATCTTCAAACGTTAATTTTACATGCAAGTGGCCTCCAACAAATGATAAAGCAATATTTCCGTGTGAGTGTGAGAGATGGCACTGAATTCTGGCCCATTAAAAAGGAGTCAGATTCCACTAGTCCTTGCTTGGTTTAACTGCCAAGCTTTTAGGGAGCTATTTCATAAAAGCGGGACTCGCCCTGATAAATTAGTGAACAGTGCGAATGTCAAAAATCGCCTGCACTCAATGAAGCTCTAGAGCACTTCGGAGCCAGACTTCAAAAAATAACTCCTTAAAAAGAATTACGTTGTGACAATGGTATCGTTAAAAAAAAAAAATAATAAGGATGACGGTGATAATAACTGGGCAGGAACCACTGCTGCTGCCTGCCTCCTATGTAAGTTGCCCGGCTGAAGGTGGTTAAGTTAAAGCCAGTTCTCCCCTATTGGAGGGGCGCCCTGGCAGCGACGGAGAGCCACCCGGTTTCCAGCTCCCTGTGGGCTTGACGGGACTAGGACTGGGGCTGGGATTGGCTTCCACGAAGCCCCGGGTGGCTCTAGCTGTCCCTCGCCACCTTCCTCCAACACAGACCCCAAGTGAGAAATGCAACTCCCGGAGCACAATGACAAGAAAGCACACAAAAGGACCAAGGCAGCCGCTCCCATCCTTACCTTTGACTTGACTTTCATACTCGGCTATGATCTCTTTGTCCTTTTTGAATCTGCTCGGAGTGGACATTATCCAGCTGTTCTGGGTTTGCTTTCAGTGGGCAAGTTCTGTTAGGGGGTCACCGACCAGTCTCCTCGGAGAGGCAGAGAGTTGTACTCCCACACGCCGGGAACCCAGAGGCAGCACCGACAGGAGGAAAAGGGGGAGGGAGAGGAGGAGGAGGAGGAAAAAAAGGAGCGAGCCGAGGACTAGATTAACCCGGGCGCTGGCACCATACTCTCCGGATCGAGCTGCCGTCGGTGATGCGGAGGGGAGCCCAGGGTTCGGGGCCGGAGAGGCCCGGCGCGCCGGCAAACTCCAGCAGGCGAGTGGTGGGGGGCGTCTCCCTGCCCACCCCACCCGGAGCCCGGCCACTTCCTCTACGACCGCTGGGCGTACGCGGGGATCGCGCCGGCGCTCCGCACCATTGTTAGCAACCCGCACGGGGCGCGCGGGCAGGGCCAGCCGGGGAGGGCGGGCGCCGCGACTCTCCCTTCCTGCTCCAGCCGCCGGCTCCGGCGCTCGGGGGTCCCGCCCGGGCTGGGGATGCTACTGCCGCTCCTCCGTCGGCACACACGGTTGCTACTGCCCCGGGCAGGCAAGAGGAATCGCGATCCTAAAGCAAGTCCCGGGCGCCGGCCGCAAGGGCGGCTGCCGCACCGTAAGAACGCGTCCTGGGCACAGCCCCGGCGGACTTTAGGTCTCCACCGCCGGCGCCTCGCGGGGCCTCTGCCTCCTGGGCCACCGTGCGCCGAGGCTGCCTCTTTCTCCCCCGACCCCCTTTCCGCTGCTGCCCCCAGGAGGCCGCCGGCGACAGACACACTCGCACACGCACCCGGAGGAGCCGCGCCCCCGGCGGCCGCAAAGTTGCCGGCACGTTCACGGCCCGCGGCTCCCCGGCACCTGGGGAGCCAGCTACGGGCGGCAGCGGCCGAGGCGGCCGCGCGGGGCTCGGAGAGGCGGGGCAGGCCTCGCGGGAGGGGTTGGCTCAGCAGCGCGTTCCCTTCTCCGCCCTCGCCCCCGCCCGGCGCGGTCAGGAAGCGCCGCGCTCGTCCGGGAAGATGGACGCCTCTTGTGGCCAACCGCAGCCCGGCCCTGCGCGCCGAGCCCGGCGGCCGTGGGCAACGCCCCCAGCGCCTCCAGGAGCTGCGCAGCCCCAGCAGCTGCGAAACCCCTCCCGACCCGGCGGTCTGTCTTTGGCCGAGGATGAGCGCTGTGGTGGGGCTCTTTGCAGTGTCCAGTGGGGAAATCCAGACTTTGGATGTCTCCATGGAAGAAAAGGATGTCACGCCAAGATGTCACTCCAAACCCCAGAAGGAACACTGGAGACTGAATTGTGAACGTCTTGGCTGTTAAGAATCAAAGAAGAGCGAAGCTCTTTGATCAGGCAGAGAAAAATACCCATCTTGAACACCATTATTTTCCCCATCCTAGAAGCAGCTGGAGGTGCCTAGGATGGCGGGAAAGGCGTGGTGGGAAAACAGGTCACACTTAGGATGTCACCAGGTTTTGACGGACACATTTAGCGTTTGGGACCTTCCTTCTCCAATCTTATGGGCCTGATTTACCAAAGTGATTTGTCCAAAGGCGTGTCCAGTATCAAATGTTTTCCCTGCTAGATCTAAAGAAGAGTAGGGACTTCGAGACTTTAATCATTCATTCATGTATCCAGTGATAAAATTCCTTACTGCGAACCAAACACCAAGTAAAAGCTAAGGATTCAGAGAGTAGAACCCTGCCCTAAAGGATCTCACGGTCTATTGTTGTACAAAGTAATTACAGGCTGTACTGGGATGCTATAAGAGAGCTACTGTCGGCTTTGGGAGCCCTGAAGAAAGAAAAGTGGACTGCGTAAGAGGTTTGGGTAGAAAGGCTTCCCACAGAAGCGGTATTTGAACTGCATTTAAAGGGTGAGTAGTAAGTAGTTTGCCACCTTAGAGAGGGAAAGTGTTGCATTCCACGGAGAAGAAGGAGAATCCTACTCTGGGAGAATTGCAAGTGAGTTACAGGATGCCCTCCTCTAAAATACCAGATCTCTGATAGGAGGTGAAAAATATTTTAAAAATTTAAATATATGTGTGTTTCAAGCGGTAGTGTGTGCACATTGTTTTTAATTATATGGCCTTTTAAAATTTAATTGTTAAATAAATCTTTTTACTTTATAACGACAGAATAGAATGTACAGAAAAAACGTAAAAAATATGTTTTGTTTGTTTCCATTTTGCCACACAGGAGGTTAACTACGGAATCGCAGACTGCCCTAATTTCATGTGGGGCTGTCTTATGTAAGAGTGTAGCGTGAAAAGCCAGGATACTCCAAAGCAGAGGCTGAGAAGGAAGGTCAGGGCCAACTGGGAGAGGCCTCCTGTGCTGAGCTCTAGGACACAGTTCTGCAGACAGCAGGGAGCCTTTTAAGTAGAGAAGGGTCATGATCACATACATGTTTTATAAAGATAACTGTTGGCAGCATGGAAGGATGAGTTGGCTATGGGGGCGGAGAGACCAGAGGCAAGCAGCACACTCTGGCGATAATTGTAGTCAAATCTAGATGTGATTCATGTCATCCATCCACGGTGCTACTGGGATTTATTTCATATTTGTACTTGGGAAATACAACTTGGTGCAGAGAATGCAGCCCATGGGAATGAATTGTTGGCTGAGTTTAGACCTAAAGCACTGTGGTAGTTACAAGCCCCAAAGACAGGGTTCTCAGAGGTGAATCATATCTCTGCTGCTTCTTAAGTGAGCTGATAAAAATTACTGCATCTCTTGGGGACTCAGTCTCCTTATCTGTAAAATGGGTTAATGCCAGTTCCTGGGAATGTTATAAGCACTTACTGAGATAATCCTTAAAAATTACAAGAACACCAGATCTTTGTACCTACTCAGTTATCATTGTTACTGTTATCTCAGTTTTAATCTTTGAGAGAAAGCTATTTAAAAATTGGAGACAGTATCTTAATCATCTTTGATCTTAGCATAGTGCCCAATAAACTGTCAATAAACTTTTTTTTTGAATGTTAATGTCTTAATGTTAGTAAGCCACCATTTTATTGTTGTAGAAGGTTGGGTCCCAAATAAAACAAAGCATTTTGCATACATTCTTATAAGAACCCTACAAGGTGAATACTATTGTCCTCGTTTTACAGAGAGAATCTGGAAAGTTCAGTAAATGTGTAAAGGCCTGGCTGGGCCAGAATTCCAGCCCATATCTACTTGCCTCCAAATTGGGTTTTCCCAGTTTGCCATTCTTCTGCCTACGAACTTATTCCTTTAAACTTGCGAAGCAGGATCACATACAGTGAACTGTGTATGACTGATCGATGGTTTTCCCTTGGTCGCTTTCTTCTGATCCAGCCAATCAGTGTGATTCACAAGTCAGTTCTTCTTTTCATAGTTTTATCTCTTCAGGTTCTCCTTATCTTTCCCATATTTTGCCTCACAAAGCTTATATGGAGAATGCCTATGACTTAAAATCCAGAAAGCGCCCTAGGGTCAGTCCAATTTGGGAGACAGTCAACTCTGAGTCTAATTCTGTGACTTTGCTCCCCCTTGTGGTAGCTGTTTTCTTAGCTATACAACAGGGATGGCTGCGCTTTGCCCCCTAAAACCTACCCCTCCCCTGCCACACTCTCATTCCTTAGGGGCAAGTGGTGAGAAATTTGGAGCGCCTGAAAGTGGGATCCATACTACAGGTTAATCCACTCCATTATCTAATATTTTCCTTTTAGGACCACTCCAAATTTCCAGAAGTAGAAGTTGATTCATTATCTGATCATAAACCCTGGGAGTAGGTAGGAGAACGTACCTGGCTCCTTGCAGCCACAAAATAAATCATGCACCTTACTGCAGCATCACTTTGTCCTAGTGGTAAATAATTTAAGTCACTTAAAAAGTTAAATAAAAACACATTAAGGACTCAATGCCAAATTCACACAATTTTTTTAGTTATAGTTTTAGTGTCTAAGAATTTCATGTCTGAGGTGGACCAGTCTGCTACTCCTCTTCATATAAGGAAAACGTTCTCCTCTGCCCGTTGGGATGAAAAAGTTGATGAAGCCCTGCCAATATCCTCGGTTTTATTCTTGGATCCAGCCTGAGTATCAGAACACCAACTGTTGTGCATGCATATCTTATATTGTCTTGACTCTGGACTCTTTAGCTTCTCAAATTGCTTGCAGTAGTGCTTTCCATGGACTGCATTTTGGTATTGTGTCCTGGGGCAGAGTTTTATAAAGTATGAGCTTACCACTGATCACCTGCATCAGAATCACCTTGGGAGTCTGTTTGGAATTCAGACACATGGGAGCTCTTCTACACTTAAAGCCACACTTCTTGACTTCAATGTGCATACAAATCACCTGGGAATCTTGTTAAAATAAGGTTCTGATGCCTTCTGGAGTGACACCTGAGATCCTGCACGTCTAATAAGCTCCTAAGCCATGCCAATAATTTTGTCATAAAGACCATACTTGGAGGAGCAAAGACCCATAAGGTCCAAATTTTGGCTGAGGGGAAAGTCCTCCGGTGATTCTTATGCTTGAGAATCTTTGCCCAAGGCTCAAGCGCTATTTAAAAAA
The DNA here is from genome assembly GCF_028021215.1 of Eschrichtius robustus. Lineage (NCBI taxonomy): Eukaryota > Metazoa > Chordata > Mammalia > Artiodactyla > Eschrichtiidae > Eschrichtius > Eschrichtius robustus. The sequence continues at coordinate 53,171,983 of NC_090836.1, read as the reverse complement.
AAGAGCATCCTTATAAAAGATTTGCTACATTTACTCAAGTGATGCCGATGACATTAAGATTTTTTTTCAATTTAATGTATCTCTAAGAAACTGGACTGTTTTCACCTTCAAGATAATAAAACGTTTAACTTCTTCATCTGTAAAATGGGGATGGATAATAATTTCCCTAATAGGTTTGTGGGTTTCATAGGGATTCAATGCAAAATGTACATAAAGCACTTAGCACCAAGCTAGGCACATAGTAAGTGCTACATAAATGTTGCTTGTCCTTGTCATTGCCATTATTGTTTTGGTGCAGAAAGTTAACTTCCAAGTTTATACCAAACTGTTGCAATTGTGGAGGACCTTATAGTGTGTTCATCTGTGTCTTATTTACCTCCCTGTTTAAACCTCCTATGTTAATTGGGAATTTCTTTGTTCTTAATGGGTTTGTTTTGTAGTTTATTGGTTTACTGTGTGTCTGTATTTCTAATACACTACCTCAAATCTTTTATAGAATGATTTCTATAGTCTATTCAGTTCTAATCAACAAATATTTATTGTCTCTTAAGCTGAACCATATGACATGCAGATATTTGACCATTTTTGACATAATAAATGGCAATGCCGTATGACTCAACCCAATACTATCAGCTCACACTCTGCAATTCGCGTAAACAAAATTCAATAATAAAAACCCACTTCCGAATATCCAAGTGAAGTCTCTGTTGAACTCTGCCCAGATCTAGGGAAATCCCATTCACTCATAGGTTGGATTAGTCCAGTGCAGTCTGCCAGGTAGTCAATCAAGAAAAATTAACCACTGTCAGTAAAAGAAACTTGGCCCATAATTTAACAGCAGCTTGTGGAAATGGACCATATAAATAGCCATTTTCCCTTTTCTGGCAACAGAGTAGTAAAGACAAGCTGTTAAAAGATCTTGCCAATTTCATTCCGATGCACTTTCCCTGGCAGGGAAGAGGGTAGAATGTTACAATAAAGATGAGTTTAGATGAGGCCCTGGAGGGGTCAATCCAAGAGATACTAAGGACAGGAGGAGAGAAAGGATGGAAAAGGAAGAGGTAAAGACACTAGTCACAGGGAGAGAAGCTGCAAAAGAGAACAATAAAATGAATGATTCTTCTAAAATGTTCATTTGTATAATTTAGCTCCCCTCCCCTCCAAAAAAATTCTTCTCCAGTTTTCAAGAAAACTAAAGCTAAAATAAATCGGGGCTTTTAAATGTCTGTAATTTTCTTTGAATAAAACTGCTTTATAATATTTTTAACCATCTGCTCAAAATCACGTTTCCATTTTGCACAAATCGTTAAAATAGAATTTGCTTTGTTTAATCTCATATTCATAACTTCCAAACACCCACAGATAACAGTCTTCTCATCAGAGTTACTATTTTCTGCTTTGAAATCCTACTACGACTTCCCATGTGGCTGCTGCACAAAATAAGCAGAATATGAATATTCAATGAGCCCATTCTGATGAAAGTATTAAATGCCATCACTTAGACAAAAAAAAAAAGGTATTGTTACTCAGAGGAAAACAGCCAAAGTTAGGCGAGAAATGGCAGCTTCAATTCAGTTGTCAGAATCGGAGATGGATTAATATGTAGAGCAAATGCTCATAAAAAGGTTGACTGTACCAAGAAACACATGCATCTCTGATGCTTATATTTTAGGAAATGAACGATAGGCTCCTCCCCTTCTTGCCATTATACTTTGGCAGCAGACATTTTAAGACTGCCTAATTTTGTCTCCTCTTCTACAGAGAAACAAGTCTGCATACAGTTATTCCTCATTTTAGATATAGATATGCTCCTGGTGAGTATACCAGGGAAGTGGAAGGTTGGTAAATGGAATCTTATTTAAATATAATGGAGACACTTACTATTTAAAAGAATCTCAAGGGATAGCCTTTTGTAAATCAAAGAACACTTCTGGAAAACAATTATCATCTGCTCTAATTTTTTAATATAAAATTGAATTTTTCTGTAGTAGGTCTTTCTTTAAAGCAGTGGTTCTCAAACCAATTGGAACCAGTGTTGCCTTTAAATTTTTAAAAATTTATTTATTTTTTGAGCAGTTTTAGGGTCACAGAGGGCAGAAAGCACAGAGAGCACTGGTATACTCCCTCACCCCTGCCACTTCCCCTTTATTAACACTTCCCTTATTATTAACATTTTGCATTTGTGTGGTATCTTTGTTACCACTGACTAGCCAATATTGATATATTATTATTAGCTAAAATCCATAGTTCACGTTAGAGTTCACTCTTTGTGTTGTACATTCCATGGGTTTTGACAAATGTATAATGACTGCATTCACTAATATAGTAGCATACAGAATAGTTTTACTACCCTAATTGTCTCTTTTTTATAATAAATATTTTTGTAACACCTCACTTAACTATCCTAAAAGAAAATGTATAGAAAATAAAATTTACCCGCACTCATATTTTTCTTTATGCAGTCAATATATTATCCTACCTGTAAAATGAAGGAGAAATAAAAACAAAGTAAATCATGATGAAGTGATATAAATTTCAATATGTAAATACTTGGCCCCAACTACACGAGAGGGATTGAAGTAGTCAGATAAATTTAGATATAAGAGAAGTAATAAGACCAGAAGATATTCCATACAAGATGTACAAACTTTACATGTCAATTATATCTCAATAAAGCTGGGAAAAAAGAAAAAAAAAGATGTACAAATCAATGAATACAAGTCAAAAGTATGCATGAATGTTAGAATAAAAACTAGCATACTCAATATATATAAAAAATACTGTGTGTTTAACAAGTAAAATGGAGTAAGACTAAAGTTTCAGATAACTTAAATCAATATTTCACATATATAAACGCCTGGTGGGATAATTCTTCATTGGTAGGAGACTGAGCTGGGCACTGTAAGACATCCAGCCTTGGACCTGTTCACTAAATGCTAACATCATCTCTCCTCTCTGAATATGGAGACAAATCAACTCCTGACATGTCCAGAAGCTTCCTATGCATCAATTCAGCTTCTACTGAGAACCACTCTCTTAAAAGTCTAATGCAATTATAGGGACTGGTATCACTATTGTCTCCTTGGGGCTTTTCTTCTGGAAAACTTTTCCTGCCTCATCTTCTGAATTTTCCTTAAAAGGACTCAGAATTAGATGCATGTCTTATTTCACATGCTGAAGGCAGGCATTCTTGACTGTGAGGAACTTTCACCCCAAGAGGTGTAATATGATCTGTTCTTGGGGTTTGGAAAGATATTATAATGTCTATATTCTTTTAAAATTTCCTTTTTTGTGCATGTTATATTTTGTAAAGTCTTACTACAGTAGTATATGTACATAATTTATTAAAAATAAACAGATATTGAGGTTGAATGCTCAAATATTTTTACTGATGGGGTTAATAATAAAAAAAAGTTTGCAGATCCCTATCTATAAATACAGTCAGATACAAAGTAGCAGATAGCACTTGTCTTTAACTTTGGTCATATCTGACATCTTTTCAGAATCCTGAAGTACTAACAGTGATCCTTACCTATTACTTGGCTAAGGTACATTTGGGACAGACCTAGGCTCCTTCATGATCAGCCTTCATGGCAATACAGCTTCATATCTTACCATACCCCATCCCTTCCCTTGCTTCAGCTGCACTCCATCTCTCACTGCTCTTCAGATGCATTTTGTCTCTCTCACACCTTCACACTGCTGCACGTGCTGTTCCTTTCCTTGAAACTGTTGGGGAGGAAAACTTTTCCTCCACCTTCTTAGGTTTAATTTCTGAGGGCC